>NC_138295.1:62342500-62942500 GCF_965601325.2 Salmo salar
GGGAGAGATTGAATGAAAGCAAATGGCGAGGAAGAGAGAAGGTGAGAGAAAGTGTATGCGCGCATGTGTGTGTAGGTGTAAATTCTCCAGAGAGACCTTAATGGGTTTGGAGAAGCCCGACCCAGGGAGGTCATAAGAGATTGCTCCCGGCTTTCTCTGCCATTGTTTCTACCTCATTTCTGGTGTGTGTGCATGTGTGTGTGTGTAGTGGAACACCTTGGGGTGACCGTGGCCTATTGAAGCCTGAGAGCTGACAAAACCTCCCCAGTAGAATGATATTCCAGGGGGTTGCCTGTCATTGTACAGTGGAGCCAGAGTGTGGCACACAGTAGGAGGATAGTTTGCGCTCTAAAGAAAAATGTAGACTGGAGACAGAGCCCGAGACAGACACAAAGGAAGACAAAGAGAGAAGAAGAGAGATGATAGAGAGCGAGAGACAGCAAATTTGCGGTAGAGAGAGAGGTGAGAGGTAGAAGGGATCATATCTGTGCTCACTGACTTCCTCCTGGGTCTTCCCATCCAAACAGAACAGATATGGATGGTTGCCGATGTGACACATTGAGGGAAACAAAGGGGAAATCAGGCAGAATTTGTCACATGAAGCGTAAAGCAACATGACCCTCTGTCATACAAATCCTCATGATTCATCAGCCGGCACGCCCAATTGTGTTGTGTTCGCTTTCCCAACCTATCAGTATCATACGCCAGGGCGACCAATTCTTACACACTCGAGCGGCGCGACCCTGTTAAAGTGCTCTCTGAAGATGATGAGATGTGATTCTAAACTGAGATTCCCCAGAAAATCCTGATTCCTGTGTTATTTTGCTGGGCGGTGTGGTATAAAAATACAACCGGCCAGTACATCACGCACAAACGGTGAATATAGTAGATATATGAAAAAAAAGAAGGGGAGAACACTTCGACTGTTGTTCTCCAAGGTAAGAAAGAGACTATTACTGAAGCATTTTTACAAAGGGTCTATAAAGACTCAGCACATACACCCTGTTACTGGACCCCTAGTCTCTCTCATGCTGAAGAGGACAAATAAAAAGCCCTGTGTGAACTATTCAGTCTAAAAACAGATACACTGCTACATAACACAGCAGTCCATAGAGGTTTGAGTACCTGATGCTGAGTGTGTGTGTGTGTGTGTGTGTGTGTGTGTGTGTGTGTGTGTGTGTGTGTGTGTGTGTGTGTGTGGTGTGTGTGTGTGTGTGTGTGTGTGTGTGTGTGTGTGTGTGTGTGTGTGTGTGTGTGTGTGTGGTGCTGATTGAAGAGAGGTCATCTGACGTGAGACAGATGTCACGGATGCTACTGGTTATTTATGTGGTTAATATTTAGACGAGGCTGCCTCCAGCTAAGCAGACGATCAGGGACACACCCGTAAACCACAGCAGACACAAGGCCTCCGCTCAAACACACTCATTCACTCAGACAAACACACACAGTCACGGACACGCGCACAAACAATAGAGCACGAGACCCTCTAGCATAAACCAACACATAGGCACACACCACACCAGCAGTGACATAAAGGCCTGGGGGTAAACTCAAACCCACCAAACATCAAGTTTCATGTTTCAAGTTTTAATGTCACGTGCACAAGAACAGTGAAATGCCTTTCTTGCAACCTCTAAACCCAACAATGCAGTAATCAACAACAATGTAATACTAAAATTAGGTAGAACAACAACACACAGGAAATAGAAATATGAAATAAGAATTACACAAGAAAGTAAGTAAGCTATATATACAGGGTCAGTTGCAATACCATATTTACAATTTGCAGGGATACTGGATCAATAGGGCTCCCGAGTGACACAGCGGTCTAAGGCACTGCATCTCAGTGCTAGAGGCGTCACTACAGACCCTGGTTCGATCCCGGGCTGTATTACAACCGGCCGCACAATTGGCCCAGCGTCATCTGGGTTAGGGGAGGGTTTGGCTGGAGTAGGCCGTCATTGTAAAATATGAATTTGTTCTTAATTTAACTGACTTGCCTAGTTAAATAAAGGTTAAATAAAAAATAGAGGTAGATATGTATAGTGTGTGTGTGTGTGTGTGTGTGGGTAGAGTCAGTATAAATATGTGTGTATGTTGTGTGTGTGTGTGAGCAAATGAAGTGAGTGTGTAGGGTCTTGTGAGTGTGCATAAAGTGAAGGTCTGTGCAGCCATTTTGTTAGCTATTTAACAGTCTTATGGCTTGTGGATAGAAGTTGTTCAGGAGTTTGTTGGTGTCAGACTTGATGCACCTGTACTGCTTGCCGTGCGAAAGCAGAGAGAACAGTCTATGGATTGGGTGGCTGGAGTCTTTAACATTCATCCACTCACACACAACAAGTGAGGTAGAGAACCATGGTGTGCTGGACAACACATACTATCTATACTCTCTCCCTGTAAGACGAGGGATCTGGGACCAGTGTCCCACGCTGCTACTGTGTTATATAATAAGTCATGAACCTAACCCAACCCTCTCCTGCCTGGGATCATAGGTGTGATTCTAGGAAAACCACAGTAGAAAATACATGACACAGAACATGGGGGGAGATCACATGGGGCTGATAAGGGGAGGATAGCTCAGAATAATGGCTGGAACGGAGCGAATGGAATGGCATCAAACAACTGGAAACCATGTGTTTGATGTAGTTGATACCATTCCACTGATTCTGCTCCAGCCATTACCACGAGCCCGTCCTCCCCAATTAAGGTGCCACCAACCTCCTGTGATAGAGATGGGGCCTACACGTGGATATTCCCAGAGTCTGTATTGATGACCCAACATTCCTACACGGGCCATACAGCATGCTGAATATGTTCATCACAACATCACCCGGTCAATGTGTTTATCAGTCTGTTAATATGTTTGTCTGGCTGTGATAACTGATAACAGTGCTGTTGTCAATAACTGTTCACACAGTTGAAAGACGATTATTCACAAAGGACTGTTATGTTTGCAATTAAAATTCTAATCAGGTCCATGGAAACGTTGATACATTACGTCTTCTCTCCATTAGTGAGAAGACGTTTTTATTTTATGAGAATGTCAGGTGAATCAATATCTCAAGATCGACATGCACTACTACAACTGTGTGGAGTCCATTCAATAAATAGACACTGCCCTCTAGTGGTTCAAAACGGGTGTCAGTTATGTTCATTTCCTGTGGATGTACTATGATACCATAACTATTGATATTGCGATGACTCATTATATTTGCATTGGGGCACATTATGACAGTAATAATGTTAGGCACATTATGACTGAATGACCGGTTATACAGGAAATTATATCATTTCAGTTTTGATTTCATTGACTGAGATCCACAAATAGTTTCTGATGCAAGACTTGCGCAAGCAGAAAGTATATCGAATCTGACCTTTACGTTTGACCCTTGTGGTATGCGAGAGAAAATGAGATTGTGTGTGTGTGTCTGTTGGTGTAGATAACCTGGCAGTATATTATTACCAGTCTGGTCAGCTTTCAACACAACTGGGTTGAATTGAAGTGTCCTTATGCCACTTCACACACATAGACACATGCGCGGGCACACCTGCACACCCGCACACACACACACACACACACACACACACACACAACTGTGACTTGCAGTTCAGAGAAAAGGGTTGGTGTTCTCCTAAAGGTGTGGCATGACCACAGCACATGTAGCATGCACCCATAGACAATGATAGAGGACTCTAGTGGCCAAAAGGCTGTTTTATCATGGGCAGCACCATTGACGGCTTCCACCATGCTTCCTCCATTTTAAAGTGGTCAACTGGGTGGGGATTCCTATGGGTTGTAGCCTCAATTGTGCTGCCCATGCTGTCACAGACGCTATAATGCCACAGATATAAAGATGAGTCCTCTATCTTAATCTCTATGCGTGCACCCAGCAGTTGTTGAGAGAGCAACTCAAATCTAAACCAATTGAATCACAAGTAAGAAAACTAGCCAAGGAAACAGTATCTCTTCGGGTAGATTTCCTTATGGTGAGAGGGTTGAGCCAAGAAACGTGTCAATGTTTACTACAACTCTTCAGAGATATCTCTCAGTGTGTGTCTACATATAACAAGATGGATTTTTACAGCAGTGAACCTGACACCCTCCGGACAATCGCTATGAAAAACAATCGAGACAGGGAAGAGGAGGGAGGAGGAGGAGGAGGTTGTTTGTTGTAGCTTCCTCTTATAACCGCTGGTCTCATGATATATTCATCTGATTACTGGTGGTGCCTTTTGGCAGTGTGTTAACATAGTATCATACGAGCAAAACAACCTGTCACCCCATAGACTGGGTCTATGATTACGGAGATAGATTACACATATTATTGACTGTAGGGTGAGGTGGGTCAGATTGGTAGACTCAGGATACCATGTGATCATTGTCAACATGTTTACTTTAATATATAATTGTTTTTTGTTTTCTGTTCCCCACGTCACATAACATATATTTTAACCATCATACTCTATGGTTAGGATTGGGGTAAAATGTTATCTTATGAGAACAGTTTAAAAAACAGAGGTATTCACTCAGTTTGCTCTTGCATATCTTGTACTAATGTTGACAAAATCCTCCTCCCTCATACTGTTGTGTTTTTGGTTGAGGAGAGGGACAGCTAAGGGGATGCTGTCTGGTGTGTTGACCACCAGAGCCTAGATAGGATAGGGTTTCTATGTGTGTGTGCATGTGTCCGTGTGACAGACAATGTAGGCAGAGTACAGGGCTTCTGATACACATGGAGACAGCTGGTTCTGGATCTAGTTAGATAGATCATGTACAGACAGACAGACAGACAGACAGACAGACAGACAGACAGACAGACAGACAGACAGACAGACAGACAGACAGACAGACAGACAGACAGACAGACAGACAGACAGACAGACAGACAGACAGACAGTCAGACAGACAGACAGACAGACAGACAGACAGACAGACAGACACACAGACAGACACACAGAGACATACATACATACCATTTCTCTGTTGTGGGATGTGATATGCCCAGAGCCAAATATGCTCCATCCCATGACTCTGAATGCTGAGAAAACATAACGTACTCTGCTGTCATGGGAGACAGAACAGCAGATGATTAGATATGAAAATGTTGTGTAACACTTTATTATTGGGGCCCCTGCATAGGGCTGTGTACAGTTCTGTCCATGAAAAAATATATATGTTTTTCTCTTGAATGTTCTACCATTGTTAAGGAGACCAGTAGAGAGCCATGTGGCAACAAGCAAAGAGAAAAAGAAGGGGGAGGTGTAGGTGGGAGAGTTTCTAGAAAAACAGAAAATGTCTGCCCTCGTACCGACACATCCTACACGGTAAAGCTTTTGCTGTTTGTGCTCTGCTTCAGAGTCTGTTTGGACTCAGTTCCATAACCTTTAGTCAGACAACATGGCGGACATCATTCACCAGGCACTTTACAATCTGTGCTAAAGGTGCTCGTCAGCAGAATACAGTGGTCATATTAGAGTTATGTACCAACAAGCTCTGTCATAACTCACAGCCTTGTGGGTCTAAAACTGGGTGAGGCTTGACCCATCCCACCGGCCCCATGGCCATATTGTTGAAAATGTCTCACTCAAGCCAGCTGTGTACCAATGGCTATACTTAGAAAAAAAGAGCCCAGACGGTCAAACGACTGAAATAGCATCGAACCAGGGTCCCCTATTTCAAAACAGATGGCTCTATTTACTCCGAAGTTCAATGCCACTTCTCTCCTTGTTGGGTCTGTTTGTTTGGGTGATGGGTCATGTTTGCCTGATGTGTTTTCCTACAGAGACAACATGGAGGTTTGGACCAGTGTATTCCAGGAACAAACTGTTTGGGAAAAGCTGACATACTGTATTCGTATGTGTTGCTGTTGATGATGACGAGCCTATTTTGCATAACACTGATCCATTTAAATCTTGGATATGTCTAATGACTAATGAGTCCACTTTCCACACTAGACCATATCACGCACACAGTGCATCGATGTCTACCTCTGGCAATGGTCAGCATGATCTTACCGGCTATTATAATTGGATCTTACTGAGTGTGGGCCTCAATCCAACTTCAATACTAGGTGTAGACAGAAGGCTCATCGATAACAACAGCCATTCCTAAGGTAGCATTCTCCTCTCACTGCTACGGTCACTGCTGCCCTTTGTACTGGGGTGAGGCCAGAGAGAGAGAGAGAGAGAAACTGTGACAGTTAGATAATAAGATATGGTGAAAAAGCAGGACAGTGAACGCAGGAGCAGGACTGGAGAATGGAGACTCTGCGCAGAGTAAACATAGCCAATTGGCTCATGCGTTGGCAGCGGGCCAGCATCAGAGGGCAATCGGTGCATTCACTGGAACACGTGCTCCCCCCGGCCAACAACACACAGGGGCCCGAAAAAGCCTGGGAAAGGGTGGGAGGGGAGAGAGGGGAGGGGCAAAGGGAGGGATTCTTAGAAATAGTAAATGAGTGTGACAAGTGTGGCCCACCAAAAACAAATGTGCAAAACAATGGGCATCAGTCCCATATTAACTCAGTCAACTCGGTTAGTGAATGGAAAGTCCATTGATTGATTGGAATTTCTGATCATTGGGATATTTAAGACATTTCATCTGAAATTAGTTTCAATCAGACAATGAAACGACTGAGTTGAAATGGAAACCTCCATTCTCATTATTCATTTAATCCCAAAAAATAAATATAATGTTCCAAAAAGTATATGGATATTTGTATTAATTTCACACACACACGCGTGCGTGCACGCACACACACACACACACACACACACACACACACACAGAGCTTTATACTGTCGCCGTCTCCTTCTAAACTCCTGTAATTTCACACACCCACCAAATCAGATCACAGTCCCAGGAATTGGCCAGGGTGAGGTTTTCTGAGAGTGAGAGAGAAACACCCTCCCTCTAGGCAGGCCTGCTATTATTCCTGCCTCCCTCTTGTCCCCCTCCCTCTCTCCCCAGCTCCTTTCCCAGGCTCCCGTTTGGCTTTGTTTTGACTGGGTGAAGGATCACCATGCTAGCCTGGGGAAGATGAATGCTGACTAAAAAGGTGCAATAAATGCACCATGGGTCTATATCAACTAGCAATGGAGCCAATTCTATTTTGAATTCTATCAATTCATGAAGTGAAATCAAATTCAATTCAGAAATAAAAAAATCTGGCCATTATTTCTATGAGGAATAATTTCCTGAATTGGTTAACTGTAAATGGCCCTATAGAGCAAAATATTTGAATTTGCATGGTGAATGCACATGGCGTCTATGGCGTAAATCCATTTGAATTCAATCACTTTTTGACAGCATCCCATTTTGATTTAAACAAAACTTTCCATACATGCTTGCCCATGGAAGAAGTGGTCAGAAAGGGACTTTTTGGACCTGAATGCCAAAACATTCAGGAGATAAACGGTGCTCAAACTTAATATACATTAAAATGACTAAAACCAAATCGAAATTGTGTAGAAATTATAATGGTCCTACATTCATACAGTTTATTGACCGTGTTCAGCTCACACAATCACTGAAATGAAAGCTAGACAGTCAGGAAGCATAGAAAATGAAAAATAACATGGATAGAGGACTATTTTTATCATATTTTGACAGCGAGGAAATAACCAATTTTCAGTGCAGCCCTCTGGACCGCATTGAAGACCGAATGCGGCCCCAGGGCAAAATGAGTTTGACACCGCTGACTTAAATGGTCAAGTCTATTCTATTATCTATATTTCTATGATTTCAATAGGTTTTCTATGGAGGATTAACAGTATAATTTATTCCCATTCAATTCAACATTATCTGATATGTGGACCTCCAACCACTTTTGTGGTACCATTTGAAAGTTGACATTTCAATGTTTTATTTTATTCACATGATACCCATCCTGTATTCAAGAGCATGTTGTGTCTCAACCGATTTCGGGCACAACACAAAAACCTCTGATTATTTTTTTCAAGAAATTATAAAATAGTTTGACAACCCTGTCTGTAAGCTTTTAAATTATATCAATCTCAACCGTTTATCTTTTCCAGTGATTAAGACATGGGTGTCTCATGATATGATGGGGTATGCAAAAGGGGTCAACTTTGAGCACTTTTATCTCTTGAATGTTTTGGCATTCAGGTCCAAATTGTCACTTTGAGCATATATGTATGGGAGGTTTCGTTCAAATTAAAAGGGGTGATTTCAAAAACGGATTGAATTCAAATGGATTTACCCTATGACACACACAGATACAAACAGCCGCTCTCACAAACAGCCCTGGAATTGATACAAAATTAATCTCCTAGTGTATTGTTGTTTCATTGCAACTAGAAACCCCTCCTGTGACCCTGATCCACTGATCTGAGAGCCTGATTAAACACACAAACATACAAACACCCCCACACTGTTGATGCACAAACACCCTGCAGAAAAACAAAATGAACACAAACACACAGGGATTATGCATGCTCAGTGTGAAGCATTGGGAGGTCAATAAAAACAGTAAACGCCATGCAGGCATTTAAATAGCAAACCCATGTGGTTGGTTCACTATCTCCATATCCTCCATGTTGCCCAGAGTAGGCAGAGTTACATCCTTGAATAGGCTTGTTCTAATAAGATGTCTTCTTGTTCACTGTGCTCAAGGTTTTCCAAACCCCTGGCTGCATCTAAATTGGCTTAAAGAGCATTGTTTCCTTATCTGCTTTCCTTCATGATGACCACTTCTCCAAAGCAGCAGGAGGCAATAGGTGAAAACAATAATGGATACATATCCAACTAATCCATCAATCAAATGGGACAAAAGTAAAGGCAAGAAATAGATTCATTCAATCACAGTGTTAGAGCACAGACCCTGTTGTCCAAGCAGGTCTGTTGACCTTGGGAATTGGGAGGAGCAGATTGGACCATTTTTTTGATAATCTTTTGAGGAAGAGTTGTTAGAATCAGTTTAAGTTTCCAATTCTCTACTTTCAAATCCTTAATCCATATAAATTCTATGGAATACCCCAATGTGCAATTCCAGTAGTATTAAAAAAAATACATATGTAGAATTAAGTAAAGTCGTCACAAAAGGAAGCTTTGGTAAAGTTGTGCGAACAACTCAAGGCTCTTTCATGCCTTTAGCACTTTGTTCAGTGTGTTTGGTTGTGCACCAAGGAAACGCCTCACTAGCATTAGCAGGAAGAGGGAAAATGTCAAGCTAATCTCAGCTAGCCCACCGCAAAGAGGATAGGACTACGAATCTACACTCACAGGAACACACACACTCTCCCTATGTTTACAAGTTTACTGTGAAGCACAAGGATTATCGCCTAGGCTACTTCGCAGTAGCATGCTTTGTGATTTGACAACAATGAAAGAAAAAGAGCCATTGATAAAGTATTATAAATGAAAGGGAAAGGGGGATACCTGTTCAGTTGTACATCTGAATGCCTTCAACTGAAATGTGTGGAAATGGTGGCTCTTAATCTTCATACAATAACACTTCTCAAATCCTTATCTCACACTTTGAAGTAGATTATTTTACAGCAGGCCCCACGTTCTGGAATATGACCCTCAAGTCCTTTATTTCTATGTTTAGTATATGTATTTTATATCTGTTCTATAAATACAGCATGTTCTGGTATGTTCTAATCTAATTAATGTTCTAATCTACTATTCTCCTCTTTCTCTGTTTATAGAATGCTTGAGTGGCATGTATGAACCTTGTTTTATACTTCAGTTTTACTTGTGTTATTATTACTAACATTAGTAGTAATAATAGTATTAGTGTTATAGTGCTTGTGTTGACCTCTTGCTCCTTGGTTGCATTTCAAAATAAACCTTTCCATGCCCATTATTGTCCTCATTGCAGAGAACAGCATTTCAGAAGCAGGCACCTCCCAAATGACTCTTACTGTACTTTCACCTTACATGACTTTGAGAGGCAGAAATCCAGAGGCAGACGGGTTACACAACTCTCAGTGGTACAGGATGTACAGTACAAACCTGTATGGGGTCATTTGGTGGTGCTGTGTATTGAATGTTATGCAAAGGTCCAACAATGCTCTCTGTTTACTTTAATGCAGATCTTTACACCAATAGCAGTAGAGCAAGGTCTGACATACAACCAAAACATGTTTTAGATGTCATACCCACGGTATAGCATTAGAATAGTTTAATGCAAAGTCATGGATGAAGCAGGAGCTCTGTAAAAATGCTCCAAATAGTATGCCTAAATCAAATCAAAGTAACTTCAAACCAAGTTATGGCAACACATTATTGTGCTAATTACCCATAATATTAGGTAGCCTACATTTGTCAGTTGGTTGAACTATCCTTTTTAAAGGTGGGCCCTTATGGTCGCTTAAATGTCAATGTTCTTAAATAGTTTTCTGACATTGAAAGTTGGATGTAGTTCCGTGCCTGCAATAGCTAACTTTAGTCTAAATTACTAAGAGTACATTGACCTGGAAATCGCTGCTACTATTAGCATGCTATTTCAGGGTCAGCCATTTAAGATCCAGATAGTTTACCCCTATCATTCTGTGGACATCTTTCGGGGTAAGAAACGGTTTAAAGTATTTTAAAATATTGTTCATTTACAACACTTTGTAATTAAGTAGTGAGTCATTGTTAATCCCTTCCTTCAATCACATCTCACTGAGGAAGTTATGTTAGCACACAGGGTCTCAGAGTTGGTCCAACACTCTGTCTGTTTCTCCATGGAGCGGGTTCCTAGAACTGACTCTCTACGGGGACCCAGTTGATGGTTGCACCATGTAGCAACAGCACGCCGAGCAAACTATCCACCGCCTCTGAGCAGGATCCCTTAATCACTGACACAGCGCATGCATTCTCCCTAACCAGATTAGACATGACATTTAAGGACCTAAATTAAGGGTGGAAAACAAGCTACGCTGTTTATAGGCAAAAGTGGGGCTTAGTGTTTGGCTGTCTTTTGGGCAAACTGGGTTGAGGTGATGGTACTCACAGCACTGACAAATGAATGTGAAATTGACTCTGACACTCCCTCCTTCTCAGAGTTAGAATACCCACTGATAGCCGTTTGAGATAAAACATGAATTGTACTTCAGAACTTGGGTGTGTATTATGATACATTTTTGTTGTGCCATTCTTTCTAAATCAGACAAAAGGGTGTGGTAAATAAAAAGGTTCCTGGACTACAACTGTGAACAGAAGTTGTGCAGCACTGAATTCTACAGCCAGGAATCTCCTTCCACAACCCCTTAGTATTATGAGGCTGTTATGTGACTTGACAGATTGATAGCCTGTAAATTACAGGAAAATCAGGTGAAGTAAGGTCACTATGCTCCTGAAAAGATTATCGGGTGACAGCATGTCATCTTTGTTGATCAATCTCATATGGTGAGAGAGCTTTATGATTGTCTGAAGGTTGCAGAGCGTTGCTTTCTCTCAAGTAACAGCTTGCACTGCAGCTCTGCCAAGCGAGTCCTACAGCCAATGGCATTCACTGCATCATGTTCACAATGCAAACATTGCCATGTGATAGGGAGCTGGATAGCAAATTGCACTTTAGATGAAGTCGCAGATGAAGTTCAGTTCATGGTAAACACACCAGTTGGCCAAATTATTCCTTGGAAAAATGGTATATTAGTTAACAGTAGAGGATGCCCTCTTCTCTTTTACTGAATCAAAGATATATGATAAAGGTCAATTATTCTCATGCAAGATCTCTGGGAGCATCACATTACATATCCATCAAGTTCAACTCTACCAAATATTTAGTGAAGCCAACTACATATTTTTGCTGAGTTTCAGCCCAAATGAGACATTACAAAAGGGCTCTGTCTGTCTGTCTGTCTGTCTGTCTGTCTGTCTGTCTGTCTGTCTGTCTGTCTGTCTGTCTGTCTGTCTGTCTGTCTGTCTGTCTGTCTGTCATGTAATCTCTGAACTGTATGTCCCATAGGTCAGGATCTCATTGTCAAACTCAGATGAGTAACTTTGCTGTTAGCTCAGGGTTTATTTATGTTGAACAATGTAATAAGTATATTATTGTTTTTCAGTGGATGCAATACTAGGAAGAGCCTTATACGGTGTCAGCACATACTCAATGGAAGTTAGAAACCCAATGACCCTCTGCTTTGGCAGAGCTCCAAGTCCTATCAAAGTCAAATGAATAGACACCATACACTCAATACACTGTTTCCCCAGTTCCCCTCCCCCTCTCCGACAAGGATAGAGTCATACTAGTAAAATGGGAACATTCCTGCAACAGGAACACAGCCAGCTGCTAGTGCAGACCACAAACAGGAATTGTTGTTGACCAGCCAGCTGTTTACTGCATGTCTCAGTCATAGCGGAAGAGAATGAGGAAATCGATATTGCATTGTATTCTGAACCTAGTAAACATCTTATAAGTATAAACTAAATCCATTCCCCATACTGACTTTATTTTAAGCCTTGCGAAGTGTTAAGGAAATCTATCACGTACCCGAATTACTTGAAGGGGGCTAGGGACAGGCTGTAGTACAGACACGCACCACGTGAACACGATAGTCGCCCCTTATATGGTCATGACGGCGCTCTTTGACTGGAGCGTGAGTTCAGTACGATTCGGAGAAATCAGTAACGTACTCCATGTTCTAACCACTGATGTAAATCAAACGCATACAGCACGTTTTGCGCATAAAAGATCGTGCATTCTGATGCATTGACATTTGCACAAATAATGCATAAAAAAATATATTTGTTTATTACCATAATGTAATAACTGTAATTGATATAATCCGAACATTAATCAATTATGGTTATTTCAACAATCCAGCAATTGTTCGTCAAACATTTGAAATATGCAGCATTTTAGAGTGGAGGGATTACATTGAAAATAATATTGCATGAAAACAATTGAATGATAGCTAATTGTGATAAAATACTTCTCAGTCAAAGGTTTTTGATTTCATGGGTTGTGGAATATAGCAATTTGCACCAAGAAATAAGTCAGGTGTATGACAATTTGAGGTTATTTTAAAAACATCGTTTATTTGACCCACATAACATAGCTAGACAGTTACGAGTTACGTGTCCAGTTGGCTAGATGTGCCAAGACTGAATAAAATCAGGGGAATCGTGCTTGTCGGTTTTTAAATAACATATGAATAGTCAGAGTTGTGTTCAGAAAATGTATGTCATACATACGGAATTCTGTAATAAAATTAATGATTTAATACTTTGTACGGAAAATAATACAAATGATGATTCCCACTATTGGAAATAATTTGAATGATGATCGCACCCACATTGGAAATGGTACATTCCGGATTCTACGTCATCCATTGTTTACAAAATATCGAGGGGGTTACTTGCTTGCTTTTCTGCCGAGCAACGTGGTGAGAGGAAGGAACTGATATACGCTCCCATTCATTTCGAAAATACAGCTGAGAAACACACACAATACAACAAAATGCCTTGTCGAAAGGAGAACTACATCCTCTTGGAGCAGTCTGTTACCGTCGATTCGAAAGAAGTGGACGCTTTGGTCACGAAAATCGGCGAGGCGCTGCAGCTTCACAACAATAGTGCTAATCAAAAGACGATGTCGTGTCTCCACGGTCTCACCGGCAACTGCAGCAGTAGCAACATCAAACAAGCTAACAACAACAATGGCGTGGCCCTACAAAAACGAACCGGGTGCTGCATACCGCTTCGAAACCGGGGGCAACGTAACAGAGCTAGTCCATACAGCTTCCCTGGCTCAAGTAACCAGGAGTGGGACAATTTCAAACCTTGGAACCGAAAGAGGATCAGCGCAGCTGTCGAGAACGACGACCCACATCAGTTACTTCAGGAATTAATATTGTCTGGGAATCTAATCAAAGAAGCAGTCAGGCGGCTGCAGTTCTCTACGACGGAGTGTGGAGATCTTTCGGACAATCTGCAATGCTGATGATGCGGACAATGTATTCATTATCGAGATGTTACGGACAAAACGAAAATACTATTTTGCTGACATGGCTGGCTAGCTAGCTATAACGTTATACTATATATGTTGAACGATTAAATGTCATGGTGGTAACGTTAGCATGTCTAATTTGTGACGACTAATTTAGGCTTTTCATTTAGCCAATTAGTTAACGTTAGCAATGTTTGAAACTCACTTCACCTTTTTGATGGTTCATTTAGATTTGTTTATGGGTTGGGACTCTCCTTTTCACTATTCGTTGGCTTAGTTAGTAGCTAGTTATGTAAACCAAGTTAACGCTTTACGTTGACCTTGTTTACAAATCTAATCTCAGGCCGCCAGCATTGCCTGTTTTGTTTTTGTCCGTTAAATTTGAAACGATCCGATTCAAACCAAGGTCTTACGTTACTAGTTAGCATGATAGGCTAGCGCCACACTCATGCCAGGGTGGATTCCAAACGTCTCCAGCAACGTAACACTGACGGCAGCTTTGTATTTCCTTTACAAAGAAGGAACAGGATCAACAACCAGCTACCAAATCGTGTAAGAGACGGAGGCAGGCGACATTTCAAATGGTTGACTAAATGTCTCTTCGAACTGTCTGGAGGCGGTGTATTTTTCATAATGATGGGACACTGTTGTGCTTAACTTTATAATTCCAATGTGGATTAGTGTTTATCATTTTCCAATTGTCTGTGTCAAGTTAATTACCATGACCACTTCGCAACGAAGTATTTCATAATGTTCCTGAGTATTCAGGCCTTTTGGTGTCTTAAAATAAACACGGTGTTTTTTTCAATTTGGTGTGTGTGTATGCTTTTCGCCATCAGATAAAGGTTCCAATAAAATATAGCTAGTAACTGCAGCATTTGGGAAGCCTGTCGACACACTACTATACAAAACGCTGCCCCACGTACACTGAACAAAAATATAAACATGCTACATTTTCAAATATTTTACTGAGTTGAGGTAATCAATATCTGGTGACAAGCATTTGACTCATGGAACGCGACACATCTCCTTCGCATAGAGTTGATTGTGGAATTTTTGTCCCGCTCCTCAATGGTTGGTGGATAGTGGCGGGAAGTGGAATATGCTGTCGTACAATGGGTGACATGTCTGGTGAGTATGCAGGCCATGGAAGAACTGGGACATTTTCAGCTTCCAGGAATGACATACAGATCCTTGCGACATGGGGCCGTGCATTAACATGCTGAAACATGAGGTGATGGCGGCGGATGAATGGCACAACAATGGGCCTCTGGATATCGTCATGGTATCTCAGTGCATTACAATTGTCATGGTAAAATGCAATTGTGTTCGTTTTCGGTAGTTTATGCCTGTCCATTCCATAACCCCACTGCCACCATGGGGCACTCTGTTCACAACGTTTACGTCAGCAAACCGATCGCCTACACCACGCCATACACGCTGATACTTGCTCCATACAGTTGAAACCGGTATTCATCCGTGAAGAGCACACTTCTCCAGCGTGCCGGTGAGCATTTGCCCACTGAAGTCGGTTACGACTCCGAACTGCAGTCAGGTGAAGACCCTGGTGAGGACAAAGCACACACAGATGAGCTTCCCTGAGATGGTTTCTGACAGTTTGCAAAAATTATTCGGTTGCGCAAACCCACAGCTTCAGTTGTCAGGGTGGCTTGTCTCAGACAATCCTGGATGTGAAGGTCCTGGGCTGGCATGGTTATACATGGTCTGAAGTTGTGAGGCTGGTTGGCTGTACTGCCAAATTCTCTGAACAACGTTGGCGGTGGCTTATAGTACAGAAATTAACATGACATTCTCTGGCAACAGCTCTGGTGGACATTCCTGCAGTCAGCATGACAATTGCATGCTCCCTCAACTTGTGACATTGTGTTGTGTAACAAAACTGCACATTTTAGTGGCCTTTTATTGTCCCCAGCGCAATATGCATCTGTGTGCAAAACATTTGAGAGAAATACACTTTTCATGAGTATGGAATATTTCAGAGATATTTTATTTCAGCTCATGAAACATGGGACCAACACTTTACATGTGTTTATATTTTTGTTAGGTGTAGTTTCATAGGTGTAACTGCTTTCCCCATTTTAAATGGTACTGCTTTATTTATTCCATCAATTAATGCTCAAAAACATTTAACCCCTGTTCAATATGTTTCTGGGGGAAATTGTTGGGCCTTGCCTGTGTGTAGTCGCTGTTGGAAAGGACACGTCCATTTTCTACAGTGTTACGTTCCGGGGTTTGCCCCCAGTGGCCTACACTACACTGGTTGACGATAGTTTGTGGAAAACATGTTTTGCTCTTCCCTTTACTATATAGCCAGTGTGAGGGCCAATAAATTGTTTAAGTGTCTCCTCCCCCATAAATTTTATACTGGATGTTCAGCTACACGTCATTATCATTTATGGTCACAATAGCAGATGTTCGTGCAAATAAAGAATAGATGGTAGCATGTTTTGGTTGTGTCTTACTGTCGTACATGACAGGGGAACATTCTCTTAACTGAGTATCCAGAAATTACATCCTGTTAAGTCAAAGTATCCCGAGTGAATCTCCATGAAGGTCTAGGGATTAAAATATATGAAATTAAGAAGAGAACCACCACTGTTGACCCAAATCCTTATTATTTTCAACATTACACAAGAGAGTTTGTTCTGCAGTAGGCTACATTAGGAAAATGTTGCAATATTCCCTTTTTCTAGACTATGGTGTGACCCAAAATCAGATCCATGTCCACACCTACTTGTGTTTATTCTACCAAAATTGCTCCTCCATATAAACCTGTTTGGTGAGGACATGTTGAGAAGTAGGCACAGCCATATACTATCCTCATGGTGAAACAGAAACCGACCTTGTTTTCATTCTGTTGGTTTGAATCTGTTGATGACCCCATGTGGATAAACTATAATGATAACCACTTTAATTTTCAGTACACAAAGTGTGCTACTGTGGAACAGACACCAGATGGCAGTATACGACTAGGATGTGGAAAACATCAAATTACTTATTTTTTGGCCTGTGAATATTTGAGTCATTTTGGCTTCCAAATAAATCAATAAACTCAAAGAATAAGATTATGAAAACAAATGGACTTCCGTATAGACATATGGGAATTCACAGCTAGTGTGACTGGCTATGAAGTTGAGATTTCCACCAATTTCAACCACAAACGATACTATAAATAATTTTTCAGAGCATTGTGAGGATTTTGCTGGCAACAATCAGAAGCCTATTGTGGCTTGTATGAGGTATAAATAAATGAGGGTTTTCATTGTAAATAGAGAATCATGTAGAAAAGTTTAATTTCAAGCATTCGTAGAGCCTTATCATTTTAAAAGATGTGTATCAAGAGAAAACCAAGTGTGCCAGTGCCACTCCCTCAGGATATACCAGATACTGGAAACCTTGCTGCTGCTATTGCTTTCAATGTCACAAACATTGAATCCTAGATAATTGTATACATAAGGACAAGCTCCTTGTCCTACATTCTTCCCTACAATTACCAAATAAAATCATAGAGGGTTAGAAAAGTGGGGCTGAAGTCATTTGAATGGCATCCAATCTCTTTTAAGATGATCATAGGTTACACTTTATTTTACCTTAACCCTTATTTGGAAGGTGCTTTCAGGACAGAAAAACCCACACCTAATCAGCAGCCATTGTGAGGTGCCACCAATCTCTCCTCCTCAGATACCAGCTTGGTATATGGAAGGCAAACGTTAGAACACACCTGCATGTGTTACTGGAACAAGCAGCAACAAAACGTTGGTTTAACAAACTGATAGCAGACAGGGTTCATTAACCTCATTACCATGTCTCAACTGAAGTGCCCCAGCAAAACAAGGGGGCTGGTCTACCAAATGCCACCTCATAGCAGCTGGGAGAGAAAAGGCTTCATAGGAAATCTATTAATATTTGATTGGTATGATTGTTGTATACTGACATTGTTCTAGACACAGACAGGTGCCAAACCAATGGCACATCAGCCATTGGTTTGTTATGGAGCCCTGTCTGAGGCTTACTGTATGACACGTGTCAAACTCATTCCACGGAGGGCCGCGTGACTGAGGGTTTTTGCTCCGCCCTTGTACTTGATTGGTGAATTAAGGTCACTAATTAGTAAGGAACTCCCCTCGTCTGGTTGTCTAGGTCTTAACTGAAAGGAAAAAACAAAAACCTGCAGACACTTGGCTTCCTTTTCTTACTTTCTTTCTTTCTTTCTTTCTTTCTTTCTTTCTTTCTTTCTTTCTTTCTTTCTTTCTTTCTTCTTTCTTTCTTTCTTTCTTTCTTTCTTTCTTTTTTTCTCTCCATTTCTCACTGTCTCCACTCAGAATGAAGAGTGGAGTGACGTCTGTGTATCTGTGTATCCTTACCTAGCCTCGCACGGCCATCTGATTTGAGAGTTTAAATAGAATGTAAACTTGCTAGATATGGATGGTCATACAAGGCTAGTCCTTACCAGTCAATGACGAAATTTGACCAGAAAACCAGTTAGATCCATAGGCGTACAAAATTAACTTGTAGCCCCTAGAAATCTTTTTGGTGTCGGATGAAATATTTATTTAGCATTTAAGCTAGCTACTTGGCATTCAATATCCTTACAACATCGCTTAAGCATGGAAAGATATTTATGCCATCTCTTTGACGTGCGTATGTTAAGCCCTTGAGCTAACTCTGGCACTGGATAAATATAAACATTTAGCTTCAGTACAAGACTGAGTCAGCAATGCCTATGATGTTGGGTTAAAATCAGGGTGTGAGTCATTCCTTCAGACTACAATGTGTCGTAACCATTTTGCTTTACTCTCTCTCTCTCTCTCTTTAGTCTTTTTAGCATGGGACTGCTTCGCCAAGTGTGCAAATCCCTTCCCATAATGTGTGGGCCCTAGAGGCTCACAGCAAAATATTTTGGATGATATTTAAAATCCAGTTGTCACTTTGAACTAAATGTTTCACACGATAACTAATTAGTGTCACTTAGGTTGGAAGATGGTTTAGCTCAGGCTGACATTTTCAATGTAGTCTTATGTCTGTCACTATATTCAGACATAAAAAATGTGAAAGTCACTGAACAACTGGAAAAGAGAGGACAATCAAACATGTAGAGGGAAGAAGTTGCCCCTAGCTAGACAGTAAAGGTCAGTTTAGCATTTACCCTCCTGTGTGGTTAGGATTTGAAGAGGGTAAGCTAATTGTAGAAATGTACAGGTTGGATGTGTCAATGCATACATTTTGAGGATTATTCAACAGAGACACACTCTAAACTGACAATTTGTTTTGTATTATGATGCTGTTGGAGTATGGAGATGACGCCTGGTCACACTCATTCAGACATCAGGTGATCAAAGGCATGGCTTCCACAAGGAATAATCCTACCTCTGATTGGTTCACCACAACTTGATTGAAAGGATTTTCACTCATCGATTCAAAATGATGAAGGTATTAAACTGTGAGTATGATTAAGAGTTCCCAAGTGGCGCAGCGGTCTAAGGCACTGCTTCTTAGTGCTAGAGGCATCACTACAGACCCTGGTTCAATTCCAGGCTGTATCACAAACAGCTGTGATTGGGAGTCCCAGTTACATTAGACAGGAGGGGTGTATTCTTCCAAGGACAAAGCAAAGGATATTCCCTGTTGGGTTCAGAGGTCAGACAGGTGGGTGGAGTTTGAGGAGAACACACTACTGGTGCATGCCTTTCTCTCCATGCACCATGTCAAGGTAGACCACTACTCATAACCTCAGTATTGAGTAGCAGTTAACTCATTCTAAGAATACTTACAATTGACTGTTGTAATAGCACCCCACCAAAATGTTTTTTAAATAAACAAATCCATGCAGCTTTAGTCAGACCACTTCCAAATGGTTAAACACTGATTATAACAGTCAGAGATCATCATCTAAACAAGCCTTTTGCTGACAATTTATAGAACATGGCACTGGAACTTTACTAAACACATTACTAAAGACTTACCATGAGAGTAAAGTGCCGATCCTAATGAACTATGGGACCCTGGAAAGCAAGGGGGGATCGATTCTCTATTCTGCTTCCAAAATGGGCACTGTGCTTCCTTGAGGACTGTGTGACGTAAGGGTTTAATGAGACTACGTTTGAAGTTTGGGATGAAAGACTTGTGCTCAGGGCCTCAGCGATGGGGGAGGAACAGATATCTACACACACGAGGTACTTGAAATACCCCCAGCAACAAGCAACAGGCTCGGTATTGCAAGAGCTGGGTTCTGCACGTCCATTCTGATAAGACGACCTTGGGAAAGGAACAGGAGAAGATGCCTCCCTAAGTTAGGAAGAGAAACAACGGCCTGGGAACTGCTTAGTTGGCAGGAGATTAGAAGACAGGTGGCAAGGTTGATAAGGAATGTATGTGTACTGTGGAAAAATACAGCCGCCTAAAGCGGGGTGGAGTTCTCTACTGATGTAAGTTTATGTGTGTGTGTGTGTTAATATAAAAGGCTTTGTTCATTGTAAGGATTTCAGAGCTCTCATGAATAAACGTTTTGACCCTTGTAGGCTGGTTCTCCGTCTGCTTCATTCAACCAGAATCTTACACACTCTGGTGGGGCAGACTGAGTAGTCTAATTGAAGTTCGGTTTAAGAACATTGATAACTTAATTCACGTAACAGTGTCCCAGCAGTGTTTTTGCCTCATGACGTGTTTTGTTCTCTCTCTGCCCTGGGAATGCCTGGCCCTCATTTTGACTTCTGCACCATCCTGCTTCGGATTGAGGCTCTGTACTAGCCATGAAGTTGCAATCCTGAACCGCTTCAAATGACATTGATGACATAGTTGGTTGCCAATGTCAACAATGTTTATAAACGACAACACAGGTCATAAACAATGGTGTAACAAAGCCCTTTAACTTTAACATTGTTACTTTACTCACCTACAGTAGATTGTGTGTCCTATTTCCGACAGGGCTTTAGTACAGCAAAATGAGAGATGAATGGGAGGGAGGAAAGGGGGAACATTTGGGTAAAACATAAATATCCTATTGATCTCACACACACAGAATACTCACATCTGTCCTCTGCTACTCTGACCTATTTGTGAAATACTACCATAAATTACTGGTCAATCTCTTCTCATGTCTCTTTCACCCCATACCCCTAAAAGAAGATGCACTACATAGCCCAGCACATGTCCTTCTGCCTGTCCAAGCGACAATATCCCTCCTTGAACCACTCTACGGTCATCTTAAAATAGTAAGAACGAGTGAGAGAGAAGAGGGCAGAGATATACAGGGAAAGTAAAAGCAGAGAAGGCAGGGTTGTTTATCAAATGGAATCTTTTTTTTTATAGAAACTTAAACATCTTGACATACATTTCACATACATGTTAACAAGAAAGTATGATATTGTGATCAGTAATGTAAACTATATTTTCTAGCAGTTTTTCCTGACTAAACCTGTTGTATGTTAAACACAGCTGCAAGGCTGCGGGATGTCTAACCATTTCTCTCAGGCAGAAATATTTACCCCAGGGATAGAACTGTTAGCAAAGTGAATATACTTCCAGAGCCATGAAATAGGAATTGAGTTTGGGGTCCAAGTACTTAGACACAACTAGCATTCAAACTAAAACAGTTTATATTCTCCTCTCTATTACCATCCTGTATGAGAAACAATACAGTGGCTATTTCCTATGTTCGATAGTTACTCTTTTAAAAAGGTAACATCGGTTGAGTGGTGTATGTCTGTTTAGTGTTAGTAACTTGTGCTGGGGCTGCTTGTAAAACCCAAGAGATTTATCCTCTAAAAAGAATCCAGGAAAAGGATGCAGTAAAATAAACAGCTCAACTCATAAAGCATCCGAAGTAAAAACTGTTGTGACATGCATGGTCCGGATGGTGTCTGAACCACTGTCAACACACACTCTCTCTCCCTCAGTCTCTCTCTCTGATCTCTCCCTTCTCTTAACTGTCTTTCTCTCTCACACACACACACACACACACACAAGCACGCACACACACACAGTTTTGTTTTGCTATCCTTGTGGGGACCAAATAATTGATTCCAATCCCAAATCTTATTTTCCCTAAACTTAACCCATAACCTAACCATAACACTAACCATAAACCTAAGACTAACCTAAACCCCTAATCCTAAAACTACACCTAACCCTAATTCTGACCCTAACCCTAGAATAGGATTTTTCTGGGCCCACAAGGATAGTTCAACACACACACACGCACACGCACACACGCACGCACACACACACACACACACACACACAAACTAATTAGCTTGCCTGACTGTGTGTGTGTACATTTTCTCCAGAGGGTTGGGAGTACTTGTCCAGCTGGGACATGGATAGTGCTCTCATCCCTGTAGATCAAACACATGCAAATTAATTATATTCCAATAGCCTCACCAGAGAGCATGCTGATTGGTGCGCTCTGTCTGATTGACTCCCTTATTATTTGAGCTCATGTGTGTTTTATAAAAACTCACAGGGCCTGTTCAAACGGGACTCATCTGATGCAGCATCAAAAGGACTATTATCTCTCTCATGTTGATCACTCTCCTGCCAACACAAAACGTTTTCCTGGGGTTGATGCCAGTTCTATTTGTCATTTATTCCCCAAATACAAATACAGAGGATAGAACATTGTATAAATGATACAATCCCTCCAATAATATTGAATGAGTGTACTGAGATTATTGTCCTTAACTCTCTCGTCTAGACAGGTGGTTCCCAACCGGTGTACCACAGCACACTGGTGTGCCTCCAGGAACTCTCAGATGTGCCTTGAAACTTTTCCTATTATTGAAAACAAATGTAACAGTCAATTATAGGCTAAACATGACATGTGGAATGCGCATGGGATTTCTGACTTAGAAGCACTAGTGCCAGTCAGATAATACATGAAATGGGATCTGTAGCCTAACTTGTTTCTCAGGCTGTTTGAGGGGCGTGCATCACGAGCAAAGTAATTTGTATAATTTTGTTTCATCTGTGAAAAACATTAGCACAGGCAAGTCTGATATTTATTATGGCTCTGTGCTTAGCTATACCACAGCCTCTGCCATGAAAATAAACGGAGCATGGCTTTGTGTCTGTGGTTGCACATTTGCCATGCAGAAAACCGCTCGTCTGTAGCCCAAACCATTCTAAACTAAATTAAACATCATAAGAAAGGAACTATCAAAACTATAACAAATATTTCAAATAAACCCTATTTAACCTATATTTAAAAAGATTTGTCACAGAAAATAGATGTTTTTCAGTATGGCTCAGATGAGATGGAGGTCATTACCACTAAGTAAATTAATAGGGACATTTTAGGTGTGCCAAAGAATTTATATCCCATCAATGTGTGCTAAGGTTAAAAAAAAAAGGTTGGGAACCACTGGTCTAGACAAATAAGTAGGCCCTCGTGCTAAAACAAGGGGTCACAATGAAAATATAAAAAAAATGTGTTCTGCCAAGTGAGAACTACTACTGTGAACTACTGCTATTTTGTTTGTTTGGCCAGAAATTGTTGGGAAAGGGTTCACTGTACATCAATTTTCTTCTATATCTTATCTCAAAATGGCTGCCATACCATGTAGATTTACAATATGCACGCAATCCACTTTGTTCCATTTAATGAAACATTCATCACTACTTCAGTGCTGTATGCCCAATGTCTCAGACTGCTGATTTAATATTTAGACTGTCCTCATATGTTAACCGGCCCATAATGCATTGACATCTGTGCAGGTTGGCCATAATATCAGGGACTCCTACATGTCCAAGAGATAAGGGGCTGACCCTGTGGCCCAATAGCCATGTAAGGGAATCTTTGACTGTCAGGAGTAAAAACAATACTTTCTTGAGAATGTTCGGAAAAAGCTCTTCAGTTTCGGAGAAGGCTGAAGGTGAGGTTTGGAAGAGGCAAAAAATCCTATGGTCTGGAAATATTTTCCCTACATGATTAAATACAGGATAATCCGTATGTATGTACAGTATATCATTTACAGTATTTATAGGTGACTGCAGGGGAGAAATGTGAGAAAAGCATTTTATTTCAGTGCTACATAGAGAAAACATTCTACTCTGAGGGCAGGTTGGATTGTGTTATGGAGGTGGCACGGTCTCTTCCCATTGGACACACCACTTAATCAATGAGATTACAACCTATTTTCACCCACTCAGAAATACAACCAAAAGTTTGTTGAATTCCTAATGTGGTATAACAATGATTCCCTTAATTCCCTTAATTGGCTTTCACTCCTTCTAAAAGCACAACCAAATTCCAATGGAAAATCAAATGTCAGATTTTTGGTTTAGTTGTCACCAAAACGTGTTATCACTGTGCTTTCAACCATTTTAAAAGCACAACAAAGTTCAACTGAGAATACAAGGGTAGATAGTTTGTTTATTCATTTATACAACAACTTAACGTGTTATTACTGTACTTCATATACTAACACAACCAAATGACCTGGATTGCAATTGAGATTATTTAAGTACATGGTGCATGTAGTCAGAGCTGTTTGAGATTCTGAACAGATTATTACAGCAATTGTGAAGATCTCCGCAGACCTGAATCCAACATACAGTATATTGTTATTATATTATTATCAAAATTCCATTTGAAATCAACCACAGCTTGAAACCCTCAGCCTATATTTGTCTATATTTTAGTTTAAACTATAGCATTTGATGACTTCCCAAATGCTATACAGGCCTCAATAGTATCACTGATGTTATATGATTAATAAAGTATGGTCACATTTCATTTGCTCTGTTAAACCTACCCTGTGGAAAGACTTTAACCAGTTCAGGATATTTGTGTGTGCTCTGCATACAGACTTGACTCGGGGACTCCTCCTCCCAGCGCCCTTATGGTATTTCACTGTGACCCCGCAGGAAAAAGAGACCGGGTGAAGAAGAAGTCAAATCTGTTTATTGCTCTCCAATGACGTCATGTTGTACTGTTCTATACATCATAACATACTACATCTTTCAATGGAGAGAAGTTTAGAAATATCAAACACAATATAACATCATTCAGTCTATACTGTACATCTTGTCTATGTGACACATACAGAGGAGACAGAACATGCAACAGTTGTCAGAGAACACAACACTGAAAAAGGTTAGCCATGAAAGTTGTGGCTAATCTTTCAGGTGACATATAAGTAATTGTCCCCCCCCCCATCATCCTTTAGATATGTCCTATACATTGTACACACTGTCATATTGTGATGGTATTCCTAAAGCTGGAATCCTTCATGGTGAAACAACCACATCCGCTTGCAATGTTTTTTCCCCCTCTGACATCATTGCACGTGCGATAAAAGAGCACAGTATGAACCAATTACATTTTTTACCATGCTTCGCGACACTCCTCAGCTCAGCAACAAAAACATAAATGGTGGGGCAGCCAGTAGTGTTGTTTCCCCCAACTACAGATTCCATCTTTAACCCAATTGACTTAACTTTTCCATAGCTTTTTCTCCACAGCTGCCCTTGTGGTCCGTCTTCCGCACTACCACCAGAGGTCACCCCCTCCACTACTCCGTGTGCTGGCCCTCTCCCTTCCCTGCAGCATCTCCGTCACACTCCTGGCATAAACATCCCTCAGGTTCACCCCTCCTCCCCTTGCTGCCCCACCCACCTCAGAGTCACCCAGCGAACCCCGCGCCAGCCTCTTGAGCGCCTCCCCGTGCCGCAGTGCCGCCTCCTTCATCTTGAGAGTGAAGTAGCAGGCAGAGAAGCGGTCGTTGATGATAGCGATGGGCAGTGCCAAGATGAGGATTCCAGACAAGATGCAGAGAAAGGCCAGCACCTTGCCCAGGGTGGTGTCGGGGCGGATGTCTCCGTACCCCACCGTGGTCATGGAGGTGGTGGCCCACCACCAGGCACAGGGCACGCTGCTGAAGGTGGTGCCGGGGATGTCATGCTCCAGGGCAAACTCCACCATGGCGAAGATGGAGATGCCCACGGAGAGGAAGAGGAGCAGGAGACCCACCTCCTCGTAGCACTGGGCAATGGTCAGGCCCAGGGACTTGAGGCCTGGGAGACACAGGGATACAGAGGGCTGGGGTTAATTATACATCTTGTAAGAAGATGAAATGACAGATTACTTATTCAGGTCGTACACCTGAAAGTGCATTGTCTAACGTTAGATAGTCTGATGGCTGTCTGCACTGATGCGTTAGAATGATGCCATCTGTTGGAAGACCATGCTGAAAGTGTGCACTCTTTGATGGTATGCAAATCTTAGTGTGTGGCAGGTGCACACTTTCAAGTGTAGAATATTTTACCTGAAAAATTAACTCTTAAGTCAGTCTTAATACCTTTTCACTTGCCTAACATGAAGGTACTGTAGTGCATCTATACAACTTATACAATGTATTCCACAAACAGCTAATGTAAACAATGACAAGTGATGATGTGCGAAACTCATGACTGAGAATTTAGTGAGGAAAATTTAACAGCAAGCTGGCAGTTAAAACAAGTGCAAAACTCTAAATATACACAACTGAGCAGGTGGTAGGACTATTCACACGCTGAAATTGCTTGTAAAGCTCTCCAAACTCCTCAAGTAGAAAATAGATATTGGGTGAAGTTTACCAAGTATACTTTATGTTCTTTTTATCAAATCTCTGGCCACTTAAATAAATGGACTTAATAAAGGTATCACTAGTCACTTTAAATGCCGCCACTTTAATAATGTTTACATATCCTACATTACTCATCTCATGTATATACTGTATTCTATACCAACTACTGCATCTTGTCTCTGCCGCACACCATCGCTCATCCATATGTAAATGTTCATATTCTATTCATCCCTTTACATTTGTGTGTATAAGGTAGTTGTGAATTTGTTAGATTACTTGTTAGATATTACTGCACTGTCGGAACTAGAAGCACAAGCATTTCGCTACACTTGCATTAACATCTGCTAACCATGTGTATGTGACCAATAACATTTGATTTGATCAACTGAAACACTATTGTGAAACCTATATGGGATCAAAATAAGACCTAGCTAGCACATTTGGTTCTTTGGAAGTTGTGGGAAAGCACGTTTTTGGTTTCCATTGGTTTTGGAAATGAAGCCATAAGTTTCCTTTGCGGTAAAACTGAACGTTTTTTAAACGTTCTGAGAACAGAAGTGAACATTTTGCCTGTGGCCTCGTGTCAGTGCATCCTAGATCAGTCGACCTCTCGTCGCCTTTTCTTTTTTCTTTCCTCATCATTGAAAGGACAAGATGTGATGTGCTGGCTCTGTATCTGTCACAGTCTCTGATCTACTGCCTCCCCTCTTATCTTCTCTTTTGGTGTGGTAACATCCTCTCCCTTCATTATGCATGGACTCACAGCCTACATCCCAAACCAGGGTTTTCATCCCTCGCCAAAATCAGCAACATCCAAGCCATTCACACGCACGGACACAAATGTACACAGACACACACAAATGGACTCAGGAACATTCATCTGTCAGGCCCCCCTTTCTCAATCTCCTGAGGAAATTTGTGAAATATGAATGAATATTTTTTTTCTCCTTCTCCTAGCCTGTCATCGTTCCCTTTCTCACTCTTGCTATTTAGTTCTCTGTGAACTCTGAAGCATTTATTTGGGCTGCAATTTCTGAGGCTGGTAACTCTAATGAACTCTGGGTCTTCCTTTCCTGTGGCGGTTCTCCATCATAGTGCATGATGGTTTTTTGCGACTGCACTTGAGTTCTTGACATTTTCCAGATTGACTGACCTTCATGTCTTAAAGTAATGATGGACTGTCATTTTTAGTTGCTTATTTGAGCTGTTCTTGCCATAATATGGCCTTGGTCTTTTACCAAATAGGGCCATCTTCTGTATACCACCCCTACCCTGTCACAACACAACCGATTGGCTCAAATGCATTAAGAAGGTAAGAAATTCTACAAATTAACTTTGAACAAGGCACACCTGTTAATTAAAATGCATTCCAGGTGACTACTACAAATGATTATACTGTATGTGTCACGCCCTGATCGGTTTCACCTGTCCTTGTCTCCACCCCCTCCAAGTGTCGCCCATATTCCCCATTATCCCGTGTATTTATACCTGTGTTTTCTGTTTGTCTGTTGCCAGTTCGTCTTGTTTGTCAAGCTTACCAGCGTTCGTCCAGTCAGCTCCTGTCTTTTCCCAGTCAGCTCCTGTCTTTTCCCAACCTCTCTTTTTCTCGTCCTCATGGTTTTTGACCCTTGCCTGTCTGGACCCTGTACCTGCCCGCCCGACCACTCTGCCTGAGCCTGCCTGCCGTCCTGTACCTTTGCTCCTACTCTAGATTATCGACCCCTGCCTGCCTTGACCTGTTGTTTGCCTGCCCCTGTTGTCACAATAAACATTGTTACTTCACACAGTCTGTACTTGGGTCTTACCTTGATCCTTGATAGTATGTATAGATAGATGACTACATTACCTGTGGAGTGGCGTCCCAGTTTGAGCATGCGCAGGAACCTCATGAGCCTGAGCACCTGCACCACGCGGCCCATGTTCTCCAGCTCTGTAGAGCCACCGTGAAGACTCTCAACTGCCAGAGTCACATAGAAGGGCAGTATGGCTAGCAGGTCGATCACATTGGGAATGCTACAGGTGAAGCGGCACTTGTCGCGTACGCAGACGAAGCGTAGCACCAGCTCGCCAGTGAACCACACCACGCACACATATTCCAGTGCATCCACGAAGAAAGGTGTACCCCCGTCACTGCCCCCACTCTCATCACCGATCCCGTTCCCACCCACATCCCCCAGGTCCAGCGAGATGAGCACAATGTTGACAATGGATACCGCCACGAAGATGATGGACAGCGTGCCGAAGGCGCGTGCCGCTCGTGAAGACTCTGGCTTCTCCAGCAGTTCCCACAGGCGCCGGCGGAGATCTGGGCATGCGGCGTGGTTGAAGTCTTCATCCTGGCTTTCGTCAGCTTCAGCCTCGTTCCGCACGTCCAGGCTCTCCTTGAGCTCCTTGCGGCGGTAGTAGCGTTCCCGGCAGCAGGGATCGATGCAGAGCTCGTCGATGCCCCAGTACTCAATCTCCTGGAGGAAGGAGAGTACGCAAAGCTCCTCCCTGACATGCAGGTGGCCTGTGCGGTAGAAGTTTATCACATACTGGAAGGTCTGTGAGCTGCGGTCGAAGAAGAACTCATTCTCCAGGAAGTCAGCGTCGTCGCAGAGCTCCAGGGCAGAGTCCCGTGTGGACAGGGCCAGCTTGCCCAGCCGGGTTTCTGGGTGGGATGCCAGCAGCTCCTGGGAGAGAACGTAGCGGCTGCCGCCCACATTGATGGTGAAGAAGTCCAGTGGGTCACCACAGACAGGAGGGGGCTCGCTGTAGAAGACGCTGGAGTCTATGGACTGGAGGGAGGTGCTGACCCCGTAGAACTCAGCTGGGCTGGATGAGCTGCTCATCATGGTGGGCACAGGCCTGCCTGGGGTGGAGGGGAAAACCTGAAGGGCACCAGGAGTGCAGTTGGGGATCAAGGAAAAGGTAAAACACTGAGGTCAACAGTTGTTCAGGTTCAAAATAGTGACTGGCACCAAAGCCAATTAAGACCACCTAGAGAACAGTTAACATGTAAGTCAGAATCTTCATAATAATTCCAAGAGGAATTCTCTACTCTGTCCCTGCTTGTTCCATCCCCTGTGTAGCCTATTAGCCATGTGGCAAGGGAATACATTGTACAGCTTGGCTAGAAGCAGCCATTAGTTATCCCTAATCCTCAGTTAAACTCCTTCTGCTCCCTGAATGAAGGAATCCACATTTCATTGGCTGCTCCTACCAAGAGCATCATGTCTGACATCAGATGAGTGAGAGGGGGAGAGAGAGCGCGAGAGAGAAAGAGAGGGGAGTGAGAGACAGGGAAAGAGCCTCTGGCCGTGTCCTACTTATTCAAAGCTCTTTGTAGAGATTTAAATATTTTAGCTGGCCTACCTAATTAATACAACTAATATTCCTATTCCCGTAATCATTAATTCCCTTTGTTAAGTCTATCTGCTATCTAACAACGTCATGGTGGTAATTAAGTCGCACATATTTAAAAGATAAATCCTGAAAAATGGATATCAGAGCAGTTGATCTGTTGGCAAGAACACAGACACTGTAGAATGTGCTCACCTGTCATGACTGAAAGGAACTACCATATAGTGAAAACATGCTGTGTGTAAAAGTGAAGGATGATGATGATTTTCCCCCATTTTAAGTGAGAGGAGGAAGATAATACCTATGCTATACCAATTGATATTGGAACAAATCCAAAAGGGGCATGTAATGAACATGATGGGAGTCAGCGAGCTGGTTTCAAGCGCAGGGCGCAGCAGGTGTTTATTGTAAAGGACCACAGGAGGAGTCAGGTAGCTGGGTCCAGGGGCAGGCAGAAGGTCATACACAGGGGGTCCAACAAGGCAACAGTACAGGCAGGGAAAAGGCTAGTAACGTAGTCCGGGAGATCAGGCAATAGGTAGATGACAGGAAATTCAATAGGCTAAAGTACAGACAGGGAATAGGCGTCGTTAGTGAGGCAGGCCAAAACGATCATACACGGGAGTAAATCACGGGGAAACACAGCGCTACGAAAGACGTGTGTCACAAAACAAACAATACCTCACAGTGATGGGGTGCAAAGAACTGAACTAAATAGAGTGTGATAATGACATACAGGTGTGTGAACAGGTGATCAGAATTCAGGTGATTGGGATCTGGAGAGTGAGCTGTGTTCAGGGGATCTAGGTGTTTGCGAGAGTAAACTGGAAAGTGGCCTGGAAAGTGAGCTGCGTTCAGGGGATCTAGGTGTTTGAGAGCGTGAGCTGGAAAGTGGGCTGGAAAGTGAGCTGCGTTCAGGGGATCTACGTGTTTGAGGGTGTGAGTTGGAAGCAGACGTTACAGGGCAAAATGTAAATTGCAATTTAAATCAAAAACGTATATGATCCTACCACACACGTTACTGAGTATGGAGATATTCTGATTATGCTAACTCTACATGTTTCTAATGTCTCTAAATGGCTGTGTGAGCAAATACACATATAATGAGAAAATTAAATAAGACGCCAGAATCATGAGTAAATTGGATTTTCATGCAGGCAATCACATTAACGAATGTGGTCATTGCAGAAGATATGAAGAGCATACATGAGCAGACTGTATCACAACTGGCCGTGATTGGGAGTGCCATAGGGCGGCGCACAATTGGCCCAGCGTCGTCTGGGTTTGGCCGGTGTAGGCCGTCATTGTAAATAAGAATTTGTTCTTAACTGACTTGCCTAGTTAAAAAATAAATAATACATGACAGAAAAGGCAGGATAAATGGTTGTCTAGACAATAACATTGTAAAATGGCATCCTATTACACAATAACTACAACAACATATTACTGGCACAACATCATAATGAAAACGAAATGTACTCTTGTTTTTAATTTCAATTGCAAATAAAATAACTACCTACATTTTGTAAGCCTAGTGGGTGAGCAGTTTGGATTATGTAATAACAGAGCACCACATGTGTTTCGAATGAAAAATAGCTGTAGATATTCTGGTTATTATATAAATCATGAATAAATACGCAATATACAAGTTGCTGTCAATTATTTATTACATTGAAATAAAGTATTAATACGTTTTGCATTAAATAGTTACTTGTTGTCAGAGAAATTAGGTTACTGGAATGAACCATCTCTGAAAGATTAGGCTGTACTGTATCAAGTGGACCACCAAACTACAGTAGTAGGCACGAAACTAGCCCGACTAATATAATTTAGCCAATTTAACAACCTAACAAGGGGAAAAAGATTGGTCTTACCTGGCTATATATCGAGAGTTTTCATCTTGATAAAAGGGATGGTTGAGTTTTTCATCCTCTCCATTAGCCAAGTTCCTTTTTATACTCTGCGAAAAACAGCCAGTTATGTGTTTTGACACTAGTGTTGGTCATGATTCTTATCTTCTTGCGAGCAGAAGTGAAAAAGAGCGCCAGTTACTCGAAGAAAACATGACAAAACTCCGTGCGTTTCAGACAGCTCTATGACCTCAGATGCGCACTAGACCATATTGGCTCTATCCTTGCTATCCTGAATCCTTTGGACCTCCCTACCCCTTTAAAGTTGAAATAAAAAATGGTTTAAGGTTAGGGTTAGGTAAGGGTTATGGTTAATGGTAGGGGTTAATGGTATGGTATGGAGGTCCCAATGATTCCGGATTCTAACCCTTTTGGCTCGCGGTGCTTTTTCAAAATGTTGAGTAGCAACGAGCACACGCAAGGAGTGGCGTTAGGAGCGAACTGTTTTTCTGAATATAGCATGCAAATGTCTTATGATGGATCTTTAAATATCCAATTTAGCCTATTCATATTAGAAACCGTGAAAATAAATATTTCATATGAGTTTTGAACGCTGGCTTATCATTAATGATATTACGTTATGCAGATTGATATTTCTAGAGAAATGGCATTTTAGACAATTTCACAAAATGGTTTCATCAAAAAATGTGACCCATCTCAAATGTTTTCTAACTGCAACACATTTTTTTGTCCATTCATGTCTCTGAAAAGGGGCTCATCTACATGCACCATTGCATTTGCAAAAGTCCCCCAAACATTTGCTTTGAATCAGACAGAGCCAGGGGTCCTCAATTAAATTTCCCCCCGCCATTTCAGTTCTTTAAAGATATTTATTTTCCTTCCTTGCTCTATGAGAGGAAGCCAAGGAAGGGGAGAAACGTCAGTCATTTTTGTAGGATTTTGGTGCTTAAAATATCCACATCTATTTGTACAGATCCAGGACACTATTTTCAAAGATAGGTTCATGAATTCCCATTTCGTCTCTACTTGTCACAGTTCACCTTCCGTTGACCCCAGAGAGCCCTCGAATCTTTTCTTCACTTCCCATGGCAATTATGGAAGCATTGCGACAGGCTTTGTCTGCTGTGACTGCACCTCCACAGCTCTCCAGACATGCAATTACTGTCCATATATAGGTGGCGTTTCTCACATTGTTCACCCATGTGCATGGAAAGAATATGTATAAAATAGGATATAATGGGTCCTATTTGACATGCAGGACATCAGGATCCAGGTTTATCTGTTCAGTGTCTACCAAAAATGATAGTTTGTCATAATCTTCATCGTCTGAAGAGGAGAAATCGTCGGACCAAAATGCAGCGGGTATATTGTTCATCTTCGTATTTATTGAAGGTAAACACACTTAAACAAAATAACGACGATAACAGTCCAGTAAGGTGCACAGACTAACCCGGAAACAACCACCCACAAACACAAGTGAAAACACACACAACTAAATATGGCCTCCAATCAGAGATAACAACAAACAGCTGCCTCTGATTGGAGGTCATTGACAAAACTAACATAGAAAAACTAGAAAAACCACATAGAACATAAACCAAAAACCCCAAAACACACTAAACAAACACCCCCTGACCAAACTACAATAACAAACAACCCCTTTTACTGGTCAGGACGTAATATAGTTTCACGTTTATTTGGCTACAGAGTTAATAAACTCAGCAAAGAAACGTCCCTTTTTCAGGACCATGTCTTTCAAAGATAATTCGTAAAAATCAAAATAACTTCATTGTAAAGGGTTTAAACACTGTTCCCATGCTTGTTCAATGAACCATAAACAATTAATGAACATGCACCTGTGGAACGGTCGTTAAGACACTAACAGCTTACAGACTGTAGGCAATTAAGTTCACAGTTATGAAAACTTAGGACACTAGAGGCCTTTCTACTGACTCTGAAAAACACCAAAAGAAAGATGCCCAGGGTCCCTGCTCATCTGCGTGAATGTGCCTTAGGCATGCTGCAAGGAGGCATGAGGACTGCAGATGTGGCCAGGGAAATAAATTGCAATGTCCATACTGTGAGACGCCTAAAACAGCGCTACAGGGAGACAGGACAGACAGCTGATCGTCCTCGCAGTGGCAGACCACGTGTAACAACACCTGCACAGGTTCGGTACATCCAAACATCACACCTGCGGGACAGGTACAGGATGGCAACAACAACTGCCCAAGTTACACCAGGAACGCACAATCCCTCCATCAGTGCTCAGACTGTCCGCAATAGGCTGGGAGAGGTTGGACTGAGGGCTTGTAGGCCTGTTGTAAGGCAGGTCCTCAGCAGACATCACCGGCAACAACGTCACCTATGGGCATAAACCCACCGTCGCTGGACCAGACAGGACTGGCAAAAAGTGCTCTTCACTGACGAGTCGCGGGTTTTGTCTCACCAGGGGTGATGGTCGGATTCGCGTTTATCATCGAAGGAATGAGCGTTACACCGAGGCCTGTACTCTGGAGCGGTATCGATTTGGAGGTGGAGGGTCCGTCATGGTCTGGGGCGGTGTGTCACAGCATCATCGGACTGAGCTTGTTGTCACTGCAGGCAATCTCAACGCTGTGCGTTACAGGGAAGACATCCTCCTCCCTCACGTGGTACCCTTCCTGCAGGCTCATCCTGACATGACCCTCCAGCATGACAATGCCACCAGCCATACTGCTCATTCTGTGCGTGATTTCCTTCAAGACAGGAATGTCAGTGTTCTGCCATGGCCAGCGAAGAGTCCGGATCTCACTCCCATTGAGCATGTCTGGGACCTGTTGGATCGAAGGGTGAGGGCTAGGGCCATTCCCCCCAGAAATGTCCGGGAACTTGCAGGTGCCTTGGTGGAAGAGTGGGATAATATCTCACAGCAAGAACTGGCAAATATGGTGCAGTCCATGAGGAGGAGATGCACTATAGTACTTAATGCAGCTGGTGGCCACACCAGATACAGACTACTTTTGATTTTGACCCCCCCCCCCTTTGTTCAGGGACACATTATTCAATTTCTGTTAGTCACGTCTGTGGAACTTGTTCAGTTTATGTCTCAGTTGTTGAATCTTGTTATGTTCATACAAATATTTACACATGTTAAGTTTGCTGAAAATAAACGCAATTGACAGTGAGAGGACGTTTCTTTTTTTGCTGAGTTTATATCAATAGTATACTATTGTGCTTTTGAGACTTTTTAATTTATCTGCAGTCCCACTAACATTTATCTAAGAAATTTGGGGGCAGTTTCCAGAGGCACTGTAATGTCTGTACCATTTCTCCCATTGAAAAGTTACTTGGCACCATCTGCTGTTCATGAGAGGTATCACCAACAGGGGCACCGCCAGGGATTTTGGGCCCCATGAAAAGATATCACATTGGGCCCCACCACCACACCAACCCTGCGCAATTGCTGTAACCACACACCAGAACCCAATCGAGCCATTCAAAGCTTTAAATAACTCTACCTTTGCAGGCTTGCAACTCTCTTGTAGTCCAATATTTACTGTACGATATATACTGACAGTGAGCTGTGAAAATATAACACTGTGCAGACATGCATGCAACATTCTGCATACAGTGGAATTCACTATTTGATCCAGGACTGATACCCTCTATATGAAATGTGCTAAAAAGTCATCTTTTACAGTCTAAATGACATTTTAATGGTACAATTCTTGAATGGAAAATTCTCTTAACATGAATGAACAACTTAAAATAAATAACTTAAATATACATTAACCTCTTCAATTAAAATAAATTAACATTATCATCTATAGAATGATATAACAAACAAAAGAATCAAATCAGCAGCAGATTTTTGAACTAAGTATACATACCAACTAGAAAATAAGCAGCTAAGTGGAAACAGAAAATGGAAAATAAAATGGAAATGAAAAGGCCTGATGGTGGCGCTAGAGGAAAGGTCAAGTGGTCACCAAAACAATAGGTTTCTTTCACTTGGGGTCTTGATTGTGCACAACAAATTATGGCAATCCAGCCATTACTTTGAGATACATCCTGTTCTCAGTCTTGTTCTCAGCCTGTGGGCATCGTGTGTAGTGATCCAATATCCATAGCCATGCCATTTAACAGTTATCACTGGCCCTTGCTCAGCCTTACTCACCAAGAGCCCAGCACCGGGCCTTCTTGCTAGCAAAGTCACTGATCAAGTCTTGAAGTCCAGCTTTCTAGCTAACTGACTTTCAATGGACAGCATGGCAAGACTGCAAAGCCTGTCCTGGGACATAGTGGACCTCAAATAGTTGATCAGTTTTATCTTACTGAAAGCTCTCTCGCCACCAGCAACAGTCACAGGCAGTGTGCAAAATATACGTAAAGCAATGCACACTTCTCCAAAAATGCTTTGCAGCTGCATCTTACAAATTGCATTCAGGAGACCAAGAGGGGACAAGTTAGGGGGGGAAAGTGGCAGCATATGCAGTGTTCAGGTGTCTTATTTCATTTTGAAACTCAGGTGTAAGATCTCTGGAGTACTTCATGATCAGTGGTTGGCACACAGAAGGGACTTTATCCTCACTAATTTGCCCAACTTTCAGAACAGCAGAAAATTCTTCTACAAGTTTTGCAGTGGTGTGGAACCTAGTGTCCAAGTCACTTATGATGTTGTCCATAGCAGTCAAAAACACTGTGTTCCAAAACACCGTTGCTGCACTGTCCTGAGCTGTCTCCTCTTGAGAGGTCTCATCATGGAATCTCTTCCTTTTCCTCTGGCGGCGGTGTTCCTTGCTAAATTGAGGTGCAACATCCATTTGCGTAGCTATCAGTGTTGCCTCAGACAGGAGAGACTCCCATCCATCTCTAAGAGCCTGCATCTCTTCCTTTAAGGCTCTGATATTGGCTGCCTCTGTGTCAACTGAGATTTTTCCTGTCCTCAATGCATTGCAGTACCTGCAATTATGCCAACTGACATGTCATTCAACACAATGCTGCCCACCTCCTCCAGTTGGGAGTAGGGCTGATTCAGGGGAATGGGGATGGGGAGACAGGGCTGATTCAGGGGTATGGGGAGACAGGGCTGATTCAGGGGTATGGGGAGACAGGGCTGATTCAGGGGTATGGGGAGACAGGGCTGATTCAGGGATATGGGGAGACAGGGCTGATTCAGGGATATGGGGATGGGGAGACAGGGCTGATTCAGGGGAATGGGGATGGGGAGACAGGGCTGATTCAGGGATATGGGGATGGGGAGACAGGGCTGATTCAGGGGAATGGGGATGGGGAGACAGGGCTGCTGAGCCTGAAGCTGCTTCTGTTGGGCCTGGCACCAGGAAGGGGCAAGTGATTTAGTATGAATAGCTTGCTAAAAGTTTGCCTGCATTGATTATATGTTGGCTAAAACATTCTGGATGTTTACTTTTCGCCAAAAACAAGAAAAAAAAAAAAAACGTACGTTTTATTAGTACATTGTAAAGGAAATATTATATTCATGATAATAGGTTAATAATTTAATATTGAAAAAACTATACCTAATGTTCTAATAATTTCTTAGGGCCCCTCAGTCACAGGCCCTTAAAATCACCCCCCCCCCCTCCCCCCATATGGCACCCCGATCACCAAGATTAATATTGTGATGGGTCCATTTTATTTTATACACAACATCAATCATTTTGTATTATCCATTCATTTAAACAAATAATTAGTCCCAAAAGGGTGGTATCATTTACAAAAAATAAGAGATATTTTAGAGTAATAACTAACTCACACCTCCAGAGAGTATGGACCAGACAGTGATCAGAATTTTGAGCTTCTCAATTCAGTTGGTTTCTCCTCCTCATCGAGTCCATTTTCAATAGTCCCGCTCTCTGATGTTCTAAGATCAACAAGTAAAAATCAATAAGTATGGTGCTTGTTTCAATTCACATACTTCACAATTCAAATATAGACAGCTAAAATGTCTAAAACAGAGGGGTTACCCACATTGTCTTCTCCACCAGTGGGTCTATGTAGTCTTGGAGCTCAGTGTTGAGGGTCTCTGGCAGTAGAAAGCACAGCCCCCCACCGATGATGGGCAGGAGGCCACAGATGAGCATGGGCAGGGCCTGGTGGTACACCTCTAGCAGATGCATCAGAGGGGCCAGGATGCCCGCCCCACGGGCACACATGGAGTTCAGACCCACACCATTCTGTCTGCAAGGACGACATGAAGAAGGACATTGCAATAAATGTATCCAAAAGTGGATGAGGAGAAAATTTGACATGTATACACAGTATGAAGAATGAGGATATTATTCTGCCGTAATAAACAGTATACATTGGGAATGTAACTAACCTTACAACGGTGGGATAGAGCTCAGCAGTATATACATAGACAATAGTGAAGGAGGCTGCTATAGCAAACTTTCCAGTCACTGCAATGACTGTCACCAATACTGGTAGGTCTAAGGGTCAAAATAAGACAGAAGTAAGTACCACCAACAGTTGTGTTTCAGAATATAAAAACGCCAACTACACCAAGTTCAGGGAAATTCGACAAAGATAAAACATTTGAATGCTACCCACTATAAACCCAGATAGGGTAGATGGTTGAGCATTTGCATAACTGGAAACAGCCTTCGGTAGTCACCTTCAGGAATAGCAAGAATTAGGAGACACGCTGCTCCACCAAAGAAGAGAGTGCCTGCCTGACAGGGCCTCCTGCCCAGGCGCTCCAGGAGGGTGTAGCAGCCCAGGCGAGAAAGAATCTCTGCCAGGCCAAAGATGAACTGGGTCAGGTAGATGTCTAGGCCAAAATGGCCCACGTTAAGACTCACGCAGAAGTAGACCAGGCTGGTCACAAACCTGCCCCAAGGGAGAGTGGGAAAAAACAGCTTGTAAAAACAAGACGGGGCATGAAGAAATGCACTCCATGAAGGAATGCACTACAATTGTTGTGAATTAATGCATTTAAACAGTATTATGAATATTGATCATAACAGATGTTAAGTTTGTATTTAGCTAAGTCATTGGTCAAACAAACCAGATGTAGCTCATGGTGAGAGCACGTTTCCTCAGGTTGGGTGTCTTGAAGAGGTCCATCATACTGCCCGTTGTAGATGTGTTCTCAGCCTCCAGCTAGAAGAAGATGCAACTAAATAATCTATACCACAAATGCAACTTCATATATATATATATATATATATATATATATATTTTTTTTTTTACATACATTCTGTATCCCCAAAGTACATTTATTCCAGTAAGGATGGTTAAATCACCATGTCGAGTAATGACTGGGGGACCTCTCTCCTGTTGACCGCAGCTGCCCTCTGGAGCTCCTGCGTGGCCTCATTATGTCTGCCTTGAGTTAGTAGCCAACGGGCCGACTCTGGGAGAATCCTAGCGCGTACACACCCACACAATATTGGTCTACAAATCCCCAAAAATGTGTGGTCATTCAAATATCCCTTCCAAAGCGGTAACTACACAATACATAAATAAGCCTTTGCTTTGATGAGAGGACAAACTCATCCACATAAAAATCTGACCTTACATCAGTATCTGGTGGCAATTGAATCGTTCCTTCCCTCCACCCGCTGCTCACGCACAAGCCACCATAAGGTATGAAGGTCAGGCTCACCAGAAGGTATGATGGTCAGGCTTACCATAAGGTATGAAGGTCAGGCTCACCAGAAGGTATGAAGGTCAGGCTCACCAGAAGGTATGAAGGTCAGGCTCACCAGAAGGTATGAAGGTCAGGCTCACCATAAGGTATGAAATTCAGGCTCACCAGAAGGTATGAAATTCAGGCTCACCAGAAGGTATGAAATTCAGGCTCACCAGAAGTAGACAGCCAGTAGGAGGACGGGGCTGGAGAGCACCAGCTGCAGGGCCCTCCAGTTGCGGACCCCGTAGGCGATCCATGGCAGCAACATCAGCCCCACGGCATAGAAACATTGTGAGAGGATGGTGAAGAGGGCCCGCTTAGATGTACTGGTCCACTCAGCCCCTTCCAAATAGGAAAATAACTATCACACACATACAATGGTTTGGGGCTGTCAGCTCACTCAATAGTCAAACACTGTTTGATGATTGTAGACAGTACAAGTTTGTGTGTGGAGTTTATGTGGTAAGAGACAACCTGGGAGTATTGCCCCACCTAGCACAAATGTGTTCATGGCAATGCCTGATATTGTCATGCCGACCACGAACCGAAGGCCAATGTAGACATAGATGTTGGGGGAGAAGGCAGCAGCCACTCCAAACAGCAATTGGAAGAGCAGGGAAACGAGGATGGCGATGCGACGACCAAATCTGCGGGGGTATTTCACATTTTTGGGGTGACCTCTTCACTAAACTTGTGACAATTTAAAAAGTGGGTTGTGTTTTTTACCTATCTGCCATAGGTCCAAACACCAGGGACCCTATTAGGAGGCCGGTCATGTAGATGGACTGTGATGCCTCACTCACACCTTTGTTGTCACACACCAAGTTAAACTGATGAGAAGGAAAGAGAGAATTTAGTTGCCTTTGATGATAAGGAAATGGATTGCTTCTTTTCATAATAAAAGCGCCATACATGCCTAATCTCACAATATATCACATACAGTGCATTCGGAAAGTATTCCGACCCGTTTACTATTTCCACATTTTGTTACGTTACAGCCTTATTCTAAAATGGATTAAATAGTTTTTTCCCCTCATCAATCTACACACAATACCCCATAATGACGAAGCAAAACAGGTTTTTATAAAAATAAAAAACTGAAATATGACATCTAAATATTCAGACCCATTACTCAGTACTTTGTTGAAGCACCTTAGGCAACGATTACAGCCTGAGTGCCAAGCTGCAAGCTTGGCACACCTGTATTTTCTCCCATTCTTCTCTGCAGATCCTCTCAAGCTCTGTCTGGTTGGGATGGGGAGCGTCGCTGCACAGCTATTTTCAGGTCTCTCCAGAGATGTTAGATCAGGTTCAAGTCCACTCCCTGACTGGGACCACTCAAGGCCATTTAGAGACTTGTCCCGAAGCCACTCCTGCATTTTCTTGGCTGTGTGCTTAGGGTCATTGTCCTGTTGGAAGGTGAACCTTCACCCCAGTATGAGGTCCTGAGCGCTCTGGAGCAGGATTCATCAAGGATCTCTCTGTACTTTGCTCTGTTCATCTTCCCTTGATCCTGACCAGTCTCGCAGTCCCTGCAGCTGAAATACATCCCCTAAACAGGATGCTGCCACCACCATGCTTCACCGTCGGGATGGTGCCAGGTTTCCTCCAGATGTGACGCTTGGCATTCAGGCCAAAGAGTTCAATCTTGGTTTCAGCAGACTAGAGAATCTTGTTTCTCATGGTCTGAGAGTCTTTAGGTGCCTTTTGGCAAACTCCAAGCGGGCTGTCATGCCTTTTACTGAGGAGTGGCTTCCGTCTGGCCACTCTACCATAAAGGCCTGATTGTTGGAGTGCTGCAGAGATGGTTGTCCTTCTGGAGAGAAGGTTGTCCTTCTGGAGAGATGGGAGAACCTTCCAGAAGGACAACCATCTCCACAGAGGAACTCTAGAGCTCTGTCAGAGTGACCATCAGTTCTTGGTCACCTCCCAGACCAAGGCCCTTCTACCTCGATTGCTCAGTTTGGCCGGGCAGCCAGCTCTAGGAAGAGTCTTGGTGGTTCCAAACTTCTTCCATTTAGGAATGATGGAGGCCACTGTGTTCTTGGGGACCTTCAATGCTGCAGACATTTTTTGGTAACCTTCCCCAGATCAGTGCCTCAATACAATCCTGTCTCTGCGCTCTAAGGACAATTCCTTTGACCTCATGACTTGTTTTTTTCTCTGACATGCACTGTCAACTGCGGGACCTTATATAGACCGGTGTGTGCCTTTCCAAATCATGTCCAATCAATGGAATTTACCACAGGTGGACTCCAATCAAGTTGGAGAAACATCTCAAGGATGATCAATGGAAACAGGATGCACCTGAGTTCAATTTTGAGTCTCATAGCAAAGGGTCTGAATACTTATGTAAATAAGGTATCTGTTTTTTATAACTTTGCCCCCAAAAATTCTAAAAACCTGTTTTCGCTTTGTCATTATCAGGTATTGTGTGTAGATAGATGAGGAATTATCTGATTTTATGAATTTTAGAATAAGGCTGTAATGTAACAATGTGGAAAAAGTCAAGGGGTCTGAAAACTTTCCGAATGCACTGTATCTGTGGATATAAAAGTGAATAAAGGTTGAAAACAAGACATAAGCATTGACTTCATGAAGAAGTCAAGGCCATTCTTGCATAACTAAGGTATAACTCTGATATACAGTATATACAACAAGTGCCTTCAAGGGACACAGGATTTAAAACACAGAACGTAGTGATTGATGTCTAAGCTTTTAGGAGAAAATTAGTGACATTATGAAAACTATTGTCAAGCAGCCAAATCAAATAGTGTAAACAGAACCAAACTAACTTGGGCTATCTGCACAAAACTGAACTTCTCACCAGGTAGTGCATAGAGTTAAATAGGAGTTGGGCTGGGGTAATGCAATGATTGCTCTCATCCCTACCTCTGTCACCAGAGTAGGGTTTCCTTGGGGTGTGTCGTAAACCCACCCATCTGTACAATATATGGTGCTGTTGATTCCTTGCTCTTGAATTGTTTCCAAGTCCAAGTCCACCGGTGTGAACATACGACAGCTCTCATATTCCCCGACATCATTCATTGGAAGTGTGAGATTTTTCTGTTGGTCATAGGTCAATTCGGGTCCACGGGCGAGTATCCAGTCGGTGTTGCAGTGGTGAGGAAAATTCATACCTGTGAAAACTTGGCTGAACATGTGAAAGGCCATGAATATGTTGGGTATCGATATTGCCAACAACAGGCGATTTTGAAATGCTCCAAACTCACCAACTACTGGGAGTATCTTTCCGAACGCAACCATTCTCTTCTCGCCTGGGGTCCTGCATGGAAGACATTGGAAAATGAATCCAAGAAAGCCTACCACTTTTGTAAAATAGGGGCTACCTACCTAAAACTATTAAGGATTCTTTGACTAGTGGTATCCCTTTAGGAGAACCCTTTTTGGTTCCAGGTAGAAATGTTGGTTCCAGGTAGAAAGGTCTAGGAACCAAAAAAGGTTCTCCTACAGGGACATCCAAATAATAATTTATGGTTATATATTATATTTAAGGTTTATTTTTGAATTGTACACATAGTCAGCTAAAAGCTGAATTGCAGCATGCATAGGCCTATGTAAGTAGGTAAAGAAAGAAATATGATATGCAGTATAGAATATTACAGTTCAGCAGCACTAAGCAGTCTCACAAAGGCATAGGGATGTTGTATCTGTCAATCTGAGTAGGGGGAAGGTTCAGTTTGTGATTGGATCGGGTAGATCTGCCACTGACATGGTCTTTCTTCTGAGGTAGCCATTTGTTGTAATCCTGGGATTTTGCAAGCTTCTGGGCAAAGGATCTGCAGAGATGGGTGCGACCGGACTCCAAGGACTGCAAGCCCAGGTCATTGCATGCAGGAGGTGTAGGTGGTGCCCATGATGATTTTGGTTGAATGTCGTTGGATCTTCTCAAGTTGGTTGTGTTCGTGGGCTGTGAGACCTGGGTGCCATACTGGAGCGGCGTACTCTAGCACTAGCTGGACAAAGCAGATGTAGAATGTCAGAAGGTCCTCTGGGAGGAAGGTTGAAGTGGCGATGATGGTTCTTCATGAAGAGCCTTCGGTTCCCTTTGGTGGTAATGTCGGAGATGTGTATGTCCCATTTGTGTATGTCCCATTTGTGGATGTGTATGTCCCACAAATTCTTATTTACAATGACGGCCTACCAAAAAGGCCTTCTGCGGGGAAGGGGGCTGGGATTTAAAAAAAATCCCCCCGCCCCCCCCCCCCACACACACACACACACACACACACACTCACAACAAGAAACAACACTACATAAAGAGAGACCTATGACAACATAACAACAAGAAACAACACTACATAAAGAGAGACCTATGACAACATAACAAGGCAGCAACACATGACAACACAGCGTGGTAGCAACACAACATGACAGCAACACAGAACATGGTACAAACATTACTAGGCACAGACAACAGCACAAAGGGCAAGAAGGTAGAGACAACAATACATCACGCAAAGCCGCCACAACTGTCAGTAAGAGTGTCCATGATTGAGTCTTTGAATGAAGAGATCGAGATAAAACTGTCTAGTTTGAGTGTTCGTTGCAGCTCGTTCCAGTCGCTAGCTGCAGCGAACTGAAAAGAGGAGCGACCCAGGGATGTGTGTGCTTTGGGGACCTTTAACAGAATGTGACTGGCAATAGATGATATCTCAGATAGGGGGGAGTGAGGCCTAAGAGGGTTTTATAAATAAGCATTAACCAGTGGGTCTTGTGACGGGTATACAGAGATGACCAGTTTACAGAGGAGTATAGAGTGCAGTGATGTGTCCTATAAGGAGCATTGGTGGTAAATCTGATGGCCGAATGGTAAAGAACATCTAGCCGCTCGAGAGCACCCTTACCTGCGCCATTGACGTGAGCCACGAATACAACTGGACCAAGCCGTGTGCCCTGGGGAGGCCACTGGGGGAGGCCACTGGGGGAGGCCACAGGAGAGTTCTTGGGCCTGGGATAGAGTCTCATGGGATCTTGTAACCTGGCTACGGCCGGAATGGAAGTTTCAAATTCATGGCATGATCTCTGGTCGGACAGATAATTGCAAAAGGTGTTTCATTGCAATGGTGTGATCCACAAGATCAAAGGCTGTGCTGTAGTCCGTCAGGACCAATGTGCTGGAGGTGCCTCTGGTGTCTGCTGTTCTGTACAGACAGTGGGTGGTTGAGCGTCCCTTGAGGCGGCCAAACTGTTGTTTGGAGATTTTGAATATCCTGTGTTGCCCATTCAGCAACAAAACCTTCACACAGAAGGGGCGTGAGCAAGATGGGCCGTAGCTGGTCAATCCTCTGTGGATTACTCTTCAGCAGGAGGACCACTATTGTCTCCTTCCATTGATGTGGACCCACTCCTTCACACAGGGAGGAGTTGAAGAAGTCAGTCAGGTGGGTGGATATTGAAACAGCAACTTCCCTGATGAGTCTGCCACTGATGAGATCAGGACCTGGGGCTTTTCTGGTTAGAACGGAGCGTAGTTTCCTGTGCATTTCCCATGGTTCAACAGTAGGGAGTGGCATAGCTGACAAAAATGCAGGTAGGTCTGACAGGTTTAGCATAGGTAATGGTGTGGTGACAGATGAAAACTTGGCATTTATAGCATTGGCAATGGCAGAATGGTTGTCTGGGTCGAGCCTGTCAACTTTGATGGAGATTGTCTTTTTATTCCTGGTCAGAGATTTATTTTGATGGTACCTGCTTTTTTGCTAACCATAACGAGTGTAGCATACAAGTCATAAAGAGTGTACAGTGCATCAAAGATGCAGAATTTTCTTAAAAAAGGTACAATATGTTATTTCCAGTCACATAAATAAACCTATATTTTAACCCCAGAAAGCAACCTGGCCTTTGATTAATACACTCAGCTTATTATTACTGACCATCAAGTCGACCTAAAATAGTCCGTCTAGTGTGGGATAGAATGAAAAAAATCCCATTCTGAAAAAGCACTAATATTGTGAAATAGCCCAAATCCAAGTCGTGTCATCAAGTTTTAGGCCTACCTTTACCAGGTGAGTCCCTTGCCTGGCGCCCGCTATTTTGCCTGCGCAACAGGGTAAAGATGGTAGCAGCACAACGTACTGTACAGTGTAGTTAGTTAACTGATGAATTGACATGCCAAAGTGTTAACTCTTGAGGGAGTTCTATTATCCTGAGCCGCGTTGCATCGGTCAATGGCACGTGACGCGAACGGGCAAAAGCCGTGAGGGAGAAGCGCCAGTTTCAACTCGAACAGTAATCTGCGCCAATAGATAATGTTGTCAACAAGGTAGCATGATGCATCGTCCAGAAACATAAACATATCCATATCTTCCATAAAATATATATTCGAATTTTCAAACTAGTTTCCGGTGGGAAGGCAGATAAAGCGTTTTTATCAAAAGCAATCACTTTTGCATGTAAAAAACAACACAATGTACTCATTACTCCATGTGCTTATGCCCGGTTCAAAACAACTGAACTCGGAAAATACAAGGTCGAATCATGACGTCAGTGATATTCAGGTCGGAAAGTCTGAGCTCTTGAAATATGTCCGAGTTCCCGAGTTGGAATTCCGAGTTGGCAGCTCAGTTCCAAAACGAATGCAATCACCTTTCACCCGCTATAAACTCCTCCCACCGGGGTAACTTGGGCCAGATAATCGAATCCCCTTATTGATTGTATTACCCAATCGACCAATAAAACCAGGGAAATACGGACGTTAGACTAGTCCTAATTGGCTCATTTCTAATATTGTGTGGTTTAGTTTAGTCATGGTCGATTCATTTCTAATGTTGTGTGGTACGTCATCTAAATGATTGCCTATTGACGCCCACACTGCAACAACCCCGCCATTTGGAACCTAATCCAATCCTGTTTGATAACAAGGTAAAGTATTGCATATATTGGCACACTGTAATAGTTGGCTATAGATTTCCAATGAGCCAGAATGGTCATATTAAGTATCATTGTAGCGATAAAACAAATATTCAGCAGTTAGACGCATTCAGTAACTAAAAAGAACTGGATGGCTGCTACGTTGACAAGAAGACTGAGCTAACCGCGGTAGCTAGCCAAGTCAGGCAGCATCAGCGGGAACGTATTGACTTTACTAGCTAGCTATCTTGTTGATAGGTTTCTACCTAACACCATCATTGTCAATATAACGGGTTATTAAGTATCTAGATAGATAGATAGTTTTCAGTCTGTGTGGTGGTGAACTTTGATACATGGCGTATAGTTGGCTAGCTAGCTAACGTTAGCTCTCTGTGTTCAAAACAAACCTGCGCGCCAAATCATGTCTCCGGGCGCCACACGGCAAAAAGTTAAACACCACAAGATTGAATGTAACTTACTGTTGTAGCTGGCTAGCTATGTGTACTTATAATGACAACTATCTGGTGGTGGGTAAATTGTGATTGATTGTAATTTTAACTAGCTAACGTTATTTTTTGTTGTATTGTTTGTGCTTGCTAACCCCTTAACATCTTAATTTAGCAATCTAACAATGTTCTCAGACATGACATTGTCAAGTCCGATGGAAAGTTGTTGACTAGCATTAACGTTAGCTTAATGTTTTTAGTTATATTATTCGCATGAAAAGGAGGGACTATAGTCAGGTGCTTCTCCAGGGATATCTGGCTAAACTGATGGTGGAACTACTTTCTTCCCAAAACAGGGCAGCAAATGTTACAAAGTGCACTGACATGACTGAAACAATGGATGAAAAGATGGTTTGTCCACTGTCGGATGAGGTAGAGAAAGAACCAAAGGTTGAAGACCTGGCGGACTCACAAGAAAAGGCCCGAAAACCACGGAATGAAATGAGCAGAGACATAAGTATGATACCTCAATGATGTTAATTAACCTGTTTTGCTCAATATAGGCCTACACTGTTAATTTATAGTTCAGTACAGGTATCTAGCTAGTTATCATCCCTCCTTTACCTTCCTCAGCTTTGCATGGGTCCAACTTGTTAGTTATTGCATGCACAGAGGCCTGGTTTGCTACAGTTGATGAAGCCAGCAGCACTGAATTATATTTGACCTGTTATGTTCTTCTTGCAGCTCTATCTCAAATAGTTGAAGGGAAGAGGGAGAAAAAGATGGTGCAAAGACTTGATTTCCAGGTTGCAAAACCTGCGAAGGTGCTGAAAGTTGAAAATGGTAAGATGGAGCATCCTCAGACATGTCTATCACCAAAGGCTATAGATGTGCACAGAGAACTTTTCCAAAGTTTTGTTGACATGAGACAGAATGAAGCCTGTAAATAAGTTCTCATCAGTCTCGTTGTCTACTGGGATGCAACTGTATCATGTACCAGCCCCGCTGGGATCCCATATAATGCTCCCACCACCATTTTGGCTTCAGTAGTCAGCTCATTATTTAACAGTACAACCCTAATTTTCACTCCCTCTCAGGTGGCGGAGATAAATTAGGAGACATTGCGAGAGTGAACCACCACCTCGGAAAGCTGAAGGTTCCAGATCTGAAACCGCTTCATACAATTCTCTTTGATATGCCAGGTAAGGTAAGTGTATCTTACACTTTTTTTAAAGGCTGAGTAATGTCACAATGGACACCCTTGTGTGGGTAAAACAACTCTAGAGTTGTTGTTAGTCGGTTGTGTCATTGATGGTTCTTTTCTCAGATTGCCACAATGAGGAAAAACATGCGGCTGTTCAATGGCTTCCCGTTCGAGGTTGACAGTGATCCCTATATAAAGAAGAAGGAGAGGATGATGAAGTAAGAAGGAGAGGGGGTTGCGCAGTTAGGACTTGTGAAACAACAGTAGTAGTGTATATAACGTACCAGTCAAAAGTTTGGACACACCTAGTCCATTCAAGTTTTAGTTTTTCGTTTTTTTTTTACTATTTTCTAATAGCAAATACATTAACTATGAAATAACACATGGAATCATGTAGTAACCAAAAAAGTGTAACCAAAAAACCTCTATGGGCTAGGTGGGACGCCTCTACTCAACAGCCAGTGTAATCCCGTGGCGCGTTATTCAAATACCTCAAAAATGCAAAGGCTTCAATTTTTCAAACATATGACTATTTTACACCATTTTAAAGACTTAACTCTCGTTAATCTAACCACACTGTCCGATTTCAAAAAGGCTTTACAACGAAAGCAAAACATTAGATTATGTCAGCAGAGTACCCAGCCAGAAATAATCAGACACCCATTTTTCAAGCTAGCATATAATGTCACATAAACCCAAACCACAGCTAAATGCAGCACTAACCTTTGATGATCTTCATCAGATGACAACCCTAGGACATTATGTTATACAATACATGCATGTTTTGTTCAATCAAGTTCATATTTATATCAAAAAACAGCTTTTTACATTAGCATGTGACTAGCATTCCCACCGAACACTGCCGGTGAATTTACTAAATTACTCACGATAAACGTTCACAAAAAGCATAACAATTATTTTAAGAATTATAGATACAGAACTCCTCTATGCACTCGATATGTCCGATTTTTAAAATAGCTTTTCGGGGGAAAGCACATTTTGCAATGTTCTCAGTAGATAGCCCGGCATCACAGGGCTAGCTATTTAGACACCCAGTAAGTTTAGCCTTCACCAAACTCAGATTTACTATTAGAAAAGTTTGATTACCTTTGGTGTTCTTCGTCAGAATGCACTCCCAGGACTGCTACTTCAATAACAAATGTTGGTTTGGTCCCAAATAATCCATTGTTATATCCAAACAGCGGCGTTTTGTTCGTGCGTTCAAGACACTATCCGAAAGGGTAAATAAGGGTGACGAGCATGGCGCATTTCGTGACAAAAAAATTGTAAATATTCCATTACCGTACTTCGAAGCATGTCAACCGCTGTTTAAAATCAATTTTTATGCCATTTTTTTCGTAAAAAAGCGATACTATTCCGACCGGGAAAGCCTGTATACGTACAAAGAGAGAAAATAAATACATCTCGTGCACGAGCGTGAGTCTCAGAGTACTCTGACCAGCCACTATCCAAACGCGATAATGTGTTTCAGCCAGAGGCTGCCTCGATATCATTCAGCTTTTTCCCGGGTTCTGAGAGCCTATGGGAGCCATAGGAAATGTCACGTTACGGCAAAGATCCTCAGTCTTCAATAAAAAGAGCCAAGATGAACAACAACTTGTCAGAGAGGGCGCTTCCTGTTTGGAATCTTCTCAGGTTTTTGCCTGCCATATGAGTTCTGTTATACTCAGACACCATTCAAACAGTTTTAGAAACTTTAGGGTGTTTTCTATCCAAAGCCAATATTTATATGCATATTCTAGTTACTGGGCAGGAGTAGTAACCAGATTAAATCGGGTACGTTTTTTTATCCGGCCGTGTCAATACTGCCCCCTAGCCCTAACAGGTTAAACAAATCAAACTATATTTGAGATTCTTCAAAGTAACCACCCTTTGCCTTGATGACAGCTTTGCACACTCTTGGCTTTCTCTCAACCAGCTTCATGAGATAGTCACCTGGAATGCATTTCAATTAACAGGTGTGCCTTGTTAAAAGGTAATTTGTGGAATTTCTTTCCTTAATGCGTTTGAGCCAATAATTTGTGTTGTGACAAGGTAGGGGTGGTATACAGAAGATAGCCCTATTTGTTTTACCCACATTTGGTAAAAGACCAGGTCCATATTATGGCAAGAACAGCTCAAATAAGCAAAGAGAATCAACAGTCCATCAAGAACTTTGAAAGTTTCTTCTAGTGCACTTGCAAAAACCATCAAGTGCTATCATGAAACTGGCTCTCATGAGGACCGCCACAGGAAAGGAAGTCCCAGAGTTACTTCTGCTGCAGAGGATAAGTTCGAGTTAACTACACCTGATAAATTTTGCCCAAATAAATGCTTCACAGACTTCAAGTAACAGACACACCTCAACATCAACTGTTCAGAGGAGACTGCGTAAATCAGGCTTTCATGGTCCAATTGCTGCAAAGAAACCACTACTAAAGGACACCAATAAGAAGAGACTTGCTTGGGACCGGAAACACAAGCAATGGACATTAGACCAGTGGAAATCTGTCCTTTGGTCTGATGAGTCCAAATTTGAGATTTTTGTCCCCAACCGCTGTGTCTTTGTGACGCAGAGTAGGTGAACGGATAATCTCCGCATGTGTGGGTCCCACCTTGAGGCATGGAGGTGTGAGGGTGCTCTGCTGGTGACACTGTGATTCAAGGCACACTTATCCAGCATAGCTACCACAGCATTCTGCAGCGATATGCCATCCCATCTGGTTTGGGCTTAGTGGCACTATCATTTGTTTTTCAACAGGACAATGACCTCCAGGCTGTGTAAGGGTTATTTGACTAAGGAGGAGAGTGGTGGAGTGCTGGATCAGATGACCTGGCCTCCACAATCACTTGACCTCAACCCAATTTAAGATGGTTTAGGATGAGTTGGACCGCAGCCAACAAGTGGTCAGCATATGTAGGAACTCCTTCAAGACTGTTGGAAATGCATTCCAGGTGAAGCTGGTTGAGAGAATGCCTTGACAGCTTTGCACTTTCTTGGCAAAGGGTGGCTACTTTGAAGAATCTCAAATATATTTTGATTTGTTAACACTTTTTTTGGTTACTACATGATTCCATATGTGTTATTTCATAGTTTTGATGTCTTCACTATTATTCTACAATGTAGAAAATAGTCAAAATAAAGAAAAACCCTGAATGAGTAGGTGTCCAAACTTTTGACTGGTACTGTATATATTTTTTACCTTTATCGGGGAGTCATACTGAGACCAAGGTCACTTTTACAGATGAGTCCTGAATTAAATAAATGACAGAAAATACAAATGTCAAAATATAAATGCAAAATGCAAGCAGAAAGAAACACTGTCATTAGAAATGAACATTCATCAGTAAAAAGGTCCTCAATCAGCTTTCTGAATTGCCCTAGGGGCACCAACACATCCAATTTTAGGACATTTTGAAGATTGTTCCACAAGGTGCAAGAACTAAAAGCTGATTTACCCAACTCAGTAGAGACCAAAGGAATTTCCAGAGTTAACCATCCCTGAGACAGGGTGAGGTAACTTGTCTAAAGTTGAGTAATTATGTTTGGTACAGTGGACTTTTTGTTTATAAATGAAAACAGCCATGTTTCAACCTACGTAACTTGACATCAGAGGGCCAACCAACTTTCTGGTAGAGAATGCAGTGATGAGTACTAAAATTGTCGCCCGTAATAAAGCGCCGTGTGCTATGATAAACTGCATCGAACAGCTTTAATGAAGTAACATGTTTAAACTATCTGAACTATTGTTGTGGATCAAACGTACTCTATTGTTGCACAATAAACAAGCAAACGAATGACGAGTATTTGTGTGCTCTGATTCAGGATAACATGCGTAAGGTTGAGGACCATCTGTAAAGTGTTGGACCTGGAGAAGGGTGGAAACCAGTCGGTCCTCATCGACAGGATCATGACTTTCCTCATGAGTCCCAGAATATCAGGAAAGGTGAGTTAAAGGTCTTTATTTTTCAAAAAAACTGTCCTTAACAGTTTTCATGTAGTGACTGCTCTTTAGCTAGATACACATTTCTTGAGTTTGTTGTCTTGTCAAACAGAATACAAAATCCTTCCCATCTGCAGCCTGTGATCTCCAAGAGGAAGAAGAAGTCTAAGAAGAATATCTCAACCAAAGACTCTAAGAGTAAGACCAAGGCTAAGGCCAAGAGTACATCCAGCAGCCCCCGGAAGGTCAAAGCAGAGAGCAAGTCCAAAGCCATCGTCACTGATTCTAGCAGTGATGAGGATGATGATGACGACGACGACGACGAGCAAGGAGTCACAGTAGAACAAGACGAGTCAGACGCTGAAAAGAAGAGCGAGAAATCGGGAAAGCGGGAAAAGGTGACGACCGATGAAGATACCGATGATTCTGAAGACTACGGCGATGAGGTGAGGAGAACTGAAATGTAATGTAAACTGATAGGTATTGTCCACTGGAAATTTGTATTTTCCCCTATTTGGTCTTGGACGATACTAGTGCCACTATATAAATATTCTAAAACTGTAAAAGGGAACGGTCAGCCTGTTCTGTCACTCAACGATTAACCACAAAGTCCCTTCTCTCCTACCAATCAGGATCCCAAGTCAAATCCAGCAGCCAAGGGCAAGAGAACACCTGCCAAGAAGCGCGCGCAACCAGCAAAGAAGGCAGCTCCTGCCAAAAAGAAAACGAAAGACTCCGACCAGTCTGAGTCTGATTCAGACAAGGATGATGAAGATGAGGATGAGAAAGACAGCGAGAGTGAAGTTGAGAAGGTGAGATTCTTCTGTCAATCTGTCTCTGATTCTGGATTTGCTAAACTCACAGCAAGTCTTGTGAATACAAAAGTCAACAGTTTGGGTTTGTGTTCATATTTGTATGTAATTATTATTATAATTATTATAATTATTATAATATCTGGATAGGGTTTTTACCCATTTGTCTTTTTATCTTGAACTAATGGAATGAACTCATGGATTGACTTGTCCTCAGCCAAAAAAGAAACCGTCAGTTAAGAGGGCAGCACCGGCTAAGACCAAGAAAGCAGACAGCAGCAGTAACAAACAGAAAAAGACTGCCAACAAGGGCAATGGTAAGAATCTCTAGATTTACTTTCATAGCACGTTTCATACATCATTGGCAACCTGTAGCTTATTGTTATATTTTTCCCTGCTTGTTTTCCTAAATAGCAGCACTCGACAGTTCGGACGACGATGAGCCGTTGATCAAGATGATCAAGAAGCCTCCTACAGATGAGCAGCTAAAGGAGACGGTGAAGAGGCTGCTGAAAGACGCCAACCTGGAGGAGATGACCATGAAGAAGATCTGCCAGAAAGTATGTTTGCTTCTCAAATATCTGATTTGATATCACAATGTTGGTTGGTTTACCTGTAAAAGTGTCTAACGCAACAACTTCTTTGTCCCAGGTGTACGACACATACCCAGAGTATGACCTGACCAGCAGAAAGGACTATGTCAAGCAGACAGTAAAAACGGTGAGTTACCTGTCCTCCCTTGGTGTTCTGGAATAGCAGCACTGTGACAGACATGAGTAGTCTATAAGGCAAGCAATGTCATTACCCCCCAAAAATGTGTGTGAATGCTTTTCAATTATGTTTTATCTGTTGGCAGACTGATTTCTTTGTATAACCATCTGTTTTATTGTTCTTTGCAGCTGATTTCCTAAAGAACATGGAAAAGGACATAAACGGTCCTTGTGGCAAATAACTGTGAATGTTCCAATGCTGGAAAAGGATAATCAAAAGAATGTGCCTACCTTCTTAGAACTGCTCAAACCCTCAATTTTACTTTGTTGTGTTTGTTTTTATTTAAATCCTAATGTTTTTATGTTTCTGTATTATGTCATTTCCAACTTGACTTTACACTTCTCTTAGGTCATATGTAACATGCTACTTAAGGCTTATGCATTTGAGTCATTGCTTGTTAATAATCTGTGCTTTGTTAATACACTTTAACTTTACAGTTTTTCTACTGATCCCAAGCAAAGGGTGTTAGGCTAAACGAACAGTGTTTTAGAGATTCAAGGTTGGTCACTATAAATGGAAACATGTCCTTTGGCAATGCATTAATTCACACTGTTGATTTTTAAATGTATTTCCTGAATTGACCAGTCAATGCAATAAGGGTCCTCACTATAGCTATCCACTGCCTTCAAATCTTTCCCTCTGTGGTTTTGATGCACATAAAACAGCCTTATAGCAACAAGGCTGGGGTGTATTCACTAGGAACCAAAAGGGGAGGGCCCTACTGGAATTTGACCAATAGAAACTCTGTTTTTAGTAAGCATGTGGTTTCTGTTGCAAAACATTTTGGACTAATACATCCACCCCTTTTCCATTCTCCCTAGGCATTTTGTGTGAAATTGTTTTGCATGGCAAGCTGTTCAATTGAGTTTTGAAAAGTATTTATTGTCATGGTCAAGTCTTCAAACATATATTCCTTGATTGCATTTATAAGACTTCATGTTTTTATATGTAAATGTGTACATTTTGTTAATCATTCCCTTTTGATGAGATCCTGTTTTAGTCCTTATTTTGTCTCTATGCGGTACAGGATTCTGATTTATGTAGTTGTTACCTTGCTCAATGAAGAGTTGGATCTTTTAGTCAATGTACCTTTGACAAAGTAACAGTCATTGAATGAAAATGTCTTCCAATGTTCTGCATATAAATTTACATCAGATTTTTGAACGAACCGTTGTCTATCTAGTGTTTTTCTAAAGCAAAGACACTCATTACTAAGGTGGTAAACAGTTAAGATATTGGCCCTGTTACTGCGCATCAAAACCATAATGTCATGTAAACTGTGACTGCCTGACTGAGCTACAAACAATATTGGTCAGTACTATCTGGAATCCTTGGGATGTTCCTAGGTAACCATTTTACATTTAAACTTCAATGGGACGAGGGATGTCCCAAGGATCCAGGATAGCAGGGACTAAATAATATTGGCTGTGTTCAAGAGGATGAAAACAGTATTATAAACTGGGTGGTTCGATCCCTGAATGCTGATTGGCTGACAGCTGTGGTATATCAGACCGTATATGACAAAATATTTGTTTTCACTGCTCTAATTGTGTTGGTAATCAGTTTATAATAGCAATAAGGCACCTCGGTGGTTTGTGGTATATTGCCAATATACCACGGCTAAGGACTGTGTCCAGGCACTCCTTGTTGCGCCTAAGAACAGCTGTTAGCTGCGGTATATTGGCCATATAGCACACCCCCTCTGGCCGTATTGCTTAAATGTATCATTGGTAAATTGTGACTGACTTAATAATGAGTCATTATTTATGATGCAAGGTGATTTGTAGATCATTAGTCGTCAGTCTGCTGAAATGTCGAACAAGCCCATTGAGTAGTTAATACAATGCATTTATAGATTAGTCAGCTTCGCCTTTAAAGTCGGCTTGTGACTGAACGTTGATAGACTTAAGACTAATGTATTACTAATAATGCAACATACACATGCCTACATTTCAGGGAAGCTGGTTATAGTTTGCGGGCTCTTATTGTACGCAAGAGAAGATATCCAAGCGTGTGGATTGGCCAACTAAACACATCAATGGCGATGGGAAAGATGGACGTTTTAAACAAACTATCGATACAGTCGCTTATTTCATAACTATAACTAGCCTATTATCTTTGCATTGTAACGTATTGTAGCACTTATAGTCAACACGAAGAATACATGTAGCTGCACATTTAGTTGATTTCGATAATGACACTGGTGTTACATTGTATATATTCTGAGCGATGGAGCACAAGAGTTAGGGGTTAGTCAGCAATGTGTTGTGTGTGTGTGCGCGCATGCATGATCACGTGTTTAATGCGACCGCCTTCAAGACTGGTTCAAACTCGTATCTATCCACGGACTACAACCTTATTGAAATTCACCAGTCACTGCAGCAGTTTTGCTTTGACTGACAGAGCGAGACAGCATTCCACTTGAAACCTCTTGTGGACAAAGCTATTCTCGTGCTATGGGTAGTTTCTGTCTCCTAAGAAGTCGGTGTCTCCCCCGCCAGGTCGGCCTACCATTGGTCATGCATCGGCAATACAGCCTCGATATTTCCGCTCAGCTTCTCCGAACGCAGGGCTATGTGAACGGGCAATGGATCAACGCTCCGTCTACCTTCCCAGTGCTGGACCCAGCGACGGGGGAAGAGATTGCGAAAGTCGCAGACTGCGGTCCAGCAGAAGCTAAACTAGCTGTCGACGCAGCCTACAAGGCATTCTACTCCTGGAAGCAACACACAGCGAAGGTATGCCTCTACTTTAATTATGCTGAAATACCGTTGACGATCCGCAATTCTGTGAATAATATCTTGATATTTTTTTCCATCTTCATCAGTACCACCGCTTTCCCCACATTTCCTAGCTGCATGAAATCAACAGTGTGACAGCTGCTTCCCCTAACTATTGTGACTGGCATGCATGTTAGGCAGAATAGAATAACCTAATAGAGACAGTCAAAGTGCACAATTGCATATCTATTACAAACATCATAGCCTATACCCCAGGGCTCATTGTTTTGGGGCCTGTACTGTAGTGTACGCTCTATAATAGCCTGGCCAAAGAGCTACTTGGCCCGTAAAGTAGCCACTCCAGGTTGCAGGACTGTTTTTTTTTTACTGTCTGTGAGTGATTATGCAATTATTAAGCCAACTCACTCACTGCCATATTAATACATCACTAAGCGTACATCACTAAGCGTACATCACTAAGCGGGGAGCCTTGACAGAATATCAAAGTCTGACTCCAACATCTTATACTGTAGTTTGGGGACATTCCTGTTCACACCAGTTTTGTCATTGATCTGGTAAAGATGGCCTCATTGTACTGGTTTTCTGTCCATGCAGCCAACAAACACCCCCTCCCCTTCTTTTTACCCCCCCCTTTCCGACTCTCTGTCCCATTTTCGTCTTGCAAATAAATGATCTGCTGCCATGCATGTGAAGCGATGCTTTGGTGTGAGAGGGACTGAGTGAGTGGAAAGGCAACAGCCAGAGGCACCACTCACCATCAACACCTCATACACTCTCAATACACAGCACACATTGTTGCATCAAGTTCCATCTCTGTTATCAGGAGCTGCTAGTTCCAGCGAGCGCTAGTAAAACCAGGCAGGGTCCTCCAGATTCTTGTGGATCATGCAACTTACTGATTCCATGATCTGATTGAATGTTTTCTTCCTTAGGAAAGAAGCGTCCTTCTACGGAAATGGTACGATCTGTTGACGTTGAACAAGGAGGACCTTGCTAAGCTGATCACCTTTGAGTGTGTGAGTATTGTTTTGCTGGATGTAACAGGGGTGCTGCCCTGTCCGTGTAATGATTTGTATTTCGTTCTGAGTCTTAGGGCAAGCCCATGAAGGAGTCCCTGGGGGAGATTGCTTACGCTGCTGGCTTCTTGGAATGGTTCTCTGAGGAGGCGCGCCGTGTCTACGGGGATGTTGTGCCTTCGGCTGCCAAGGACCGTAAGATCCTTCTGCTCAAACAGCCTGTGGGCGTGGCCTCCATCATCACTCCGGTGAGCTGTAATGCTTCATCCATGTCAGGGATGTCCAACTTAGGTCCTGGAGAGCTAAAATTATGTCATGCTTTTCACTTCCTGCTGAACACCTAATCTAGCCTATTTCCCCCCCCCCCCCCTCCACAGTGGAACTTCCCCAGTGCTATGATCACCAGGAAAGTGGGTGCTGCCCTGGCCGCGGGCTGCACCGTCGTGGTGAAACCTGCCGAGGACACACCCCTCTCTGCCCTGGCGCTTGCTGAGGTCAGTGCTTCCGTTTCCACAACAAGACTCACTGTGGCTGGGTCCCCGACAGTGAGACACTTCATTTGTCTAATTCATATGTTTACTTTTTGTGTGTGTAAAGCTGGCGAGTCAGGCCGGGATCCCTGCGGGGGTGTTTAACGTGGTTCCCTGCTCCAGAGAGAAGACCCCCTCTGTTGGGACGGTCCTCTGCACAGACCCCCTGGTGGGGAAGGTCTCCTTCACTGGATCCACTGCCACTGGCAAGGTATGGAAACGGATCTAGAATGGCTTCAGAGTTAGCTTAATCAATCCTGAAAATGCAATATACATTTCATGTTAGTCTTAAATCTTGTAGATGGATCATTTTTCCATGAAAAGGCCTGCGATCTTCCTGATAACTCCTCGCTCATCCTCAGATTCTTTTGAAGCATGCCGCTGACACCGTCAAGAGGGTTTCAATGGAGCTGGGTGGCCATGCCCCCTTCATTGTGTTTGACAGTGCGGATGTGGACAAGGCTGTGGCGGGAGCCATGAACTCGAAGTTCAGGAACTCAGGACAGGTACTGAAATAGAAGTTATCTCAAAACAAATAATTTTGTGTCTACTGTACTGGGGGAAACTGTGAAATGCACCATATCGAAATGTTGCTTGTCATTCTAAAACGGGGTGTCTTAAGCCGTGGCCTAACCTCCATGTCCCTCAATGTGCCCTTTGACCCCCGTAGACATGTGTCTGCTCCAACCGCTTCCTGGTCCAGAGTAGGATCCACGATTGCTTCATAGAGAAGTTGGGGAAGGCCATGGACGCAGAGCTCCGTCTGGGCCATGGCTCTGACCCAAACACCACCCAGGGACCCCTCATCAATGTCCGTGCCTCTGAGAAGGTAACCTGGTTCCTTCTGTCAAGTGGGTGTTTGTATTATAACTATACTGTAATTATCTGCATGATATTGTTTATATTCTGATATGTTACATAACCTTAATATATCCTATATCTCTCCCAGGTGGAGCACCAGGTAATGGATGCAGTGTCGCGGGGGGCCAAGGTGCTAAGGGGGGGAAAGCGTCTTGACGGCTCGTTCCATCAGCCCACTCTGCTGGCTGATGTCACCACAGACATGCTGTGTACCAGAGAGGAAACCTTCGGTCCTCTCCTGCCAGTCATCAGGTCAGTGGCGCTAGGAGAGATCAAACAACTCAATCACAACTGAAGAGTGGATGGATGCTAAAATGGAAGCTAACTCAAGTTGTCTCATCCTTATGACAGGTTTAGCACAGAGGCGGAAGCACTTGCCATTGCTAATGCATCTCATGTGGGTTTAGCAGGTAAGCTAAACACTTTGTATGCACCTTGCTGTCATGTCTGAAAACCCCTCAAACCTACAATAATAATTATTTGACAGAGCCAGTCTGATTTACTGATTCTATCTCAAAATCTGAGTTGATGAGTTTCATTCAACTACGCTCTGCTCTCCCCAGGGTACTTCTTCTCCCAGGACGTCAGTCAGATCTGGCGGGTGGCGGAGAATCTGGAGGTAGGCATGGTGGGGGTGAACGAGGGTCTCCTCTCCACCCCAGAGGCCTCCTTCGGCGGGGTCAAACAATCGGGCCTGGGCCGTGAGGGCTCCAAGTATGGCATCGAGGAGTACCTGGACGTCAAGTACATGTGCTTTGGAGGGCTAACCCCCTGAGGGAACACTACACCCCCCCCCCCCCCCAACTCCTGGACTTCCCCAAGTAGGAAGCGGTGATTTTGGGAAAAAGGAGGATTCTTAGGCTCTAGTAACAGTTACTTACTCATATTTAACATAAAAACAATGGATAACAATCGTCAAATATGATTCCTTCACAAATTATTGTGATTCTGATCCTCATTGAGAGCCTTCATCACTCTGCTGAGAAATTCATGTTCCGTGCTCTACATGGTTTCTTCTTGTCCTCTCTGACCACTGGTCTATAAGAACTGGTGAAGGGAAAGCAATATGGTGACAAACCAGTTATCCAGGTTAGTTAAAAGGAGAGTTAAAGACCTAGTGCAGTCTAAAACATGAATTTCCTGTTTTTTTAATATATTTCCACACTGAGGTTGAAAGAATATTGTGAAAAAGGTGATCATTCCCTTTTTAGTTTAAGAGCTGTTTGGAAAGACCGCCTGAAGTTTTTGCCTGCCTGGTGACATCACCAGATGGTAAATTGGTTAATAGACCAATAAGAAAGAGTTCTAAACCTCTCTGCCAATAACCACTCATTTTCAGTTTTCCCCTCACTCAGGCCACTCCCAGCCAATCTTAGCAAAATTCTTGTTTGAGAAATTGCTCTTTGCTAAGAAGCTATTTTTGTTCCTTTTTGTTTTCAATTAAAATGTTCAAAATCACAGTAAGGTACTTACTTGTTACCAAGATATTATTTTGATGTTGAGATAAAAACGGCTGCATTGGAACTTTTTAAGGGTAGCCCCTTAAAAAAGAGGATAGGAAGCCACAATAGTATTTGGACATAACCCCATAGACGTCTCCAACCTGTGGGATCCCATAACGATCTGGACCTTTAGGGCTGAGTCATATGTTGAGATACAAATGAACAAACGTGTGTTCTCAATGTAGGATTGGGCCCTTTAATGAGAAGCACTATATAACTTGAAGCCTAGCATAGAGTTGGGTAGATTTAATAAGCACATCAATTGCAAATAGTGAGATTATTAATACGCACAAGAGACTTAATCTGTTTTTAATAGGAAGATAATTTATAATTCGGCTATTTTCTAGAAAAGGGAGCTTGGCTGTATCCAAATGCCAGCTGTATTAGATATGTCACTTGATAATAGTGTGGTGACATTATGAATGACACTATTTTGGTAACCATTGAGGAATAGCCTTGTTGGGCTAAGCAGTTAGAATCAAATGTACTGTGTAACATCCTCTGTAAATATATTTTTTTAACTGTCCTAACTACTAAACTATTGTAGACCATGCCACCACATTAGTACAGGTTATGTTGTCGTTGGTAACTAGTCTTCCCACATACAATATATTATACAGTAGAGCTGCTGTTGATATTCAGACAGTCTGTACCACCTATGTGCTGTATCTGAACCTGCAATCTAGATGTTGTAGTGTTCTCTGAAACTGAAGTAATGTCTCTTGCCAAACATTGTCCCCTAAGTGCTGTTTGAATAATGTTACCAATTCTGTTTTCTGGTTGTGACACTCATTGTAAAAAAATATTTCTAACTATTGTAAATATTAATGGAGTACTTCAGAAAATGTAAAATAAATGACTGTGTTACTTTGTTGTTTGTCAAACAATATCAATTGGTTTATGTTAGATCAGTGTTTACCAACCCTGGTCCTCGAGTACACCCAACAGTACACACTTTTGTTGTAGCCTTGGACAAACCTCATTCAACACATTGAGGGCTTGATGATGAGTTGACAAGTTGAATCAGGTATGCTTGTCCAGCGTTGGAATAGAAATGTGTGCTGTGGAGGGTACTGGAGGACCAGGGTTGGGAAACACTGCTGTCGAGGGTACTGGAGGACCAGGGTTGGGAAACACTGTGCTGTGGAGGGTACTGGAGGACCAGGGTTGGGAAACACTGTGCTGTGGAGGGTACTGGAGGACCAGGGTTGGGAAACACTGTGCTGTGGAGGGTACTGGAGGACCAGGGTTGGGAAACACTGTGCTGTGGAGGGTACTGGAGGACCAGGGTTGGGAAACACTGTGCTGTGGAGGATACTGGAGGACCAGGGTTGGGAAACACTGTGCTGTTGAGGGTACCGGAGGACCAGGGTTGGGAAACACTGTGCTGTGGAGGGAACCGGAGGACCAGGGTTGGGAAAAACTGCCTTATATCTTACTACTAATTTTGGACAGGAAAGAAAATGACAGAATTCAGAACACTGTTCATTGATTTGATGCATTTGTTTAATTTTGGCAATATTATCTGTAAAAACATTGGTAGCTGTAATTAGTAAACAAAGCAAATACCCAAAATTGGGTGGTGTAATGGGAAAAATCCATGAATATAACATGGCTGTTAGTGTTTCTGTCCATATTGGGGAAATACGAGGAAAAAGAAAATGTAAAGCAACCATTGGACATGCTTATGTTGCTTCAATGTCAAGTATTTGATCCATTCCATCAATGGCTACCTGTCCTGTATAGTAATGTTAATGATCAATTCCATCTGTCCTCTTCTTAACCCTTAAACTGTGTCCTAATTATTTTGCACTATACTCATGTAATCAGACATTCTCTGACACTGGAGGGGGGGAGGGGGAATCCATCATTACGCAAAGGAATGAATGATTGAAAGTATGTTACCCATCATGTTCAAGTTAGATAATAGATCTTACAAAGGGCAGGAAGAAAGGATGCATTACCAAGTACTTGGATATAATAGGGTCTCTGTTAGCCACAGGCTTATAGTGCATTTTGGCACCTTTATGGCTTGTCCCATGAAATGCCTGGTTATGTTTCTTCGGGCCCATTTATAAGACCCATTATGCTTATTTAGCATAAAGAAGCTTTAAAATGAGAAAGATACCAAAACTATACAACTAGTTTGGAGGACAAGTGTGCTAACTCAAAACAGTAGTTCAAATACAATAAAATGCTGTGTTGTATTGTGTCAAAGTCCAAGACACTTAGAGAGAGATCACATAAATTGAGTTCAATTCTGATTAAATGATTCACGAGTAGCATCACAAGATGGACTTTGGGTACTAAACATAAGAATTATGAGACTTTTCCATCAAGCCATTTTGACAAATCCAATTTGTCAAATCATTTACAGGAGAGGTGTCAGATGCTCAACCAGGGTTGGGCTTGTCTCCATTTCCTATAAAATAATGACAGTAAAAAAACATTATTGGATAACAAGGCAAAGTTAAAGGTCAGTAGTAGTCGGTAGACTAGTATGCATAATGGATAGTTGTATGTACATTCACCAATCTGGTTATCTGTAGAAGTATGTGAGGCCACAGAACCTCACTGTGCTTCTTTCTCACAAAGAGCACCTTCATCCTTAGTGTCGAATTATTCAAACAGTCTGTATGCATGTAAACTCAATGCAACTGTTAGTTCCCAGAATCCAGGGATGCCCAACTCTAGTTGCCTACGGCCTTTGGATTTTCACATCTCCCTGGTGCTGAGTTGTCCAATGAATGTCATAGAAAGTACACATCTGGTCGAAACCAGTATTTGAATAGAAGACGAGACCGAAAACAAGCAGACACTATGCACCCCGGCCATAATCCCAAGAGTGGGTTTCACTCATATTGTACAATAACCACCCCAGTTCTGTGCATTCCTGCTCATCCGTAGGTGTTCCCGTTGCGGGCAGCCTGAGCATTGGTTCGGTTTCTGCTCCGGACCGGTCGGTCTCGGCTGAAGATGGTGTCCTGATCACTGTCCAGCTCTGACTCGGACATCATGAGGCTGGAGTTGTGCTCTGTGCTCCTGTGTTTGATGTCTGAGATGGGGACAGACCGGGTAGATCATGGCAGGGTCACCAAACACAGGAAATGTTTGAAATGTGTTGAATGAAAAATAAGACACTTACTGTATTTGGGCCTCAGCTCCATTTTCTCCTGTTCGTCCATGTTGTCCAGTATAGTGTACTTGGTTTTCTTCCCGACCTTAGTGCGCCTCCTCCTAAACAAAACACATTTCTACTAAAATTCCAATGCAGCCTTTAAACGAAATCTCAATATCAAATAATTTCCAGGTAACAAGTACCTTACTGTGATCGTTTTCAATTCAAATAGTCTAAAAGATACAAAAATAGCTTCTTAGCTAATAGACATTTCTCAAGCAAGATTTTCTAACTGGGGAGGAGAAAACTGAAAACTCACTGTTATTGGCAGAGAGGTTTGGAGCTCTCTTTCTTATTGGTCTATTAACTAATTTACCACCAGGTGATGTCACCAGGCAGGCCGAAACCCCATCCAACCAAAACAGGCAGAAATTTCAGGCAGTCTTTTCAAACAGCTCTTACACTAAAATGGCATTATCATAATTTTCACAATTTCACAGTATTATTCCAACCTCAGTGTGGATATACGATTTCGTCCCACCTAGCCCAGAGAGGTTAAACAAATCAAAATATATTTTCAATTTGAGATTCTTCAAAGTAGCCACTCTTTGCCTTTGCACACTCTCGGCATTCTCTCAACCAGCTTCACCTGGATTGCTTTTCCAACAGTCTTGAAGGAGTTCCCACATATGCTGAGCACTTGTTGGCTGCTTTTACTTCATTCTGCGGTCCAACTCATCCCAAACCATCTCAATTTGGTTGAGGTCGGGTGATTGTGGAGACCAGGTCATCTGATGCAGCACTCCATCACTCTCCGTCTTGGTCAAATAGCCCTTACAAGGCCTGGAGGTGTGTCGGGTCATTGTCCTGTTGAAAAACAAATGATAGTGGGACTGAGTGCAAACCAGATGGAATGGCATATCGCTGCAGAATGCTGTGGTAGCCATGCTGGTTAAGTGTGCCTTGAATTAGAAATAAATCACAGACAGTGTCCCCAGCAAAGCACCCCCACACCATCACACCTCCTCCTCCATGCTTCACGGTGGGAACCACACATGCGGAGATCATCCGTTCACCTACTCTGCGCCTCACAAAGACACAGCAGTTGGAAACAAAAATCTCAATATCAATATAAATCAAAATATATTTCAGATTCTTCAAAGTAGCCACCCTTTGCTTGATGACAGCTTTGCACACTCTTGAATCAGCTTCATGAGGTAGTCACCTGGAATGCATTTCAATTAACAGGTGTGCCTTGTTCAAAGTTACTTTGTGGAATTTCTTAACTTCTTAATGCGTTTGAGCCAATCAGTTGTGTTGTGACAAGGTAAGGGTGGTATACAGAAGATAGCCATATGGTAAAAGACCAAGTCCATATTATGGCAAGAACAGCTCAAATAAGCAAAGAGAAACGACAGTCCATCATTACTTTAAGACATTAAGTCAATCTGGAAAATTTCAAGAACTTTGAAAGTTTCATCAAGTGCAGTCATAAAAACCATCAAACGGTTTGATGAAACTGGCTTTCATGAGGATCACCACAGGAAAAGAAGACCCAGAGTTACCTCTGCTGCAGAGGATAAGTTCATTAGAGTTACCAGCCTCAGAAATTGCAGCCCAAATAAATGCTTCACAGAGTTCAAGTAACAGACACATTTTAACATCAACTGTTCAGAGGAGACTGTGTGAATCAGGCTTTCATGGTCAAATTGCTGCAAAGAAACCACTACTAAAGGACACCAATAAGAAAAAGAGACTTGCTTGGGCCAAGAAAAATGGTATTGGACACACCTTGATTTTCCAAGATGGCGTAGCAGTTGGGCTTGTGTTTCTCTTGTCCCGTCCCGTGTAAACATAGTTTTATATATTGTTTTCTCTTGTATATATTTAGTATATATTTTAATCTCACTTTCCATCTGCGGACTGAATATACTCTCCTGCAACCCGCCTCACCCAATGTGGTACGGATCTGCTATTTTTATACTTTAGAACCGGAACCCCCATCAGAAGTTAGCCAGCTAACTAGCTACTAGCTAGTAGTCAGTTAGCCACTGCTAGCGGTCTTCACCGTTAACTCGAACATCAGCCAGCCTCAGCTCGGTCAATACCTGCCAGTCTGTACAGTGCAATATCAACCCAGAGCATATTGGACTGCTTTTTCTGTACCACATCTCCGGATTCCTACTGCAAGCTCTGAACCTTTACACCGTATCATCGCAGATAGCTAGTTGCAATCCGAGTGGCTACTCCTGGCTAACGTCTCTGTCCCAAAGCAAGCACCAGTTAGCCTTGAGCTAGCCTTGAGCTAGGCCCATCTCCCGGCTTGCCGAAGAGATCCACCAGCTAATTCTTGAGCTACAATACCGCTTTTGCCAATTGGCCTGGACCCTTTACTGCTGACACGGAGCCCCGCCAATCCATCACGACTGGTCTGCCGATGTAATCGTCCGAGGTGGTTTCAACAGGCTCTTCCATTGTGACATCGCTGAAGGCCCATCTGCTAGCCCCGGCCCGCTAGCTGTCTGAATCGCCGTGTCTCCAGCTCGCCTAGAGTAGTAGCGACTACTGAATCGGCTCCCTGACTCAGCTATTGCTACGCGTTGGGCCCTATGATCACTCGGCTACACATGCCTCTCCCTAATGTCAATATACCCTGTCTATTGCTGTTTTGGTTAGTGATTGTCCTATTTCACTGTAGAGCCCCCAGCCCTGCCCAATATGCCTTAGATAGCCCTTTTGTCCCACCCCCCACACATGCGGTGACCTCACCTGGCTTAACTGGTGCCTCTAGAGACAAAACCTCTCTCATTGTCACTCAATGCCTAGGTTTACATCCACTGTACTCACATCCTACCATACCCTTGTCAAAACATTATGTCTTGAATCTATTCTTCCACGCCCAGAAATCTGCTCCTTTCACTCTCTGTTCTGAATGCACTGGATGACCAGTTCTTATAGCCTTTAGCCGTACCTTCATCCTACTCCTCCTCTGTTCCTCTGGTGATGTAAAGGTTAACCCAGGCCCTGCAGCCCCCAGCACCACTTCCATTCCCCAGGCGCTCTCATTTGCGCTCTCATTTGTTGATTTCTGTAACCGTAAAAGCCTTGGTTTCAAGCATGTTAACCTGTTGAGGGTAGGGGGCAGTATTTGCACGGCCGGATAAAAAATGTACCCGATTTAATCTGGTTATTACTACTGCCCAGAAACTAGAATATGCATATAATTATTGGCTTTGGATAGAAAATACCCTAAAGTTTCTAAAACTGTTTGAATGGTGTCTGTGAGTATAACAGAACTCATATGGCAGGCAAAAACCTGAGAAGATTCTGTACAGGAAGTGCCCTCTCTGACCATTCCTTGGGCTTCTTGACTCTTTTTATTGAAAACTTAGGATCTTTGCTGTAACGTGACACTTCCTACGGCTCCCATAGGCTCTCAGAACCCGGGAAAAAGCTGAATGACGTCTTTGCAGCCCCTGGCTGAAAAACATTAGCGCCTTTCGTAAGTGGTCTATCAGAGGACAATGAGACTGAGGCGCATGCACGAGTCGACCCCATGTTTTTATTTTCTCTCTCTTTGTACTAAAACACGGTTTCCCGGTCGGAATATTATCGCTTTTTTACGAGAAAAATGGCATAAAAATTGATTTTAAACAGCGGTTGACATGCTTCGAAGTACGGTAATGGAATATTTAGATATTTTTTGTCACGAAACGTGTCGGGCGCGTCACCCTTCTTTACCCTTTCGGATAGTGTCTTGAACGCACGAACAAAACGCCGCTATTTGGATATAACTATGGATTATTTTGAACCAAACCAACATTTGTTATTGAAGTAGAAGTCCTGGGAGTGCATTCTGACGAAGAACAGCAAAGGTAATAACATTTTTCTTATAGTAAATCTGACTTTGGTGAGGGCTAAACTTGGTGGGTGTCTAAATAGCTAGCCCTGTGATGCCGGGCTATCTACTCAGAATATTGCAAAATGTGCTTTCACCGAAAAGCTATTTTAAAATCGGACATAGCGAGTGCATAGAGGAGTTCTGTATCTATAATTCTTAAAATCATTGTTATGTTTTTTGTGAACGTTTATCGTGAGTAATTTAGTAAATTCACCGGAAGTTTGCGGGGGGTATGCTAGTTCTGAACGTCACATGCTAATGTAAAAAGTTGGTTTTTGATATAAATATGAACTTGATTGAACAAAACATGCATGTATTGGATAACATCATGTCCTAGGGGTGTCATCTGATGAAGATCATCAAAGGTTAGTGCTGCATTTAGCTGTGGTTTGGATTTATGTGACATTATATGCTAGCTTGAAAAATGGGTGTCTGATTATTTCTGGCTGGGTACTCTGCTGACATAATCTAATGTTTTGCTTTCGTTGTAAAGCCTTTTTGAAATCGGACAGTGTGGTTAGATTAACCTCTTACATCTAGACGTTCCGCTAGCGGAACACCTGCTCCAATAGCCAATGATGGGCGTGGCGCGAATTACAAATTCCTCAAAAATACAAAAACTTCAATTTTTCAAACATATGACTATTTTACACCATTTTAAAGACAAGACTCTCCTTTATCTAACCACACTGTCCGATTTCAAAAAGGCTTTACAACGAAAGCAAAACATTAGATTATGTCAGCAGAGTACCCAGCCAGAAATAATCAGACACCCATTTTTCAAGCTAGCATATAATGTCACATAAATCCAAACCACAGCTAAATGCAGCACTAACCTTTGATGATCTTCATCAGATGACACCCCTAGGACATGATGTTATCCAATACATGCATGTTTTGTTCAATCAAGTTCATATTTATATCAAAAACCAGCTTTTTACATTAGCATGTGACGTTCAGAACTAGCATACCCCCCGCAAACTTCCGGTGAATTTACTAAATTACTCACGATAAACGTTCACAAAAAACATAACAATTATTTTAAGAATTATAGATACAGAACTCCTCTATGCACTCGCTATGTTCGGTGAAAGAACATTTTGCAATATTCTCAGTAGATAGCCCGGCATCACAGGGCTAGCTATTTAGACACCCAGCAAGTTTAGCACTCACCAAAGTCAGATTTACTATAAGAAAAATGTTATTACCTTTGCTGTTCTTCGTCAGAATGCATTCCCAGGACTTCTACTTCAATAACAAATGTTGGTTTGGTCCCAAATAATCCATTGTTATATCCAAATAGCGGCGTTTTGTTCGTGCATTCAAGACACTATCCGAATGGTAAAGAAGGGTGACGAGCACGACGCATTTCGTGACAAAAAATGTCTAAATATTCCATTACCGTACTTCGAAGCATGTCAACCGCTGTTTAAAATCAATTTTTATGCAATTTTTCTCGTAAAAAAGCGATAATATTCCGACCGGGAATCTGCGTTTAGGTAAAAAGATGAAAGAAAATAAAGCATGGGGTCGACTCGTGCACGCGCCTAAGCCCATTGTCCTCTGATCGGCCACTTACCAAAGGCGATAATGTGTTTCAGCCAGAGGCTGCCTCAATATCATTCAGCTTTTTCCCGGGTTCTGAGAGCCTATGGGAGCCGTAGGAAGTGTCACGTTACAGCAAAGATCCTCAGTCTTCAATAAAAAGAGCCAAGATGAACAACAACTTGTCAGACAGGTCACTTCCTGTATGGAATCTTCTCAGGTTTTTGCCTGCCATATGAGTTCTGTTATACTCACAGACACCATTCAAACAGTTTTAGAAACTTTAGGGTGTTTTCTATCCAAAGCCAATAATTATATGCATATTCTAGTTTCTGGGCAGGAGTAATAATCAGATTAAATCGGATACGTTTTTTATCCGGCCGTGAAAATACTGCTCCCTAGCCATAACAGGTTAACGAGAGTCTTGTCTTTAAAATGGTGTAAAATAGTCATATGTTTGAGAAATTGAAGTAATAGCATTTCTAAGGTATTTGAATATCGCGCCACAGGATTACACTGGCTGTTGCGTAGGTGGGACGAATCGTCCCACCTAGCCCAGAGAGGTTAACATCGGAAGCCTCCAGAATCCAAGTTAACAAACAGATCACCGACCATTTCGAATCCCACCGTACCTTCTCTACTATGCAATCTGGTTTCCTAGCTGGTCATGGGTGCACCTCAGCCACGCTCAAGGTCCTAAACGATATCATAATCGGCATCGATAAAAGACAGTACTGTGCAGCCATCTTCATCGACCTGGCCATGGCTTTCGACTCTGTCAATCACCACATTCTTATCGGCAGACTCAATAGCCTTGGTTTCTCATATGACTGCCTCGCCTGGTTCACCAACTACTTCTCAGATAGAGTTCAGTGTGTCAAATCGGAGGGCCTGTTGTTCGAACCTCTGGCAGTCTCTATGGGGGTACCACAGGGTTCAATTCTCGGGCCGACTCTTTTCTCTGTATATATGAATGATGTCGCTCTTGCTGCTGGTGATTCTCTGATTCACCTCTACGCAGACGACACCATTCTGTATACATCTCGCCCTTCTTTGGACACTGTGTTTACAAACCTCTAAATGAGCTTCAATGCAATACAACACTCCTTCCGTGGCCTCCAACTGCTTTTAAATGCTAGTAAAACTAAATGCATGCTCTTCAACCGATTGCTACCCGCCCGCCCAACTAGCATCACTACTCGGGATGGTTCTAACTTAGAATATGTGGACAACTACAAATATTAGGTGTCTGGTTAGACTGTAAACTCTCCTTCCAGACTCACATTAAGCATCTCCAATCCAAAATTAAATCTAGAATCCGCTTCCTATTTCACAACAAAGCCTCCTTCACTCATGCTGCCAAAAATAGCCTCGTAAAACTGACTATCCTATCAATCCTTGACTTTGGCGATGTCATTTACAAAATAGTTTCCAACACTCTACTCAGCAAACTGGATGTAGTCTATCACAGTGCCATCCGTTTTGTCACCAAAGCCCCATATACTACCCACCCCTGCGACCTGTATGCTCTCGTTGGCTGGCCCTCGCTACATATTTGTTGCCAACCCCACTGGCTCCAGGTCATTTATAAGTCTTTGCTAGGTAAAGCCCCGCCTTATCTCAGCTCACTGGTCACCATAGCAACATTCACCCGTAGCACACACATCCCCAAAGCCAACACTTCCTTTGGCCGCCTTTCCTTACAGTTCTCTGCTGCCAATGACTGTAACGAATTGCAAAAATCACTGAAGCTGGAGACTTATATCTCCCTCTCTAACTTTAAGCATCAGCTGTCAGAGCAGCTTACCGATTATTGACTGTACCTGTACACAGCCAATCTGTACATAGCACACCCAACTACCTCATCCCCATATTGCTATTTATCTTCTTGCTCTTTTGCACCCCAGTATCTCTACTTGCACATCATCATCATCTGCACATCTATCACTCCAGTGTTAATGCTAAATAATGCTAAGTAATGCTAATGCTAAGTAATTATTTCGCCTCTATGGCCTATTTATTGCCTTACCTCCCTAATCTTCTACATTTGCACACACTGTACATAGATTGTTCTATTGTGTTATTGACTGTACGTTTATTTATGTAACTGTTGTTTTTGTCTCACTGCTTTGCTTTATCTTGGCCAGGTCACAGTTGTTAATGAGAACTTCTCAACTGGCCTACCTGGTTAAATAAAGGTGAAATAAAAAATAAAAATATTTTAAAAAAATAATAAAAAACAAGAAAAATAAATAAAAAACAAGCAATGGACATTAGACCAGTGGAAATCTGTCCTTGTGTCTGATGAGTCCAAATTTGAGATTTTTGTTTCCAAATGCTGTGTCTTTGTGAGGCGCAGAGTAGGTGAACAGATGATCTCCGCATGTGTGGTTCCCACCGTGAAGCATGGAGGAGGAGGTGTGATGGTGTGGGGGTGCTTTGCTGGGGACACTGTCTGTGATTTATTTCTAATTCAAGGCACACTTAACCAGCATGGCTACCACAGCATTCTGCAGCGATTCGCCATTCCATCTGGTTTGCACTTAGTGGGACTATCATTTGTTTTTCAACAGGACAATGACCCAACACACCTCCAGGCTGTGTAAGGGCTATTTGACCAAGACGGAGAGTGATGGAGTGCTGCATCAGATGACCTGGCCTCCACAATCACCCGACCGCAACCAAATTGAGATGGTTTGGGATGAGTTGGACCGCAGAGTGAAGTAAAAGCAGTCAACAAGTGCTCAGCATATGTGGGAACTCCTTCAAGACTGTTGGAAAAGCAATCCAGGTGAAGCTGGTTGAGAGAATGCCGAGAGTGTGCAAGGCTGTAATCAAGGAGTGGCTACTTTGAAGAATCTCAAATTGAAAATATATTTTGATTTGTTAAACACTTTTTTGGTTACTACATGATTCCATATGTGTTATTTCATAGTTTTGATGTCTTCACTATTATTCTACAATGTAGAAAATAGTAAAAATAAAGAAAACCCTTGAATGAGTAGGTGTGTCCAAACTTTTGACTGGTACTATATATATATATATATATATATATATATATATATATATGTATATATAAATAAAACACAGGAAATCACGTTTCACTGCACTGGGCCTTTAACAAACAGCTAATCATAAAATCTATATAGGACATTGCTGTGTGTCTGAACAAGAAAGGAAAGATCACCTTTTGCAACAGTAGACACACGTCCAGGTGACTGTCACGATGAAGACAATGACCATGAAGAAGGACAGGATGAAGTAGAGAACCCGCCACTCTGCCAAACAGAATAGAGAAAGGACTGGCACTGTGAATGTAGCATCTCACAGCAGACGGGGCAAACAAGTATGTCGTCCTCTCAGGGCCGATGAATGAACATAGCTCACCACAGTTGCTCTCTCCATCGCCAAAGAACCGGCGAATGAGGTTCTCTGTCCAAAAGGGGTCACAGACACACTCCTTGGTGATTGGGTCACACGTCCCACGGCCCGAGCAGCGGAGCAAGCACACTGTGTGGGGGGTGGGATGAACACCAATACACAAACAGGATCAGCATACACCACAGCAGAGGACAAAGACAGACAGCTTTCTTAGTCACCAAGTGATGAGATGTCATCTAGTCTAATTTAACCTCTCATGTAATATAATCAAATATGGTGTATAATGTTGTTATAACATTGTAACAGACTTTGATATAATATGGTAAGACGTGGTGTTCTGTGTTGTGGTACTCACTGACTGTATCCACTCGACGGACTCTGAAGAGCAGATAGTCAATCTTCTCCCTTAGCAGCTGACCACGCAGCACACTGGCCAGTTCAGGACTAAGGACTGGCCCCTCAGGGCCCTGCACTGAGAACCTCAGCACTGTGCTACACACACACACACAAACACACACAGAATACACATGAACAATGTGTAAAAAAAAATGTGTGCTTTGTATGTGTTTGCTGCATTGGGCAGTACCTGATATCTGAGTGTCCCCATAGGCCCCTGAGGTGGATGTCATTGTCCAGGACGTGGAGCAGTGCGGCCAACTGTCTGAGCACTGTGTCCTTCTGTGACACACTCACCTGGGCCAGCGCCACCAACATCTCCACCTCCACCTCCTCACGACCACCAGGGTCTGTGGACACACACACTGTCTGAGAACATACACACTCTGACAGAACACACATATGCTGTACGTGCTGTTCAGCTCTTCCTCCTAATGCTCGTCATGGTCCGTGGGGAAACACAGTCTGAGAACACACACACATACACACATCTACCTGGCTGCACTTCCACGGTGGCTGTGGCGGTGCTGCTGCGTCCCTGGGTGTCTGTGACACGCAGCTGGAACAGATAGGTCCCCTCCACCAAGTTGGCCAGGTACAGGGAGGCCTGCTGCTCTGAACCATACAGCACGTCCTGGGGGAACGACAGGACAGACTAGTTCCTACCTTAAAGTAGTTCCTCCTTCCTACCAGTTTAGCTAACAGCATATTACAAGTTCAAACTATATTTACCATATACCTAAGTATCAAGACTCCTCTCACTCACCCCAGCAGCAGGGCTTTGACTGTCCCGGACCCAGAGGAAGTGCACCTTGGCTGGGTCACCATCCGTCACTGAGCCTCTGAGCACCAGGGAGTTGTTGGGCAGGGTGAGGGTGTGGCTGCCACTGGCATGTGCTACAGGTGGAAGGCTTCTGGCTGAGGGAGGATGGACAGGCTGTAGATTAATACCATCATGCTCAACCAGCCTGGGTGATGATGTCTCATCTTGTTTTGAACAGTTTTGCTGTTTTTGAAGCAATGTGTGTTTTCTTAGCAGGTTGACGTTTGTCATGAATTATTGTTAGGGTTAGGCATTAGGGTTAGCAGTGTGGTTAAGGTTAGGTTTAAAATTGTATTGCTCTGTGGCTGTGCCAGCTAGGGACCACTCTGCAGAGCTGCCTCCAGTACATGAGTCATCTCAATAAATGCCAACCTGTGTTTTCTTACCCTCTTGAACCCTGACTGTGAGCAAGGCACTGTCTTTCAGCCCTTCCTGGTCACTCACAGTCAGACTAAATGTATAGCGGCCCGCTCTGAGGCCCGTTACTATGGCTATGGGCTTGTCCACACCCTCTGTCCTTGACCCTGGAGGACCTCTACAAAACAACACAGAACATGACATTGTGAGAAGGCTCTTCAGCTTGTTCTTCATATCTTTATAGACTTTTCTGGACTCAACCTTTGACCTATATGAACAGCGTTGGTACCTGATGGTGTCCCAGTGGTAGCTGGTGACGGCGTGGTCATCGGTGCTGCTGCTTCCGTCCAAGGTGACGCTGGTCACTGGGAGGGTCAGCTGCCTGTTAGGACCCACTACAGCCACAGGGGCTCCGTTTGACTTCTTGACCTCAGCTATGGGGGTGCTTTTGTTCTCTATGGGACAGAGCAAAACAGGTAATTTCTTGAAACATGTCCTATTCATGTTTTGGTACCCTTGGGTTTACTACTAGGTGGACTAAGGTAAAGGAATGCCTGAAGTAAACTGCCTGAGGACAATCCAATGTTGTAGAACATATCTGATACTCTGTTATAATCTTAATACTGTCTTTATGTCATTTACCTGTCTTCTGAGTGACAGAGGCACTGACAGAGGAGGTAGCTGCAGTAGGGTCATCCTGCCTGTGGGCCAGGGTAGCAGCAAGGCCAGGGCTGGAGGTGGGAGTGACATGGCTGGGGTAGGGCATTTGGTCATTCTCCACTGACTGAATGACCTTCACTGTAGCCGTGGTGGAGTCTGACAACCCGGCAGAATCTGTAATGGTCAACCTGGAAAAAATCAAGATGAATCCAGCTACTCTTGTACGCTTGTATTGTAGTGGTGGGGGAAACATTGATGGTAATGGCTTACACAGTATCTATGTCACGTTTCCATGAGGCTTCATTTAAAAAGAATGTCAGCTAAGGTTTTTTATAGGGAAGATATAACTATCTAAAGGCAGAAAACCTTTGGTCCTGTATTCCTGTTAGTTAAACACCAACGATGATTAATAGAGACCGTGCACTGTAACTATCAGTGCAGTCTGACATTTGTTCCATGGTAGAGCAGCATACCCAAACTATTTGATTCTATTTATTTCATTCACTATTTGAATTTCAGGCTTGAATTGACTGGGATGAAATCGATTTGGACCCTAAGTTTAGGCCACAGAGGTCCTATCCATACCTGAACGTGTACTCCCCAGGGGCAAGGTTGGATAGGTTGAGAATCTGTGTGTCCGAGAAAGCTCCAAGCTCTATGGATGGACCTCCAACCTGCTCCCAGTGATGGCTGATGATCACTCCATCATCAGTACTCTCTGTGAGGGACCATCAAACACAAGATAGTCATAATATAGGCCAACTCTATTCTGTAAATGGACGCACATGATATCTCATTAGGTGGGTGATTAATAGAATTCACAGTCAAATAATGGGATAGGACCTGCAGACTCAAAGTCATCAGATTTAAATACCGGCTAACGTTATTTAAATACAGCAGTAAGACAATGTTTCAACCCAAAACAGATCTTCGTCCTCGATTGAAACATTGTTTTTGTTTCACATCAATAAATGTTGGAGCATTTGAGTGTACATGCCCTAAATGCTCTTAGTCCAGTATTTTGATATTAGACTAAACTCCTTGATCTGTCATGTTCATTCATCTGTCTGATACTACTGCTCTGGTGACAAGAGGAAGACTGCCCTCTACTGATTCATCAACACCATGTCCAGCAGCATCTCGACGTCCACAGGGGAACATTTCTCCTTTCCATTTCTCATTTTTGGGGGACTGTCATGATGATGAATATTTAGATAATACATGAACCCAACAGCTAAAACAAATGATTTATTGAGGTTGTTACAAATTTGGAAATGAAAGAACACACTGATGCAAAAACCATTTCTCAATTTAATGGTCTTACATTTACATTTTAGTAATTTAGCAGACACTCTTATCCAGAGCGAAATACAGGAGCAATTAGGGTTAAGTGCCTTGCACAAGGGCACATCGACAAATGTTTCACCTAGTCGGCTCTGGGATTCGGTTACTGGCCCAACGCTCTTAACCACTAGGCTACCTGCCACCCCAGCTATATAGTATTATATGCAAATTATTCAATTACACGATATCTGAAACAGATAGCTTATTTTGTTTACAATAATACAGTAATTGTTCATTTATAAGGCATTTAGAAGTAGAATATACACGCTTCCCTGTTGCCCTCTTTCATTGGGAAGTTTTGTTCTAGCATCTCTTTTTTTCAGTATTTGACATTGTTTATTTTAAAGTGCTACCCCAAGGTTATGTTAAAGTAGGCTAACTTGGCCTGAAAGCCATTCTGTTAAAACATGTTCTAATGTTCATTAGGTATAACCCACAAGTCCTCACAGTCTTTCTATGTCAAGCAAACAGTATGTATTGTAGCTATAAGAAATAGTTTAAATTCTGCTTGTAAACTGAAATCAGCATTTTCCCCACATTTCATATATCTGAGTCAGAGGTGAATCACTGGGTCCAACGTGACAGTGGCCTACATGTCAAATCGCTGGTCTCCAAGGGCAAAAGCCTAGTCACAGCTCCATCTCTTGGCTCAAAAGGCGAAGCCGCTCACAGTGCTACTGGTGAACTGCACCACCTCCCAAAGCCCCAAAAGGCTAAAGTCCTATATGAGTCCATCCTGCTTGTTGACCCCATCAACCACAATGAAATCAGGATGATCCTGAGGAAGGTTGGTTGTCTAGGCTCATCTCAGACGGCTGTGTCATGTCCTAAGCTATCCCAGCGGGCCTCACAGTGTCCAGTCCTGTCCCAGAGTGCTGTGCAGCATGTGGAAGCCAGTGCCAGTCAGGTGCCTGGCCACATTTCCTGCCCACTGACAGAGAAGCAGCTGAACAACATAACAAAGAAAGAAATGAAAAGACGAAGTAAAAAAATACATAGATAAAAAGAAAGGACCTGGAAAAGAAATGGAGCAAGCTGCAGAGGCCTAAAGTGATCTTCAAGCTACGACGGGGCGAAACCCGCCCTCGGCAGCAGCAGACTGAAGACAACAGCCAGCCAGATGGAAGGGGGCTCTGCCCGTACATCAGATAAGGCGGCTATCAACAAAGGACAGAAGAGAGCAGCCAGCCAGATGGAACGAGTAGAACTCCAAATCCAAACGCTTCTTCAATATCCCTCCCAGCCAGAAGAAGTTGAGAGTCATTGATATTTACTCATATGCATTTGCACCCAGCCACGTAGCCAATCACACACACACACACAAGCACTAACAACATTTGATGTTAAGTTTAGGTTTGCAGCATCTATTCGTTTGAAAATACACTTTTACATTAACCACACACAGTCAGTGTGTAGTATTTGTATTCATATCAGTCTGTTTTATCGTACATCGGAGCTGTGACTGATCACTCATCTGATATATATTTATCTTTAGTAGGCCTACTCTAAAAGTAAATAGTACAATTATGGTAAGGTTAGTCACCATCCAAAGCCAACTATTTCATACATACGGCTGCCGTTGATGATGGTTGAGCTGGTTGGAAGTGACACGACCTGGGTTACTGGGAGGGTGACGGCTTTGGGGGTCTGGTTCCTTCTCGCCGCTGTAAGGTAAGAGATAGTCCATCCATTAGGACTGTCAGCAATGTGTGACTGCTGTGTGCCCTTTCTAATTAATCCAGGAGATAAACTTCAGATCATGCTTGTAAAAACCATTGTGTTTGTGACTTTTGTGACTGTACCAGTTTGGGGCTCTGGGCCGACGGAGGCTACCAGTGCCACTGTGTTACTGGGCAACGTTCGCTCTACAGGATTGTCAGATTATACAGAAACAAGAGATTGAGAATAAAACAAGAAAATATGAGATAGAAACAGGTTATGTAACAGGGGGAACAAAGAATATGAAAGACTACCTACAATCACCAATAAAGGTTAAAAAAAAAATCCAATGAACAAAAACATATTGCAATACCTGTCTGTGTGGATGTGGTCAGGGGTACAGTACTGGACAGATGCGATGGGGCTTTAGTAGGATGGGAAGTCCTTATTTGGCTCGGTTGGGAGGAGTGAACACTGTCATTCTGTGGTTTGGGCGTGAATGTTGGCCCTGAGCTGGCCAAGGATGTGTTCTGTAGTTCACTATCCTTCAATGAAAACAATAGCAAATACATGACTATTTATATTAATAAAACAAGACTTGTTAATAAAGAATCTGTATTGCAAATTCCCAAATTAACCCTCTCTCCAAATCACCCTCCGAATCCCCCTCCTGGGAATGGCTGACAAGCCTACATTACAAGAGAAGCTATATGGATTACAGTATGTCCTATCCTCAAAGGATACGTGAAGGTCAGGCGCGCTGAGTGAATGTGACTACAGAGCAACTGAGTCAGCAAAATGCCACTGTAATAACACACACACACATGGGTGACCGTTTATCATACCTCAGGGAAGTAACCCTATTTAAAATGTCCCAGCTGTCTTTACAGGAGATATTTCCAACTATCTGCCTTAATTTAGACAGACTGCTTTTTCATGGCCAGTTTGTCCACTAATTGTGAGCTAAATCTATCACTGTATTGGATCAATGGAACATAAAACATCTATGTAACCCAGTATCATTTCCACCATGTCCTGGCAAACATGTGGTCCTCATACTGCCTGAAACCCTTTCCATGCCATCATTTCTTGTTGCATCATGATTCCTGCCCATTGTTCCATCTGAAACTTACTTTCTTGTTTTCAGGTGTAGCGCCCGACGTGGGGTCACTGGGAGGTGCCCCCTGGTTGACAGTCGCCCCAGGACTGGGCAGGCTGCTTTCAGCTCCTTCTGTTGCAAATCCCAGCCCCACTAGCCTGCCTTCACTTTCCGATAGGTTGAAACCATCCCTCTCTTCCAATGCTGCAGGCCAATCTAGAAGATCCCCACCGTTATCCTCAGGGCCAAGTTCACTCTCAGGGTATTCCAAACCCATCCCACCTGGGTCACCAAAATCCATCTGGGGCCCATCTAACAGGGCTAGGTCCTTCAGGGCCTCCACGTCCCCAGAGGGGCGGGGCCTCCAGCGACTGGGGTAGGGTTCCCCCCTGACCAGAGACTGGAGCAGCAGGGTCTGGGCGGATCCTCTCTGCAGGAAGGCCATATAGGAATCAGCTCCAGGTCTCTGTCTGGGCTGGCAGTTCTCTCTCTGCTGGCAGCTGAGGATGTAGCAGCGACGCTCAAACAGCCAGGCCAGGTTACAACCGGGCAGATCACAACACACCCCGGCACACTGCGCCAGAGATGACACGTCCGGCACCCGCAAGATATTGCTGCTCCTCAGGGCCGGGGAGACCACAGCCTCTGAGTAGGTCGCACCCTGCCAGCACTGTGACACCTCTGCAGCTATGGTACAGAGCACAGAGATATATGGTCAAACAGCTTTTGCTTATACTTTGCTTACATTTAGTAAAAGTCAGCAATAAAAATCTGCTTGTTTCACAGTGGGAAGAGTCACCTTCCAACATGCTCCACTAAGGCATTAACCAGATGGAACCATTAAACAGAGGAAAACTAGCATTAATTATTCAGCGATCACTTCACTGATACTGTGAGCCTAGGTATACTCACATCTTAGCTCTCAACAATATCATCTGATAACTGAGGGAAAAGACATCAGCTGCTTTCTTTGTGTCACTGAACACAACACAGTGGCGAGTGTACGATAATGAACAAATGGACTCTATAACAGCAAGCGTAATTCTTCTGCTGCTCTCACAAGGGGATATTGAGTACACAAGCAGTTCCTGGTAAACATCACCCAAATATACTGCCACTTTTAGAATGAATCAATAAGCTTTTGGAGCTTGTTGTTCATTTTAACCCGGGAAAAGCATCTCTCAGTGAAACCATTGTCTTTTCAACAACATGGGTGTCACACCCTGATCTGTTTCACCTGTCTTTGTGATTGTCTCCACCCCCCTCCAAGTGTCGCCCATCTTCCCCATTATCCCCTGTGTATTTATATCTGTGTTCTCTGTTCGTCTGGTTTGTCAAGTCAACCAGCGGTTTGCCTCAGTGCCTGCTTTTCCCAGTCTCTCTTTTTCTCACCCTCCTGGTTTTGACCCTTGCCTGTCCTGACTGAGCCCGCCTGCCTGACCACCCTGCCTGACCCTGCCTGCCGACCTGTACCTCTGCCCCCCTCTGGATTACCGACCTCTACCTGACCCTGAGCCCGACTGCCGACCTGTACCTTTGCACCACCTCTGGATTACCGACCTCTACCTGACCCTGAGCCTGCCTGCCGACCTGTACCTTTGCCCCACCTCTGGATTATTGACTTCTGCCTACCCTGAGCCTGCCTGCCATCCAAACATGACTGCTGTTTGTTAACTTTATGAATACTACAATACAACATAGAACACACAGCAAAAATATTCATTTAACATGAGGTACAGTCACAAGAATGTCATTTTAAAGATGTCCCCTAACCTTCCACATAGTGCAGGAGGAGACAGAGAAGCAGGTGAGCTCCTGTCTGCATGATGCACCAGACAGACTGATCTAAACCTGGAACACAGAAGAAATCAGAAACATTACACATTGTCCCAGATAATAATAATAATAATCACATCACCTACTGTATCTACCAATGACCACTTTGATACTCACAAAAGCTACATGGATTCTCCTACCCACAGAGAATGACCATTAGTATCCTCCTGCCTCATGTTGAGTGGATGGTGTGTGACTCAGTGTAATGCCACATGCCACCTTGGCAAGGATGACACAGCACTGCTCTCTGCCCATACCTCCCATGGTGGACTCTACTGGTGGGAACCTGTTACTACTGTCACCCTGCTGTGTGCTTACTGGTCTGTTGCGTCTGCTTACTGTGTAGGTAAACAATTATCATATTTATGTTTCAGCTAATTGTTAAGGGTAGTGGTTAGGATAGTGTTATTCTAATATAGGGCTACAGATCAAGGGTCACTGTTAGTCACTGTATTTGAACTCAGGATTGATCCCTTTATCTGGGCTTTTGTATACCATGCTGAGAAAGTCACTGAATAAGCTGACACCATAGGAGTTTCTAAATAACTAATCAATCAATTAATCATGAGTAAACCTAACATATTGGTAATGTGTGGTCGCACTAAAACACTACATCCAATAAAGTCAACAAGCTGATTTCCTTTACTTTCTCCCAATCCCCTAATTATAAAACGCTGTTTCACCACCAAGGACAGCGACTACCCTCGGCGAGAGAGGTAGTGGAGAGAAAGGGTTTGATGAGGCCTTTGATATTGAATGCAACCAACTTTTTTTTCTAGACTGGGGTCTGCTACAGTATTCTAGAAGCTAACGTCATTAGCCTACTAACCTCACGGTTGTTGAGGGGATAACATGGTTTGAATGTGTAGCCTACTACAACAGGATATCGAATTGAAATAGATACTACCGAGCAAGCCAGAGCAGTTCAACTATTCATCACACCTCATACAGCACTTGCGAAAGATGTAGCTACACGTGAGACACTCACCAAGGATAAAGGCCGCAAAAATGTATCCAAATAGCGTTAGAGGTGAGCGTCGTTGTTCCAGTCGATAAGACAAATTAGGGGGTGTAATTTCCCGGCGCTCAGACACTGCAGTCGAAATACGCTTTGCTCGGCTGGGTTGCCACTGTCTTGTTCACGCCAGCTACTGTACCATCCTTCTCCGCTGTTCCCATGTGACATAATGTGTAGCTCTTTTGGGCGCAGCCGGCTGGGTGGTGGTGTGTCTCGAGAGGCAATTTGATCCGCAGCTGAGCAAACTTAGTGCGCACTGATCGGGGAAAGGATGCTCATGTCATGCTGCTCACCATCACTGCCTGGCCTCGGTGGCTTGCCTTCCATGCAAGTGGAGGGAGTGTCGCCAGCGGGATATATCAGGGGAGGGGGACGATATATCTTCAATATACAGTACCAGTCAAAAGTCTGGACACACCTACTCTTTCAAGGGTTTTTCTATTTTTTTTTTTACTATTTTCAACATTGTAGAATTATAGTGAAGACTTCAAAACTATGAAATAACACATGGAATTGTGTAGTAACCAAAAAAGTGTTAAACAAATCAAAATATATTTTACATTTGAGATTCTTCAAAGTAGCCACCCTTTGCCTTGATGACAGCTTTGCACACTCTTGGCATTTTCTCAACCAGCTTCATGAGGAATGCTTTTCCAACAGTCTTGAAGGAGTTCCCACATATGCTGATCACTTGTTGGCTGCTTTTCCTTCACTCTGCGGTCCAACTCATCCCAAACCATCTCAATTGGGTTGAGGTCGGGTGATTGTGGATGCCAGGTCATCTGATGCAGCACTCCATCACTCTCCTTGTTCAAATAGCCCTTACACAGCCTGGAGGTGTGTTTTGGGTCATTGTCCTGTTGAAAAACAAATGATAGTCCCACAAACCAGATGGGATGGCATATCGCCGCAGAATGCTGTGGTAGCCATGCTAATTAAGTGTGCCTTGAATTCTAAATAAATCACAGACAGTGTCTCCAGCAAAGCACCCCCACACCATCACACCTGCTCCTCCATGCTTCACGGTGGGAACCACACACGCGGAGCTCATCTGTTCACCTACTCTGCGTCTCACAAAGACACAGTGGTTGGAACCAAAAGTCTCAAATTTGGACTCATCAGACCAAAGGACAGATTTCCACCTGTCTAATGTCCATTGTTCGTGTTTCTTAGCCAAAGCAAGTCTCTTCTTCTTATTGTTGTCCTTTAGTAGTGGTTTCTTTGCAGCAATTCGATCATGAATGCCTGATTCACACAGTCTCCTCTGAACAGTTGATGTTGAGATGTGTCTGTTACTTGAACTCTGTGAAGCATTTATTTGGGCTGCAATTTCTGAGGCTGGTAACTCCAATAAAATTATCCTCTGCAGCAGAGGTAACTCTGGGTCTTCCTTTCCTGTGGTGGTCCTCATGAGAGCCAGTTTCATCATAGCGCTTCATGGTTTTTGCGACTGCACTTGAAGAAACTTTCAAAGTTCTTGAAATTTTCCAGATTGACTTAATGTCTGAAAGTAATGACGGACTGTCGTTGCGCTTTGCTTATTTGAGCTGTTCTTGCCATAAAATGGACTTGGTATTTGACCAAATAGGGCTATCTTCTGTATACCACCCTTACCTTGTCACAACACAACTGATTGGCTCAAACACATTAAGAAGGTAAGAAATTCCACAAATAAACTTTGAACAAGGCACACCTGTTAATTGAAATGCATTCCAGGTGACTACCTCATGAAGCTGGTTGAGAGAATGCCAAGAGTGTGCAAAGCTGTCATCAAGGTAAAGGGAGGCTACTTTGAAGAATCTCAAATATAAAATATATTTTGATTTGTTTAACTCTTTTTTGGTTACCACATGATTCCATATGTGTTATTTCATAGTTTTGATGTCTTCACTATTGTTGTACAATGTATGAAATAGTAAAAAATTAAGAAAAACTCTGGAATGAATAGGTGTGTTCAAACTTTTGACTGGTACTGTATACTGAATAATTTCATGTTGAACGATAATAATGAACCTTATGGGTATAGGGATATTAGACATATACGCCATTATCAACATAATACCTATTATTATTATTATTATTATATAATATGATACTTGTTTTAATCCATATATTTATTCGATTTTAAATCAGGACTATCAACAGAGTTGGTACAGATCCTCTTATGATACCTACATAAACAGGCCAGCAGATGGCAATAAGAACCAGACGAGTGACTCCCTCCAACAGGTTACAGCCCCTGGAAATTCCAAGGGGAGAAAGAAGAAGAGAGGAAAGAAAAAGAGGAGTGCTGAGAAGATGGAGGACAAGGAGGGAGAGATGGACAAATCTGCCCCATTGCAGTCTGTCCTGGTTCAACCACAATCAGAGGAATCTAACCCAGCGCAATCCCCATCAGTGCAAGCTGACCCACCCTTAGGGCAATCTAATCGAGAGAAACCTACACCAGAGCAAACTATCCCGGAGCAACCCAAACCAGAGACACCCAAACCAGCACAACGTAACCCTGCCCAACCACCTAAAGGGCATCAAAACCCAGCCACACTCCCTTCAGCGCTACCCAATCAAGCCCAACCAGAGAAACCCAATCCAGTGCACCCTAACCTAGCACAACCACCTATAGACCATCTCTCCCTAACCCAGTCAAAGGACCAGCCACCTCAAGCCCAATCACACCCAGATCAGGGTCCTCCAACCCGGTTATCCACAGATCAGTCATCTCCACAACAGTCTTCACCAGATCAGCCAGATCCGTCATCTCCACACCAGTCATCACCAGATCAGTCATCTCCACAACAGTCATCACCAGAACAGTCAGATCAGTCATCTCCACAACAGTTATTACCTAAACAGCCAGATCAGTCATCACAGTCATCTCCAGACGAGGACAAACCTAAGAAAAAGGGAGATCCAAACAAACGTTCCCTTCTGACCTGGAACATAGATGGCCTGGAGCTGAACGATATCAAGGAACGTCTCTCAAGGCTACTGGACTACCTGATCAAGTGAGTCACATCAACACACAACACATTTCGTCATATAGATTTTAGGATGAGAAGTTTGTGTGTCATTCCCGTAACCCCCCCCCCCCCCCCACACTGCGTGGAGAGAAGCTGTGACCAATAGGAGGGAGACAGTCGTCACAGTTAATGAGATTTTGGCCCAATGCTTTTGAGGTCTGTCCTAGATTCATCTTCGGCACAATTTTGTCATTCACTTTTGTAACGGATATAAATTATTTTTACCCTCCCTTTTAAAACTGCACATATGAACCTTTATTATCCATCAAAAACAATGTTATTTTTCTTCATTAAATGCCTGGTCAAGTCACAGAACAAAATGATATGTTTACGATTCATTAAACAACATCTTAAGCAGTGAAATAGTGTTGTGTTGATTTCTCATGTTCTTTCTCCCTTGAAGGTTGTCAGTGGAATTTTCTATCCCAATGATAATAATTAACAATCAATAAGCCTTGATTAGAGAGACCTTGAGGGTCACTCCCTTTCTTCACCAAGTTACTCCAAGTTCCTCAGCTGTCGGGTCAATCACAGTCTACTTGTTGTTATCTTAGGCCCACTAAAACACACCCACACACATTTCATTTTGTCCCGGGCCTCTACTAGACCTTATGGGCCTTTCGATTAGTAGTTTAATTATTCATTATACCGGCTACATAACTACTAATTACTAATTGGTTACGTGACAGGGTTGGATTCTTTATTAATTTACCTTTATTATATAATTCCCTTATCAAAGGTACCATCCTGACATTGTGCTACTGCAAGAGGTTATTTCACCAATTTACCAGGTTTTACAGCTTGTTCTGAAGCCATATCATGTGTTGCCGGATAAGCAATAACATAAAAATCTGTTTTTCTTTAATAATATTTTTTTTAATAATCAATCTCTCAGTATTACATCAATGCTATTGTGGATTATATGACTGTAATTATGTACTGTGTTTATGGTTATCCTTCCTGTGTTATGTTGATACGGTCCATCCCAGGTAGTGACAGAAGCTATTTCACTGCCATACTGCTGAGGAAGTCCAGAGTTCAACTTCTGGAGAGTAGCATAGTGAATTACCCTACCACAGAGATAAGGAGAAACCTGCTTATGGCCCATGTAAGAACTCTCTCTGTACCTTGCTTTATTTTTTCCTGTCGTCTCTCATTCCATCAAATTTCATTAAGTAATAGAAAATGTGCACAGATATTCAAGTTACACATGCAGATCTCAAGTTACGATTCTGCCCTTACTCAGTGTCTCTCTGCTCTCTCTGTTGTGGACCAGGTTTCTTTCCTTGGTCATCCACTGTGTGTGATGACATCCCACATGGAGAGCATGAAGCCCAAATCCCTGGAACGCCAGAACCAGCTGAGGACGGTGTGGAAGACAATGAGGGAGCAGCCCCAGGACAACAGTGTCATCTTTGGGGGAGACACCAACCTCAGGGACTGGGAGGTGAGACAGGGAGAGAGGGAGTGATGTGTTTGACATGTACATCATGTGTGTATGTCTGCAACGTGTCTGTGGGTGTTTCCAGGTGAAGAACCAGGGCGGTCTACCCGAGAGCATCTGTGACGTATGGGAGTCCCTGGGCCAGCCGGTACACCTGGGACTGTGTCACCAATGACAACAATGACCTCCCTTTCCCCGCACGCCTGCGCTTCGACCGCATCTTCCTGAGGCAGGCCGGCAAGGGGTCAAAGGTCAGCCCAGATGGCATCACCCTGGTGGGCCTGGAGAGGTTGAATGACTGTCAACGCTTTACCAGCGACCACTGGGGTCTCCTCTGCACCTTCGTCATAAAACCTCTCAGTCAAGCAACACCTGAATGATACAAAGGGAACAGTTAGCTGTCCATATCATGTCAACCTGGAACAGCATGGAAGTCTTTGCCCATCTTCTTTATGTACATTGGGAGATTTCGAGATTTCGTCCTAGGAAAGACAGGATTATGGGCACAGCAATAGTGATTAATGGCTTCAATTTCTATGTTTGGCAACTGCTGCTGTTCCAAGGCACAGTTTTAATTTATCCAGCCACATATTTGTCTGTGCCAACAGGTTATGTACCCTATTCAAGGCCACATTCATACTGTCTCTGGACTTGGAAGCAGAAACTTTATTGGCTACCCTCCAGGTTACAGTATCTGATTATTTTCTATCAGTGTTTTAAACATCACAGCAGCATCAAGCCCATTTCACAATAAACTCATTTTCTTCCAGACAATTATTTGTATTTGTAATTATTACACTTTGATATGGCTTTCTATGTCATTTCATTTGCAAGGCTGTATTGTTTTAGAGAACAGTTTATTAACTTGTTGTTACTGTAACAGATCTCTACCATTTTGCACTCACAAAGTGAACGGGTTGTGTATTAACAGCCTTACCCAACCATTCAGTAAAAATAGCACAGAAGAACCCCATACCAAACATCCAAATGAATGAAGTTAGTTGTGATTTCTCTCCACTAGAGGTAGCTCTGGCCATATCCCAGATCCACTCACTGCGCCAGACACTGAGTGGAGGAAATGACCTCCAAAAATAAACTCCTTTATCGCATTAGGGATAAAGCCAGCCCTATGAACAACACCTGTCTAGCCCTGATAGCACCACCCCAACAGAGCCACCCTCACTGTGAGAGAGAAAGCGTGGTGCATTCATTCATGAAACCGGTGCTTTGTCAATGGTATCCATCCTGGCATTAAGCTGCCAAATCATACAGGAGAAAATACAGACAAAACAGACTTCAAGTTGTTTTTGTGACTACATGACCACATGTATGCTGTTTCCTGAGCCGCTGGTCTGGTTGAGACTGACGGTATCTAATAGATGTTCTGTCTTGACTGTTTCTTTAATGCTTTTCTCCTCTCTTGGCGTTCTCTATTACTGATAACCTCAAGAATGAATGCTCCCTCATTGAAATGCCTTGAACATTTTGCTATCAATAATGTGCATCAATGGGTATGCAAACGTAGCAGCTGACTCATGTATTTTTAGGGAGGGGTTGGTCGCAAGGCTAATGATTTGTTTTGACAACCATAGATAATTTCTTTATATCGCTGATCATATTTTTCTTGTGTTAGCGTGTGCGTTAGGGTGATTTTCTTCACAAAATGTGTGAGTCTGTGCTTTTGAGTAAGTGTGTGTAGGCATCTTTGTGTGCTATTATGTGTATGATTGTGTGCGTATGCGCGCATGTGTGTGTGCGCGCACTCACGATTGTGTGTGTATGAATGCGTGCCTTTATATACAGTCATTGGTGTGTGTGTGTGTGTGTGTGTGTGTGTGTGTGTGTGTGTGTGGTGTGTGTGTGTGTGTGTGTGTGTGTGTGTGTGTGTGTGTGTGTGTGTGTGTGTGTGTGTGTGTTTGTGTGTGCGGGCTTGTGCACGTTTCGGTTTGCTGTGGCTTTCTGTTCCTGCACAGGTTGTATCCTGAGTTATCTCCCCTAGGACCAGTGCACCCTCTTGTCTGTTTTAGATGGATGGCAGTATCTTCTGTAGGGGGAGAAATGGGTGAACAGGACCCCAGTGTTTTCCTTTGGAAAATTGATTGGGAGCTCATTTTCTCAGCTGTTTAATCCGAGCCGAATGCAAATATGTCGGCACAGTCTGCCGGAAATTATGAGAGATGGCAACCTGTCAACGTGAGGAATTATTTATTACTGGCGTGGCTTCAGCGAGCGGGTTAGCTTACATGTATATAAATGCACTAGCGCCTTCTCCATTAATATCCTAAGTAAAGAGCCTGTCAGTCAATCAGCCCAGTGCATTCTGGGACAGTAGCCAAGAATAGGTTTATTTGTTTTGCTTTGGGGGGGTACAGAGGATGACCTGGAAAAGGTGCAAATCCTCTGTGTGTTGTTAGCCACGTGATGTGATGATACTGTCTCTTGGAATGAAGACTAAAGCTGGTTGAAATGATCAGGTCTATTTGTTTTATTTTCAAGGTTGTAACCTGACCAAAGAGACATACAGGCCTGTAGTAGAACATCCAATTATCAATTTTGACAGTGTCATTATTCATGCAATTATCATGCTTATCCATAAAAATATCTATGTCCACTTTCTATCTACTTCCAATTAAACATAGTGTGGAATATGATTCACATATTAATTGTCATGCAATCTTCCTGCTGAATATTAAAATAGGGGGTCAAACAACAAAGCAAAAACATGGTCAATTTGCTTTTCTACTGTATCAGAGACTAGGGCCTTAGAATGGTTAACATTGGTAATATGTTATCATGTATTGATATTCACTGTGACTTTAACATCATTCTCAAGGTCAGTCTCATGAGGCACTGTACTGTTCCTTCCAGTATTCAGCAGTGTGCGGAGGCTTTCTCCTATACACTACAACTCCCTCCCTCCTTCATGTAGTGCTGTGGACAAATGTAGTTCTAATTCCTGTCCACTGCAGCAGTCTAAAGACAGGCCTCTAATGAAGAAACAAATGCCTGTAATATGTCTCTGTCACCACCTCTTTGTCCTTTCATTGTCGTCCACATCCTCTTCCTCCTCCTCTCCTCTCTCCCTTTTTCTCTTTTCTCCTCCCTCGCTCCAACTGATTTTCATAATCAATCGCTCCCAATCTCCGCTGTGCAGTAACTGAAAACCATAACCTCCCCTCTGTCCCCTTTCACCGAACCTGTCAAAGTTTTTCTTATTTTTAAAGTGCCTGTCTCAGCAGCTTGGTGCCCCATTGGTTAACCTCTCTGACCCAGCCTACTGATTTGGCCGGGGGTAGCTGATTCACAGGAAGGGTACACAGGAAGGGGTTACATAAGCACTTCCTCTCCTACCACTGGCAGCCTCTCATTCAGTGTGTGCATGTAGAGCACATTTCTGTACCCTTAAAGCTAACAAGGGTCAATAAATATGTCTGATGTGTTTTTGGACTCGAGAAACCGATACAGTGGTGATGAATTCTGAGTTTTATTTGTTAACATAGACATGAGAAGAGGTGACATACCTTTCTCTGTTCTTACTGTACAATTGAGTCAAACCATCCAGTCTAGGCTGTAACCAGAAGGTAATGGCCCAAGGGCACACTGTAAGAAAGTGTGACCTTCTCTGACCCGCTTTGATGCACGATCAATCATACTAATATGACTGTAATATTGTTCTCGGGGGGGGAATGCTGTGTAAAAGTATCTGATCGATAGTAATCACATTTAAGTTTCAAAAGAGGTGATAGAAGACCCTAAGAGGTTATTAAGGGACTTTTCAACCCCCCTATTGGAGCTCAGTCCGTGTCAGAGACCATATGTGTGAAATGAACTGGGGTCATATGAGCTTGCACCACTGGCTAGCTGCAGGAGGAACAGTGGCCTTGCTTTTCCCTCTACCATAGTGGAGTGGCAGTGGCAAAACACTGGCGAAATGGGGGAGGAAATGTTTTGGAACTGTAGTTGTGTGTGTGGTCAGTGCTAGAAGGATAAACAAAGGGCAAATTGTTGCCAGCAGCAGAAATGCTGAAACAACTTCACACACACATCTCATTTCAGAGGCCCCCCCAGGCTTTTTGTTGGGGTAGCTGGCCCCTTTGATGTTATCCTCAGTCTACCATACATATCTATCCTATCGCCGGAGATTGCTTGCCTACACTTCCTTGCCATGCCTACCTTGGCATGTTAAGACGTACCCAGTAGATCATTTCACATGTCCTTACCATCAGCTGTTGAAGACAGGTCTAATCTTCCAGCCGACATATTTTGGCCTGATAAGCAGGACCTGTCAATAAGGATAATCGTTTAGAGGTGCCAAGATAACAACTTTGAAGAGAGGGCGGACTGAAAGATCAGAAAGTAGATAGCATTGCAACACACCCACAGACACCCTAAAGCTTAGGTAAGGATTTTATATGAAATGTGGGATTTGATTTAAGCCTTCCGCCAAAGATACCCATAGTTGGTATTTCATCTCTCTCTCTGTGCCAAAGGTGTAGCAGAGGTCAACTAGTCGTAGACGGATAAGCAACTTTGGATTTTCTCAGTACAGGGCAGTGTCATTACTTTAGTTCTAGTTCTCAGCTAACTAAAACTTATCTGGTGGCTATAAGGCAGCACATTTTGATTTGGTTTTATTTATTTGACAATTTGAAAACACAACTGAGCTGTGTAAGTGGATACACAATGTTTAAGATCACCACAAACAAGTTTGCAACTTATTTCCATTGTGATCCTTACATTAGCAAGTTGATATCGGACCCATGCTGCCAGCCAATGGCACCAGCAGCCAAATATACCGTGGACATATGGCTGCCCATATTTCCTTATTTTTAGGTAAATCACCATAAATGAGAACGATTTGTAATATGATGCCACTGAACCATCTGCCTATTACCAAGCCTGATGTCATTACCAAGGCTGTCAACATTAAATAAAACATTCAACTATCTTGAATAAATAGTGGTATTTGTTTGACTTGGTGGGCTCATTTTGAAATGAATGGATTGAACTCCATAAGAAAGTTAGACTTCAATTTTGAACAAATTGCTCACTACACATTGGTTTGAACAGTGAAGACAGAGGTCAGGTGAGAAGTGATTTAGTCAATTTCGAGATAAGAATGATTAAATGGCCATGATTGCAAAGACAGTCACCTTTTTCTTGTACAGGGTATTCCAGTATGTGGCCTGAGCTGGTAAACAGTCTGACCCTCTGGGGACATTTAAGGATACCTCTCTGGACATCATGTTGCATTTTGATTTGATTTGAGCTAATCCAGATGGCCCAGGTACAAGATCATTAGATTAGGGTGGACAGTATAATGGGTAGGATTATGCAATCCATCTTAGAATGAGATCGCCCTAGCTTAGCGACACGTTATGTAAATGTATTTGGGATTTCAATGATAATGAGTTCCTGATGGTTTGTCAGGCGATGTTCACCTTCCATAAACGCTGAGAACAGGGACAATAGACACATCCCCTAGCTGAAGTACACTGTATTCAACTTCCTGCTGTATTTGATTGGATTTATTTGATTCTTTATCCAGGAAGTCCCTTTAAAACAAAGAGTATATAAGAATATATTCTTTAGTGAGACCTTGCTTACTTTACAACCAATACAGAGTTATATATATGAGCTGTCATAGTACCTTATAAGTCCCACCAAAATGTGTATGAAATGTTTTCCTAATCCGAACATTTAGCTAACAGTGTGTCGTGTCTTTACTATCCTTATGACAAGGGTAAACTGTGTTCTTTCAATGGACTCTCATTATCATGAATTGAATTGTGTTATTATCCCATGTTGCATAATATAGTACTGTAAGTATAGTCACGAAGACATGGCAATTTACTTGTTTTTTCATCAGTACAGACACGGACAGAGAGTACACACACATACACACACGCACACACGCACTTTCACACACGCACACGCTTAGGGAGCAGTGCATTGAGATTGGCGGCAAGGTTGATTTCAGCACCATGGACTGCCTGAGTGGAAACGGGAAGAGAGAGTCTAGAAGAGGGGAGATAAGAGGAGAGAACAAGATGAGAGAGCAACAAGGAGAGCAGAGGAAAGAAAGAGAAGGAAGATATAGGTGATAAAGGAGTGAAGAGCTGAGGGCAGAGAAGAGGTAGAGGAGAGCAGGATAACATGAGAGAAACCGAGGATTTATATTTATATGGCCCTGTCCTTGGAGGGACCTCTGTGTTAATTCCTGAACTAATGACAACAGAGGCAACAGCTGTCATATTGCTCTGCCCTGAACATTTGATTAATGAGATTTTACTATTCGCCAAATGCACGGTATAACTAGCCGATTAAACTCAACTCCACGGTTTATGGTGGAGTTGAGTGGCGACTAGTGTGGGCGGACTGGAGCTCCTACGTCACATAACATTTTATCAAAAATGAACGATGTTGTTTGTAATTGCGGGCTATTCTTTGTGTGCTGACATCAATCGTTGTTAATTTCATGTGAATCTGAATCTGGTAACAGGCTTGTGATTGAATAGGTTTCTGATTGAGTTTGTCAGTTGGGTAATTTATCACGCCGGACAGGGCCAAGCACAAATCTAAAACCTGAGGGATCAGTTGAGACTCCTGTGTCTCTTTCCTGCCTGATCATCGGTAATTACAGCTTTGCTGCATCTTTCATCCTGTCTTTCCTCATGACAACACAGGCAAATACATGTCAATCAGATGTTGGAGATGGGAGTTGTTGTTGGCTGTTTGATGGTAATTATTGAGGAAATGTATTGGAGCTTTTACTATTTGTGTCACACTGCAATGCCGTTTGGAAACCCTGGTTAGGGGCCCTATTTGTGTTGTTCTGCTATAGATTCCGACGGTGAGCAGAACCATATGAGACTCGGGTGAGACCCGTTTCCCTCCCTCTAATCCCTGCTGTGTTGGTTGGTTCTGCCTCAGGCTTGTGTCGGGGGTTGGGACACAGTTGCTGAACACCACCACTATGGGGTCTACCCCCTGCCCAATGCCCGCCTGGCATTTCCAGCTGCCGACGCCGTGACTCGTGATGTTCACCAGATGCATGCGCCATGGTGACTGTCTGGCTGGTTGACACTGGTGGCACCTCCAACTCACTGTCTAGATTGTTGTTGAGTTGAGCGAAGCATTTGAAAAGGCATGCACAGCATACTGTCCTCGATATAAAACGCAAACAGGGAAAATGTTCCCATGTGTCTCTTCTTTGAGATGAGATTCTGCAATCATCAGTCACACTAACATCCCTCAGTTCTTATCCATCAAATGATCTAGTCAACTACACAAACGCAACACTTTGAGAAATTCGGACAGATTCTTCTGCTATAACTGCATCGCATCCTCCTGTGAATATCCACATGCATCCATTCCTCCGGTGGGTTGACTAGCAAGGCTAAACGCTCATTTCCTGGCCAGGAATTGTTTTCGTGATTTGTCACCCCGCCCTGCTTCTTCCCCTCCCTCCCCCTCTTTCCCAGTGTACCTGTATTCTTTTTTGCCAGGAGGCAGGATTGCTCCCTGAAAGCGGCTGGCTAAAAGATGCATCTAGTTATTATCATCATCATTATCACAGGCTTTAATCTTCTCCCTTATTGAGGGACTGTGAAATGACATCCAGGCTCAGTGAGACCGTTGTTAGAGCCACGGTGAGACAACACTGATTTGATTATTTGGCTCTTGGAGGGACCTCCTATTGTTTAACGTTTCTGCAAAGCAAATTGCAGATTGATTTCACATGCGCTGCAAAAATAAGATGATTATTGAACGTGACCCTAGAACAGATAAATCCCCTTTAACATATTCTTTGAATGGGTCTTTCGTATTGGCAAACTCCTATTGCTGCCTATGCAAAATACATTATTTTCTAAATTAACAACAAATGTTCATTATCTCTTTTAACATCTCTGCCATTTGCTTCTTAGCTGAAAGGTTCTGCTACTCTTTAGCCCATTAATGGTTCTCACTGGTTTCATCTGGTTCTCACTGGTTCTCCTCTGGCTTTCCCCTCCCAGTGTTCAGGATGAATGTTCAGTAGTGGTGAGCATTCATTCATTGCCTCTGTATCAGAGCTGCTGATCAGATGGAGAATGGCTGTGCAGAATAAGGGAACAATGCAAACAGCCCTCTCCTGGACGAAACAATCTCCCCCCAGGACAAGAAAGCAATTCCAGCCAGCCTTGTAGTTAAGATTTAAACAGCACTGCTAAACAGCATATACTGTATGTATGTGTGTACGTGTGCACGCACACGCGTGTGTGCATTTGTGCGTGTGTGTGTGTACATGGGTTGGTACACATTATGAATGTATTTGGATGTACGTTAGTGTTGTTTTTTGTGTTAGTATATGTATGGTTGTGGAATCATGGAGATTCACTGTAGAATGCAGTTTTTATCAGATAAAATGTGTGTGTTTGCCTGCCTGCCTGCCTGCCTGCCTGCCTGCCTGCCTGCCTGCCTGCCTGCCTGCCTGCCTGCCTGCCTGCCTGCCTGCCTGCCTGCGTGCGTGCATGTGATGTGTGTGTGAATATTCCCCACTCCAGATGGTGATTATAGCCCAATCTCTCTCATTGATTCACCTATCATTTTGTCCCCATCAACAGCTGTCACAGACCCTCTACTGAACAGTTCCTATCGATAATGGACACTTGTGACTATATAGACCTGTCAGTGGTCAAGGACTCACCTGTCCATAGCTCTCTCAGCCTTCTGACAGGCGGAGTTGGATCAATGCATAGCGACACCCGGTGAGGTAGGGGGAAGGGGACAGTGTGACATGAGGTGGGTGACACCACACCACACCAGTACATCACTGGGGCCGAGCTCCCTGCCATCCAAGACCTCTATAATAGGTGGTGTCAGAGGAAGGTCCTAAATATTGTCAAAGACTCCAGCCACCCAAGTCACAGTAAACGGCTACCCGGACTTTCTGCTTTTCAGCCCCTACCTACATGTACATATTACCTCAATCAATCACCTAACCAAACCTACATGTACATATTACCTCAATCACCCAAACTACCTCGTACCCCAATACATTGACTCGGTACTAGTACTCTTTGTATATAACCTGTATATAGCCTTGTTCTTGTTATTTTATTGTGTTATTTTATTGTGTTACTATTTTATTTTGATCTATTTGTTAGTTTTCTTACTTTTTAACCGCATTGCTGGGAAAGGGCTCGTAAGTAAGCATTTCACGGTAAAGTCTATACTTGCTGTATTCGGCGCATGTGACAAACAATTTGATTTTATTTGATAGAGCATTGCTGACATGCTCCAGTCCATGGTATTGGAGAAAGAGTCATACACATTGTACATACACAGACAGGTGCACATACACACAGACAGAACACAAACACACACACACATAATGCAGACTTGCGCTCGCATGCACACAAATGCACACACATACAAATGCTCACAAATGCATGCACGTACACATGCACCAGCACGCAGGCAGGCGCAAACACACACACAAACAGGTAAACTCTCTTACACATACACCAATTTAATTTCTCTCTTCTCTCTACCCCTCCCCCAGCACACACACACACACACACACACACACACACACACACACACACACACACCTTCCACCTTTCCATCAAACCCACTCCCATACCTCACCTATGACCTTTGACCTCACTTCTACATTACATTAGATTAAATCGTTACCTGAACTTCTCAACCCTCTCTTTTCCTTTATCTCTGGTAGGGATTTTCTGTCCGTCTCCATGTGCTCCATTTTCTATTTTCTATCAGTATACACATTATCCCCTTTCCATTTTCTATCAGTCTCCATATGATCCCCTTTCTATTTTCTTTCAGTCTCCATATGATCCCCTTTCTATTTTCTATCAGTCTCCATATGATCCCCTTTCTATTTTCTATCAGTCTCCATATGATCCCCTTTCTATTTTCTATCAGTCTCCATATGATCCCCTTTCTATTTTCTATCAGTCTCCATATGATCCCCTTTCTATTTTCTATCAGTCTCCATATGATCCCCTTTCTATTTTCTTTCAGTCTCCATATGATCCCCTTTATATTTTCTATCAGTCTCCATATTATCCCCTTTATATTTTCTATCAGTCTCCATATGATCCCCTTTATATTGTCTATCAGTCTCCATATGATCCCCTTTATATTTTCTATCAGTCTCCATATTATCCCCTTTATATTTTCTATCAGTCTCCATATTATCCCCTTTATATTTTCTATCAGTCTCCATATTATCCCCTTTATATTTTCTATCAGTCTCCATATTATCCCCTTTATATTTTCTATCAGTCTCCATATTATCCCCTTTATATTTTCTATCAGTCTCCATATTATCCCCTTTATATTTTCTATCAGTCTCCATATGATCCCCTTTATATTTTCTATCAGTCTCCATATGATCCCATTTATATTATCTATTTCTTCCCCATTTCTATTCTGCAGCATGGCACACTCTCTTAATTTCTTGATGTCTCCATCTATAACATTACTCTAACACACACACACACACACACACACACACACACACACACACACACACACACACACACACACACACACACACACACACACACACACACACACACACACACACACACACACACACACACCACACACTACCTCTGTGTTTCTACTTCCCAGTGCTAGTATCGACACACCATTGCGTCCTGCCCTTTGGCACTGATTCCTCACAGTAATTCAGTTTCTAAATAAAGACATTGACTGTGTCAGAGAGAGAGAGAGAGAGAGAGAGAGAGAGAGAGAGAGAGAGAGAGAGAGAGAGAGAGAGGGAGAGAGAGAGAGAGGGAGAGAGAGAGAGAGAGAGAGAAAGAGAACAATGGATTTCTCCTTGAGTTTGGCCTCAGTGACATGGCCTGAGGGAGACGGCTTGCTGAACGCAGTGCTGAAATGGATACCGAATAAAAAGCAACAATGACTATATCGCAGGGTTTGAGTTAAACCCAAGAGCTTTGTTTTAATCACTGACTGTTAATGGAACAGAAACAATGATGGATCCATTCACATTTACACTAAAACAGCTGACTTAGGACATCTGAAGTTTTAGATTTATGCCAAAAGGCTGGATGACAAATAAAGGGTGCCCTCCAGCATAATGTTACCATACAAAAATCCAAGGACTCAAGTTGGCAGTTCAAATGACATGCAAGGGTAGCGATACAGAGAGGTCAAATATAAAATTGCATTCAAGACATGCGAAACTGGATGCGACCAATAAACTTTCATTTGATTTGACATCAATTGATTATGAATGTTGAAGGATTTCTTATTTGTTTTAGGGATGCTGGTTTTCAGGTATACAAGTGTGTCTAATTTTCCTCTCTCATGTGTAAATGCAAGTAATTTTTTTACTCTCACTGATGAGCATTCAATCCTAGGCTCAGTGTTGTGTCTCTCTGTGGCTCTAAATCCTGTACTGCAGCATAGTATATAATATATATATATATATATATATATATAGTAGTACTGTAGGCCTATCCTATCCCAGTCATTTCAATGTGGAGAATTGGGTAATATTTGGTAGATACTTTGAACAATGAGATACCAACCTATTTTCACCCACTCAAAAAGACAGCCAAAAATGTGTTTAATTCCCAATGTGTTATAACTATGCTTTCAACCATTTAAAAGCACACCAAAGTTAAAATTGGAATACAATGTCAGATATTTTGTTTATATATACAACAACTTAATATGTTATCACTGTGCATCATCTAATAGCACAACCAAAATACCTGGATTGCAGTTAGTTGAGATTACATTAAAGTACATGGTGCAGGTGAACAATGCCATTTGAGATTAGGTGTAGAATATTATAGCAATGTGAAGATTTCCACAGACCTGCGACCCTGAACATTCATACTTTCTATGATTACATAAGAAGACATTTATTGCTACAGTAACCTCAAAATGTGGCCATGGATGTGTTACTCATTTTAAGGTTGAATAAATACTGTTACATTTGTTTGTAAGATAGCCTTAACATTAGGCTATTTACTGTTTAACAAAAGTAATATTGAATTGTGTTTGGTTGACAACACAACAAAATATCAACATTTAAAGGAGATGTATCTACTTCTTGGATAATTCCATCTGAGCCACTGGCTTAACCCTATTCTTCAACTTTTATTTTTGGTTGAGATGGAGAAGTGAATCTAACATATAATCTTTTTTACTTGTCCACAAGTTAAAGATGACCTCCGTGATCTTGAGCAAAACATTTTTTTACATATTGCACAAATTGGATTCGTAGCATATCATGAATAGCAAATATCATATGATATCACACAAATTGCAAAATTCCTAAAGTATCACAGAAAATGGATGACATAGTACACAAAGGGGATGACGTAGTACACAAAAAACGGATAACATTTTTTGCTTGTGAGCACCACTTTCAAAACTACTGGCTGAAATTATACAAAAGTTTGAGAGTGGATCTTTAATAGGCTATTAACCATCTTGCAAAAGCTGTATTGAATTGTGTTTGGTTGTCAACATAACCAAATATAAACTTTAGAAGGAGATTATCTTCTGCTTGGATAGCTCCATCTGTGCCACTGGCTTTAATTCCAGTTTGTCTACAAATTAATAACTGATATGTTGGATTCACATCTCCATTTCAACCAAAATTCTAAGTAAAAAAATAGGACTAAATCACATCAAACTTTAAATGCACCATATATACAGTTTCATTTGATTTATTCCTATTCTTTAACTTTTATTTTTGGTAGAGATGGGGACATTAATCCAACATATTACTATTAACTTGTAGATTCTATTTGAACGGTAAAAATTCAACATATTTTAGACAAGGTTTGTCTATGTTTAAAATTGGTTAGCATGATGACATAATCCTATGGTTGAAATTATACCATCAAAAAATAGTTTACGTTGATTACTTTTTTCAAATCAAATGTATTTCCACGTAGATACCCCGTCACAATACGGTGACAAATTACGCTGAAACAAAGTTGATTCAACCAGTTTGTGCCCAGTGGGATACTAAATTATTCCTGAAGTCAAACACAATACTAGATGGGTTTTGGGCAATGTAAACATAGCCAATAGACTCCCCTTGCAGATAAATGAGTTGTGTAGTTGTGTCATCAAAGATATCCCATACACATTGCTGAGTCAGCTTTGATGAAATTGGGCCCTACGTCTGTGATTGAGAATTTGGTAGCCTCTCACCCTGCTCGAGCTGACATGCCATCAATGAGACCGAGACGGGAAAGGATGTAGGGAGAGACAGGCCTGCCTTGGAAGAGCGCTTTCATTCACAGATGACACTTTGAGTGTTTGAAGCACATGTTGACATAATGACATTTCTATGTATGTTTGTGTGTTACTGTGTTTTTGTGTGTGTGTGTCTGTGTCCACTACATGGCTGCCAAATCTTTACGTTTCTCAAAGTTAAAGTCGCTCAGTCAAAATCCCCTCAGAGAACCTCACAGTCAAGTCAAACCATTGTCTGAAAATGTTTTATTGTCACATACACCAGATAGGTGCAGTGAAATGTGTTGTTTTACATGGTCAGCCATAGTAGTATTAGGCTTAGGTGCCTTGCTCAAGAGCACATCAACAGATTTGTTAGCTCAGGTACTTGAACCAGTAACCTTTCATGAATATTCCACATTTTTGCTGTGATAAAAGTCAAGTATTCCAATCATTCATTTGGAGCCAAATGGTGAACCAACCTCATGCTCTCTGAAAAGGTCAACGTACTTTCATTGTCTGAAAAATCCTCGGCATAACAGCAAATATGCAGCAGGAATCAAAATCACAACATTCTTCTTGATTAAAATGTTTCCACCAAGTGCTTCTGCTCTGGGGTCTGTTTGCTACCTTAACATCACGGAACAATGACAATTCAAACTGCAGTCTCAGGCATTAACTCAGCCACCTGGAGTTTTGCTAATAGCTCAAGACCCTTTGACTTCGAGAAAGATGCCAGTAAGTCATTTACGTGCAGACTCATGCTAATGCTAATGGGCTCGTTTGAGTGGGAAGGCTGAAGCAACCGACTGCAGACGCAAGTCGAGGAGTGAAATCGAGTGAGGTGCATCTGCAACAGCTGAAAGTCGGACACTGATGTGGTTTTCCAACAGAAAGGCTGAGTGGAACATGGCTCAGTGTGATGTCGAAATGAACATGTTTCCAACACCAGTATCGCACACTCACAAACTGTAAATATATTGTACTATTTTTATATATATATTGTACTATTAATTGGTTAGAAAGAGCCTCAAATATCACATGTATACATGAATCGCACAAAGTTGGTTCCTGTTTCAGTCACTTCTTTGGTCAAACAAAAAACACCCTAATGATTGGTTGACAATTGAGCCTCCCACAATGCAGGCGATGGCTGCAGGACGAAGTTGGTGAAGAGCAACTGCAGAAACTTGCAGTCGACTGCAGTCAAAATTTCATGACCTTTGATCGCATGTTTTTTGTAAAGTTCAATCAGTCGTCATGCAAGTTGGACAATATTTATCCCCATAATGCAACACACTTTGGAAGGCGATGACCAACAATGGCAAAAAGTGGCAAAAGTTATCCACTCAAAAGCGCCCAATGAATGGCAGGTCTAAACTCCTCTGGTCCTTGCAAAACAACTGCAACCATCTGCAGCAATGATTTATATATACACTAGATGACTGGCAGGGGATGTCATTTTGAAGCCACTGCGCATCCATCTTGACACTTCCCCACTGTTGTAAAAAATATTTGGAAGCTATAGAAATAATTTACTACTAGGCAGGTTTCCATTGACCCAGGTTTATTAGACAAAAGGAATATCGCAAAAAAATTGAAATGGCAGATATAGGAGACATTTTCGAAAGTATGCGGGGCACTTGATGTCACCGTGCAACTATAAAGCTCCAGTCCACATTTAATTCTAAAAGTCTAATGCTTGCTAAATATATATATTTTTTATGATTAAAATAAGGTTTCTTTGCAGGATAAGGATTGTCCTGACTTTTTTATTTTATTTATTTTATTTCACCTTTATTTAATCAGGTAGGCCAGTTGAGAACAAGTTCTCATTTACAACTGCGACCTGGCCAAGATAAAGCAAAGCAGTGCGACAAAGACAACATAGAGTTCCACATGGGATAAACAATCGTATAATCAATAACACAATAGAAAAATCTGTATACAGTGTGTGCAAATGAAGTAACGAGCTAAGGCAATAAATAGACCAATAGTGGCGAAGTAATTACAATTTAGCAATTTACACTGGAGTGATATACAGTTGAAGTCGGAAGTTTACATACACCTTAGCCAAATACATTTAAACTCAGTTTTTCACAATTCCTGACATTTAATCCTAGTAACAATTCCCTGTCATAGGTCAGTTAGGATCACCACTTTATTTTAAGAATGTGAAATGTCAGAATAATAGTAGAGAGAATGATTTATTTCAGCTTTTATTTCTTTCTTCACATTCCCTGTGGGTCAGAAGTTTACATACACTCAATCAGTATTTGGTAGCATTGCCTTTGAATTGTTTAACTTGGGTCAAACGTTTCGGGTAGCCTTCCACAAGCTTCCCACAATAAGTTGGGAGAATTCTGGCCTATTCCTCCTGACAGAGCTGGTGTAACTGAGTCAGATTTGTAGGCCTCCTTGCTCGCACACGCTTTTTCAGTTCTGCCCACAAATGTTCTATGGGATTGAGGTCAGGGCTTTGTGATGGCCACTCCAATACCGTGACTTTGTTGTCCTTAAGCCATTTTGCCACAACTTTGGAAGTATGCTTGGGGTCATTGTCCATTTGGAAGACCCATTTGCAACCAAGCTTTAACTTCCTGACTGATGTCTTGAGATGTTTCTTCAATATATCCACATAATTTTCCCTTGCTCATGATGCCATCTATTTTGTGAAGTGCACAAGTCCCTCCTGCAGCAAAGCAACCCCACAACATGATACTGCCACCCCCGTGCTTCACGGTTGGGATGATGTTCTTCAGCTTGCAAGCCTCCCCCTTTTTCCTCCAAACATAACGATGGTCCTTATGACCAAACAATTCTATTTTTGTTTCATCAGACCAGAGGACATTTCTCCAAAAAGTACAATCTTTGTCCCCATGTGCAGTTGCAAACCGTAGTCTGACTTTTTTATGGTAGTTTTGGAGCAGTGGCTTCTTCCTTGCTGAGCGGCCTTTCAGGTTATGTCGATATAGGACTCGTTTTACTGTGGATATAGATACTTTGGTACCTGTTTCCTCCAGCATCTTCACAAGGTCCTTTGCTGTTGTTCTGGAATTGATTTGCACTTTTCGCACCAAAGTGTGTTCATCTCTAGGAGACAGAACGCATCTCCTTCCTGAGTGGTATGACGGCTGCATGGTCCCATGGTGTTTATACTTGCGTACTATTGTTTGTACAGATGAACGTGGTACCTTCAGGCATTTGGAAATTGCTCCCAAGAATGAACCAGACTTGCGGAGGTCTACAATTTTTTTGGCTGATTTCTTTAGATTTTTCCATGATGTCAAGCAAAGAGGCACTGAGTTTGAAGGTAGGCCTTGAAATACATCCAGGTACACCTCCAATTGACTGAAATGATATCCATTAGCCTATCAGAAGCTTCTTATGCCATGACATAATTTTCTGGAATTTTCCAAGCTGTTTAAAGGCACAGTCAACTTAGTGTATGTAAACTTCTGACCTACTGGAATTGTGATACAGTGAATTATAAGTGAAATAATCTGTCTGTAAACAATTGTTGGAAAAATGACTTGTGTCATGCACAAAGTACATATCCTAACTGACTTGCCAAAACTATAGTTTGTTAACAAGAAATTTGTGGAGTGGTTGAAAAATGAGTTTTAATGACTCCAACCTAAGTATATGTAAACTTCAAACTTCAACTGTATGTGCAGAAGAATGCCTGAATTGCTTTGACTTGCTTTTTTGGTTGGCTGGCAAATTTCACCATCCAATTCATTCAGATCTACAGGAGTGCAAGTTTCAACATGGCTCGGACCGCGGCGATCCGTTGGCACATGACAATTATGATAATATGGCAAATATTAGTATATTATTATATTCTATCCATGCTGGCTTTTGCAGGCTACCTGAGAAATAAACAGATAGGTGGGAGGGCAAACAGGCTGGCACGAATGTATTAGAGTTTTTCTCAATCGCTTTGGCTCAATTCTCGATTGAGAATTATTTTTTTCTAAACAATAAGTTCAAATCTCTGAACAATTAGTTTCTTGTTCACACCAGATTTGAATTTCTTATTATTTTAAGCAAATTACACATGTTTTGGCACACGTGTGCAAAGAGGAAGTACAATTGTCTACAATTTGCACAATAAATACATGTCCATGGCTTGCTGATAAAACGGATGAGTTGATTCTCAGTGAAATTGTCTTACTCTTCACAACTTCTAAACATTCTTTTATCATGTGAGCCATCACATGCAAAATTATCCATTAAATGATCAAAATCTGTCAGACATACATGTATATTCCATAAATATCTATGACATGGAATGTTTTCGATGTCTGCTAAATTGGCAAATTACCTGCCAGGTGACATAGTAATGAAATAGGAATCACAATCTTACCAATCAACCAATCAAGTTTGGAAAGATATGTATGGAGCTTTCCCACAGAACAATCACTACCATTTCTGAACATGGAGGAACATCACAACCCTGAACAGCAGCTACATGCTGGTGGAAGAGAAATAAGAAGATGTGTAAGAATGTGTGGTGGTGGTGTTAGGGGAAGACATAATAGAGGAAGAGGTAGAAGGCAAAGAATAAAAGTCCCTGATGAAATCAGAGCCACAATTGTGGACAATGTCATAAACCACGGTCTTACAATGGAAGAGGCTGGTCGGAGAGTACAGCCTAATGTTAACAGGTCCACAGTGTCATCAATTCTGCAAACATTCTGTAGGGAAAACAGGTAAGCATGTACTCGTTCTTTTACTTTTGTTACAGCATTTCATTCACAACAATACAGCAACTATTGTAAAGGTAAATGCAAGTCTGAAAATCACAATGTACCATAAGATATGTATGAGGAATATACAGCACAATTTGAATACAATATAATATCTGTAACATGATCTATTTGTGAATTCTACATGTCATATATAAGACTGCACAATGACCTCATGCTGGTGGCAGAGCAGCAGTATTCAGCCATCAGCAAGAACAAGAAATGTGCAACATGGTCATAGCCAACAATTCCATCAGGCTGAGATCCAAAGTGTAATCATAAATGACAACAATATCTTTGCAAATATCAATTCTGTCAGCATTTCCACTATAGACAGTTTTGAAAAAAAATGTAATGACTATGAAACAACTCTACAAGGTGCCATTTGAGAGGAATAGTGAAGGAGCTGCGGTACCAGTTGTCCAGGTAGGAGCTGTGGTACCAGTATGTCCAGGTAAGAGCTGTGGGACCAGTATGTCCAGGTAGGAGGTGTGGGACCAGTATGTCCAGGTAGGAGCTGCGGTACCAGTATGTCCAGGTAGGAGCTGCGGGACCAGTATGTCCAGGTAGGAGCTGCGGTACCAGTACGTCCAGGTAGGAGCTACGGTACCAGTATGTCCAGGTAGGAGCTGCGGGACCAGTATGTCCAGGTAGGAGCTGCGGTACCAGTATGTCCAGGTAGGAGCTACGGTACCAGTATGTCCAGGTAGGAGCTGCGGGACCAGTATGTCCAGGTAGAAGCTGCGGTACCAGTATGTCCAGGTAGGAGCTGCGGGACCAGTATGTCCAGGTAGGAGCTGCGGTACCAGTACGTCCAGGTAGGAGCTGCGGTACCAGTATGTCCAGGTAGGAGCTGCGGGACCAGTATGTCCAGGTAGGAGCTGCGGGACCAGTATGTCCAGGTAGGAGCTGCGGGACCAGTACGTCCAGGTAGGAGCTGCGGTACCAGTATGTCCAGGTAGGAGCTGCGGTACCAGTATGTCCAGGTAGGAGCTGCGGGACCAGTATGTCAAGGTAGGAGCTGCGGTACCAGTATGTCCAGGTAGGAGCTGCGGTACCAGTATGTCCAGGTAGGAGCTGCGGTACCAGTATGTCCAGGTAGGAGCTGCGGTACCAGTATGTCCAGGTAGGAGCTGCGGGACCAGTACATCCAGGTAGGAGCTGCGGGACCAGTATGTCCAGGTAGGAGCTGCGGTACCAGTATGTCCAGGTAGGAGCTGCGGTACCAGTACGTCCAGGTAGGAGCTGCGGTACCAGTATGTCCAGGTAGGAGCTGCGGTACCAGTACGTCCAGGTAGGAGCTGCGGTACCAGTATGTCCAGGTAGGAGCTGCGGGACCAGTACGTCCAGGTAGGAGCTGCGGGACCAGTATGTCCAGGTAGGAGCTGCGGTACCAGTACGTCCAGGTAGGAGCTGCGGTACCAGTATGTCCAGGTAGGAGCTGCGGTACCAGTAGATACCCATAAGAACAGAAAACATTTCTACTTTACTAAAGTGTCTGATTCTAGAATAGGCTATGTAAAACTAACTTTTATATTTTGTTTCTGTGTTACTATGTAGAGAATAATGGAGCTGGAAGGACATGAAATGACCCACATCCTTGTTTTTGTGGACGAGGCTGGGTTCAGCCTGGCCAAAGGCAGGAGACGTGGCCGCAATCTCATTGGACACCGAGCCACAATTGGCACACCAGGGCAACGTGGGGGCATAATTACAATGTGTGCTGCCATTTCTGAGAATGGTGTGAGCACACACATTCCACCCATTGGGCCCTATAACACCCAACTTCTCCTGGCCTTGCTAAATACACTTTACGGAGACCTAATACCAGAACACGAAAGAGGTTTAGTTAGACCAGATTTGCCAAATGATTTAATTGAGTGGGATAATGTCAGCTTCCACCGAACCAACATTGTTAGGGAATGGTTTGCTGTGCATGAAAGGATAACAATGGAGTTCCTTCCACCATCCTCCCCATTCCTAAATCCGATAGAGTTTTTGTTCAGCATGGAGGTGGAAAGTATGACTATCGGGCACAAGATCAGATGTCTCTGTTAGATGCCATGAATGCTGCTTGTGAGGACATCACAAGCGATCATTGCAGGGGATGGTTGCGCCACGCAAGGAGATTTTCCCCCAGTGCATCGCAAGGGAAAAATCAGATGTGGCGTTGACAAAAATCTCTGGCCAGACCAACAAGAGCGACAGGATGTCCACCAAGAAGATGGGAATGTGTAGTGTTACGTACTGTGAGGAGGTACAATTTATTGTTTTTTACAGAACTACCACTGATTTTTTTTCTACGTTGCGGATTGAATTTTTTGTTGTTGTTGCATGGATGTCATTTTGTGCCAAATTTTCTGTTCACTATATATGACTTTACACGTAAGAAATGTGTAAAAATGAACATGCAAATGTGAATTTTCTGTGTTCATGTAACACATTGCTATAAAAATGCATGTACTGTATACATACAAATGTGCATATCCTTTTTCTGTGTTGTACAGTATTGACTTTTCCCAGTAAACTTTTACCTACTGTTCAAATCGGTATATCAAAACTCAGTATGATACACAATAGCATTCAGCTAGACAAAACTGGCATTCTTGTATAGTACAGTAAGCTGTCCTTCTGGTATAGTACAGTAAGCTGTCCTTCTGGTATAGTACAGTAAGCTGGCCTTCTTGTATAGTACAGTAAGCTGGCCTTCTTGTATAGTACAGTAAGCTGGCCTTCTTGTATAGTACAGTAAGCAGTCCTTCTGGTATAGTACAGTAAGCTGGCCTTCTTGTATAGTACAGTAAGCTGGCCTTCTTGTATAGTACAGTAAGCTGGCCTTCTTGTATAGTACAGTAAGCTGGCCTTCTGGTATAGTACAGTAAGCAGTCCTTCTGGTATAGTACAGTAAGCTGGCCTTCTTGTATAGTACAGCAAGCTGGCCTTCTTGTATAGTACAGTAAGCTGGCCTTCTTGTACAGTAAGCTGGCCTTCTGGTATAGTACAGTAAGCAGTCAGTGTCAACAAAAAGTAGAACAAAACTGACATTTGTATATAACACACATTTCCAGGGTTGACTGCCATGGTGAAAAAACATCTAAACATTTTGACCAGATGACAAAAAAAACATTTCATTGTTGTGACATTGGCCAATTTACTGACACAATAACTAGGTTTTGAAGCATGAATGAAATGTTTTGGGTGAGTTACTACATTTTGCATACATGCAATAGAGTTGTGATGTCCTATAAAACAGATGTGAGAATTGCATTTACAGTTTAGAGAATGTTAAGACTGTTTAAAACAATTGGCCAAAGTAATTGTGAAACTTTAATGTGGAATTTGCCTAAAAGAGTATTGGAAACACATCAACCTCTTGTGTGTATGTGATGTCATTATGTCCAGCTCTTTTAATCGACACACATTTGTTTTTGCCACGTTTATTCTATTAGACACCATAATGTATGAATTATGTTATGTGAGCTAAATACAAAAATGAAAGAATATATTAAAATTCCTTAAAGAATAATGTTTATGAAAGTTCTAGTGTTACTGTCCCCACTACAACAACAAATACTTAAATACATGGCATTTTGTCGAACTTTTAATTGAAATACTTTAGAATTCCATTCGTTTTTTTAAAGTTTTTAATCCGATTCTGTTGAAGTGAGGGAAGGATGAGAATACCAATTGGAGATGTAAGTATTATTCAAGCAGGGGGAATAACTATGCACCATGCTTTTCAACTGGATGTTTGTTTAATAAAAATAAAGTCCAATGGCGTTGAACATCTAATTTGAATTAAAATAATTGTACTATTATTTGTCAATGTCTAATTTAATCTTATTGAGAGAAATTTAAAGTAAGTCTAAGGATGTATTGTTTTGTTCATAGCCATAAGTAGGCAATACTACTACCCTGCCAAGTAAAGCATTATCATCACCATCATAGATTACTCTTTAATTCACTCTCTACTGAGTTTTACATTGGAAATCAGCAGAATGCACTTAACTCTATAGTCAACCATTCTCTTCCTTTAACAATGAGTGGTAAATGAAAGCTGAAGCAGAGTTGGAATAATTTATGTCCCTCAAAACGGCTTCCCGCTGGTGAACAGAGAAGGTAATTACCGACTCGTTTTACACGATGACGTTACTCCCATTGTGTTTGCTGTTTTAATTTACTCCTCAATGCCAGCACATTCCAAACTACAGAGGGAGAGAGAGAAAGAGAGAGAGAGAGAGAGAGGCAGGCAGGCAGGCAGTGAGTGATTGTCAGCTTTTACAATCTTACAAGATTTATAACATAAATTCATGCAACCACCCTTTAAAACGAAAGAAAGCTGAGGAAATAGAACTAGCAAAACCTAACCTAACTTCTGCCCATATTCCTGCCTCCTGAATGGACCATTCTATAGATGCTCAAGCCTGTTAAATGGAATGTGATTCACACAAATATGGGATATGTGGTATATGTGATGAAATACAGCCATGTCAATGACAGGATGTCGTATACTTTAGTGCGGTACAGGGAGAGGACAGGAAAGGGTCAACTGTCTCACAGTGGGTGGTTTCATAGGCATGGTCTGTGATGTGATGCATTACAGTCATCATATGTAGGCATCAGACTAGCTGTGTGTCATGCAAGTGCAGGCTATTACTACATACTATCTATAAATGCTTCTGTGCCACAGGAACTACAAGATTACATTTGTGGTCCAAGGACACTTCGCTACCCTTACAACATCCTGCTATCATAATGTTCTCAGATCCAACCTTGTTTTTTGGGGTAAGTGTGAGGGTTTGATATTGGACATGACGTTAATGGTTTGTAGAATTGAGTTGGATAATGCCAATTTTTATAATAATGGATTTCATTGTATGCTTTTTCAGTATTTAACTAAACCACACCACAAATGATAGAAATTAATTCCAGCAGATACATTTATGTTCTCAGGGCCAGCCTACTAGTTTTTTAATACAATTCTCCTGATATGAAATTCTATATTTTTAAGTTCCGTTGTGTGACCTAATATGTTCGTGGCATGTTTCCATTCTGATAGTAAATCACAGGTCTCCTACTATGTCCTGTCGGCCTGTCAAGCTCCCCCTCAGCAGATGAAACAAATGAATAATTTTACAGCTGGAGGCTCTCAGTGAAAGGTTTTATGTTCAGAAGGCAATAATGTGATGACATTAGAGGCTCTCGCTCTTTCTCTCTCCCTCTCTGTCACACACACACACACACATTACTCTAACACACACACACACACACACACACACACACACACAGAGAGAGAAATACACACACAACTTTAATGATACTACAGAGGCCTCATTTAAATAAGCGCTCCAGGGCAATAAAACAGAAGCCATGCCAGTAGCAGATAAAACAACACCATCGCTTCCTGCACATCTGCACTCCAGGCATTAATAAACATATGGAAATCATTTTGATATAGCTTTTCTCTACGCCTTCAAAAACAAAAGATTTGTTCATTGAAAATAACAGTTTAATCAATTTGTTAGGCATGGTGTTTGTAATGTGTCAGGGCTTTTCTGGATTGTGACTTAAACATACTGCATATTGTGTTGTTTCTGTGTGTTAGACCAAAGTGACTGACAAATCACTGGATGGGAGGCTATGACCAGGCAGTTGGACAGGGGGGATGAAGGTCAGTGGCTTTGCTTCTGCTGAAATGCTGTACATGTTGTCCTTCCAAATACATGCTGGCAGAAACAAAGACGAAGCTCCTATTGAGTGGCTGACCCAACATCAATAACCCAGCAGTTTTTAAAGAAAACAACCCAACTAAATCAATCAAATGTTATTTGTCACATTCTTTGTTAACAACAGGTGTAAACTAACAGTGAAATGCTTACTTATAGGCCCTTCCCAACAACGCAGAGATTTAAAAAAAGATCAACAGAAAAATAATAATGCAAGGAATAAATACACAATGAGTAACGATAACTTGTACAATACAGTACACGGGCTATATAACTAAGTGACCCAACACCTGCAAGCCATTTATTTTTGAATGACTGTGTGAGAGCGAAGTCTTGCATCTCAGTATCTGTGGTGCAGCTCGTGGCAACGTCATTTAGCCGAGTCTACCTTTAACTCTAGTTTGTATGACAAAGTAGGTCTACTGGACTTTCCTGTTGTTCATTATTTAAAAAATCCCAGCAGCCTCTTCCATGCGCCGAGGACAGAGAATTTTACCGTTGCCAATTTTATTGTTGCCAATTTCCCCGTCACGTTAAGAAAGATTGCCCGAGACCTCCTGAGTGTCTTCACCTCCTATGTGATCTTGTCTGGCTCCTGTCTCCCTTGCTTTTAATTCATTGTCTGACCTCCTCCTATCCCCCCATGGAAAGGGTCCACAGTGGTGACAGCTTGCTGGTTTAAGCGCTTAGCATTTGGAGGAACAAAAGGCACCCACACTGAATGGGTCCTGATGTCGCTCCTCCCGATGGGTATGCCCACTAATGGGCCTGTAATGAATTAAAAAAATATGGAAGGGCATGCAAAGCTCCTATCCAGATAAGGTAAAATAAAGCCTGCATGAATTACGCAAGGCTACAATTGTTGCCATATATACACCACCATTATTAACCTTTGACTGCTTGTCAGACGTAGACATGCCCTTAATCTGTTTATCTGTTGGTTGGTTTATTTTTTCAGAAGTTGCTTACAGGAGTTTGTCACACACAATTTTGTTGACTTGAGCTGAAAACCTGCCTCTGGAACTTTGGGAGTTCATCAATGACAGCTACGTAGTCACAAAATGCCTTAAGGGGCTTCTGTGGTGGGAGAATTAATTTAAATCCAGGGTAGATTTACCGAAGTGATGAGCCTCGGGTATATTTACAACAATATAAAGAGTGAATGGGAAGTGCCATCGTATGACTTCTAAAGAACACAAATTAAATACTGTAATTTCTACAGTAAGGTACTTTTTACTGTGGAATTTAAATTGAAAAGAGTTAATGCTTTTGGGGAACCTGACTCCTGGCCTTGACTCAATTGTACTGTATATGCACCAAGTTATGCAGTTTATGACAAGACAGGGAAATATTTCAAGAATACTGTATTCTGTATCATGTAATCCTACAATGGATGGGTTACTACATGAGGCATTGATCATGCTTCCAGAGGTTATGGTACTGGAGGTTTTGAGAATGACACACTGAAATGCATGTTCCGCTATATGCACATTTATGTGATCTGTGTATAGCAGGTGACATCAGATTATATTGTAGTATGGTGTGAACATAAAACATTAACTGGAATCTGACATCTTATACTATATAAAAACTCATTAGACTTGACTGATTGATTAACCATATGAATTACCTATTAGGCTGACCAAAACCCTTTATTCATGAATTTAATTAATTAATCCTGCCCATCAGTCAATTATAAATGGACATACCCCAATCGGATATGAAACATATGTGTTCAAAACCTCTAAAAGTCTAAGCTGTTGGGGGGGAGGGTACTAGAAGAGAAAATAACTTATCCCAGCCATGAAAGCTGCCAGAGCGCATGGGGACATTGCTTACATTCGCTATGACAGACTCATTGTCCACCCTCCCTCCCAGAAGCCTGGAAGGGATGAGAGAGCCAAGCCTATGGGTTCGTAGCTTCAACCCCGCAGTGCACACACACACCAATTGATTAATGAACTGCTGAATGTATATATTTTTTTTTATCTTGCTTTGTTTGCTCCTTTCAGTATTATGTATATCTCTGATAAGCTACCCAGGAAAGGGCTGAAAATAACCCACATTAATATATGTAGCCTTAGAAATATGGTTCATGAAATCAATAACTTGCTAACATCAGATAGCATTTATATGTTAGCCATTTCTGAGACTCACTTAGATAATTCATTTGATAATACAGCAGTAGCAATGCAAGGATAGAACATCTATAGAAGAGACAGAAATGCTTATGGGGGAGGTGTTGCTGTATATATTCACAGCTATATCCCTGTAATGCTTACAGAAGATCTTCTGTCAAGTGTTATTGAAGTGCTGTGGTTGCAGGTAAACTTGGCACATCTAAAGCCTTTTTTTTGGGGTGTTGTTATAGGCCACCAAGTATGAACAGTCAGCATCTAAATAATATGTGTGACATGATTGATAATGTATGTGTCACGGTTGTTGTCGGTGAATGAGGACCAAAACGCAGCAGGTACGTGAATGCTCATCTTGATTTTTAATTATCTTTCAAAACGAACATACAAAATAACAAAACACGAACGATCAACAAAAACAGTCTGGTAAGGCACAAGGCGAAACACAGAACAATCACCCACCATTCATACATACAAACACACCCTAATATATGGAACTCTCAATCAAAGGCAGATAGACAACACCTGCCTTCAACTGAGAGTCCCAACCCCAATCAACCAAACATAGAAACACACAACCTAGACTAACCATAGAATTACTAAACATAAACCAAAACCCGGAATTACTAAATTAAACACCCTTTACACAAACACACCACCCCGAACCACAGAAAACAAATACCCCCTGCCACGCCCTGACCAAACTACAAAACAATTAACCTTATATACTGGCCAGGACGTGACAGTATGTGATGTAAACACAGAGGTCTACTGTCTTGGGGACCTGAATATTGACTAGTTTTAATCAAGTTGTCCGCTCAAGAGGAAGATTCTTACCGTAACCAGTGCCTGTAATCTGGTTCAGGTTATTAATCAACCTACCAGGGTGTTTACAAACACTACAGGAACAAGATCATCCACATGTATCGATCACATTTTTACTAATACTGTAGAACTTTGTTCTAAAGCTGTATCCGTACCCATTGGATGCAGTGGTCACAATATAGAGGCTATATCCAGGTAAGCCAAAGTTCTAACAGCTGGGCCTAAAATAGTGTATAAGAGATCATACAAAATGTTTTGCTGTGACTTTTATGTGGATGGTGTTTGTTGGTCTGATGTGATTAATAGGGAGCATCCAGACGCTGTACTTGATGAATTTAGGAAATGGCTTCTTCCAAGTATTGATAAACATGCACCTGTTAAGAAACTGGCTGTTAGAACTGTTAAGGCTCCATGGATTGGTGAGGAATTGAAAAACTGTATGGTTGAAAGAGATGGGGCAAAAGGAGTGGCTAATAAGTCTGGCTGCACATCTGACTGGCTGACTTACTACAAATTGAGAAATTATGTGACTAAACCCAACAAAAAAGAAGAAGAAACTGTATTATGAAGCCAAGATCAATGATATAAATAACGACGGAAAAAACTACTTTAAATGTACTTTAAATGAAATTATGGGCAGAAATACAAATTCAACTCCATCTTTCATCAAATCAGATGGCTTATTCATCACAAAACCATTTGATGTTTCCAGTTATTGTAATGATTACTTAATTGGCAAAGTGGGCAGACTTAGGCAGAAAATGCCAACAGCGAACAGTGAGCCATCATATTCATGTATAAAAAAAAAAAAATGAAAGAAAAGCATTGCAAGTTGGAATTTTGTAATGTTAGTGTGGGAGAGGTGGAAAAATTGTTATCGATCAATAATGACAAACCTCCTGCATAGACAATTTAGATGGAAAGCTACTGAGGATGGTAGCTGACTCTATAGCCACCCCTATCTGTCAAATCTTTAATCTGAGCCTAGAGGAAAGTCTTTGTCCTCAGGCCTGGATGGAGGCCAAAGTAATTCCGCTACCCAAGAGTGGTAAGGCGCTCTTTAATGGTTCTAACAGCAGACCTATATGTTTGCTACCAGCTCTTAGTAAACTGTTGGAAAAATGGTGTTTGACCAAATACAATGCTATTTCTCTGTAAACAAATTAGCATGCTTATAGAGAAGGGCGCTCAACATGTACTGCACAGACACATATTACTGATGATTGGTTGAAAGAAATTAATAATAAGATTGTGGGAGCTGTACTGGTAGATTTCAGTGCAGCCTTTGATATTATTGACCATAACCTGTTGTTGAGAACTTATGTTATGGCTTTTCAATCTCAGCTCTTAATCCACGATATGGTAACCTATCTAATAGAACTCAAAGGATTTTCTTTAATGGATGCTTCTTTAATGTCAAACATGTAAAGTGTGGTGTACTGCAGGGCAGTTCTCTAGGCCCTATACCCTTTTCTATTTTTATCAATGACCTGCCACTGGCATTAAATAAAGCATGTGTGTCCATGTATGTTGATGATTAAACCATATACACATCAGCAACCACAGCTAAGGAAGTCACTGAAACCCTTAACAAAGTGTTGCAGTCTGTTTTGGAATGGGTGGCCAGTAATAAACTGGTCCTGAACATCTCTAAAACTAAGAGCATTGTATTTCGTACAAATCATTCCCTAAATTCTAGACCTCAGCTGAATCTGGTAATGAATGGTGTGGCTGTTGAACAAGTTGAGGAGATTAATTTACTTGGCATTACCTTAGATTGTAAACTGTCATGGTCGAAACATATAGATTCAGTGGTTGTAAAGATGGGGAGAGGTCTGTCCGTAATAAAGAGATGCTCTGCTTTTTTAGCACCACACTCCAAAAAGCAAGTTCTGCAGGCTCTAGTTTTGTCTAATCTTGATTATTATTCAGTCGTGTGGTCCAGTGGTGCAAGGAAAGACCTAGTTAAACAGCAGCTGGCCCAGAACAGAGCAGAATGTCTTGCTCTTCATTGTAATCAGAGGGCTGATATAAATACTATGCATGCCAGGCTCTCTTGGCTAAGAGTTGCATCACTTCTTCTTTTTATAAGAAACATTAATGTGTTGAAAATCCCAAATTGTTTGCATAGTCAACATACACACAGCTCTGACACACACACTTACCCCACCAGACATGCCCCCAGGGGCCTTTTCACAGTCCCCAAATCCAGAACAAATTCAAGAAAGTGTACAGTATTATATAGAGCCATTATTGCATGGAACTTCGTTCCATCTCATATTGCTCAAATTAACAGCAAACCTGGTTTAAAAAAACAGATAAAGCAACACCTCACGGCACAACGCCTCTCCCCTACTTGACTTAGATCAGCGTTTCTTAAAGTATGGGTCGGACCTGTTAATGGTGGGGCGCGACGTAAATGTATAATTATTTCATTAATTACTGGAATTGATTTGTCCAAGTGCAACTGCGCTCTCGGTTCAGTGCGATCTCTGTTAATCAGCGGTCTCTGCTCAGTTTGGCAGCTACGCGAGTGGGTGAGGTAGAGGGAGATGCCAGTGTGCTTCGCGGTTTACCGGATCTTTTTTGTGCAGTTTTCTTGAAGATCACTCCACGACCCACACGTTGCATTGCTGTCGTTCAAGCCACTGGCTTGTTATTCCCATTCGCCATCACTCACCGCTACCATGAAATGGACTCATGCTAGCCACAAGTTCTGCCTGAGCTCAATCGTCATGAAACACAAATACAGTGAAGACTTTTTGTCTCTTTCATACAAACTTTGAGAAATAACGAGGAGCGCCCACAATGTATTTTGTGTGGGGAAGTGCTTAGTAATGAGTTTCTCAAAACGAACAAATTAATAAAACGACAAGTCCTGACAAAACATCCAGGCACAACATTACGGTAAACCAAGGGAGTTCTTTCAGAACAGGGCAGAATGCTTCAGGAAACAGTGCTTCGAAAGTGGAAATGTAAGTCAACTAGCAAGACATTGTTGACATTTTATAACAGGTGATCATAAGCAGAATAAGGGAGTACTATCTCTCATAGTAGTAGATGTGAGTTTCTCTTTCAAACAATCCCCTGGCCTTGTAAAGTAACACAGCTAATAGCTAACGTTAGCCCAAGCAAGTTAACTAGCTACTGATAGTGCAACCCTAAGAAACAGTACAGATGAAGATGAAAAATGATCAAGCCTACTGTACATTTTACTGTAGAAATGATTGTTGAAAACAAGTCTAGGTTGGAACTGTTGCAGTTACAAGTAATACTTTTTATTCTGAACTGGAATAAACTGATTGAAGCGAGATGCTTTTTGAGGCAAACACTCGCACAGTTCTGGGTTATTCAGCTGCAGCAGGAAGCGGTCTCCTGCCTGACTGAGAAGGCAGTAGATGTTCTGATCCAGTTTGGCACCACATACCTATGCAGGTCAGGGTTCTCAAGTACAGAAACAGTGTCAATGCTGAGCATGACCTCAGTGTTGCACTGTCTAAAACTGAGCCCAGAATAGACATGCTTGTTGAAAACTTTAACCAGCCACACACCTCTCATTAGGACTGTGTGTGTTTTCTGGTCTACATCAGTGTGATGTGATCAATGAGTTTATTCCAGTTCAGAATATAAAATATGTATTTTAACAGCAACAGTTCCAACCTAGACTTTCTATCAACAACAATTTATACAGTAAGATGTACAGTAGGCCAGATAATTTTTCATCTGTACTGTTACTTAGGGTTGCACGATCAAAAAGCCTGTGTGTGTGTGTGTGTGTGTTCTGTTATACATCTGTGTGATGTGATCAATCTGTTTATTCCAGTTCAGATTGAAATTATTTAATGTATTTTAACAGCAACAGTTCCAACCTAAACAGGTATGTAAGAGTATTTTTAAATGGGGAAAAATAAACATGAAAAGATATTTATGGGTATTTCATTGTTATTTGTTTTTGTCTATATTGCATTTTTTAGGCATAAGGGCAATGAAATGTACCGATATTTACGTATAGTTGCATATTTTCCTAAGCTTGGGTCCCAGGAAAACACAGAATTTCTTATTTGGGTCCCATGCTGAAAAAGTTTAAGAACCCATGACCTGGATAGTTTGTGTGTATGTATTGATATGTAGGCTACGTGTGCCTTTAAAAATATATATGTAGTTCTGTCCTTGAGCTGTTCTTGTCTATTAATGTTCTGTATTATGTTGTTTCATGTTCTGTGTGGACCCCAGGAAGAGTAGCTGCTGCTTTTGCAACAGCCAATGGGGATCCTAATACAATAACCAAATATGTGACCAACCGCCTCGATTCAGTCTTATGTAGCAACATTTTAAATTGTATTTTTTTACATTGGATAAAAGTAGAGACTCAGAGCTAAAAAAAAAAATAGTATGTCATACACTGCAGTTGAGGAACAATGGGAAAGTGTTATTTATGACCATCTTAAAACAATTCATATTATGGACTTGCTTTAAGATAGTGATACCGTGGATCATTTAGCTATTGGATTTAGATTTTTAGGACCCCTTTAGGTATAAAAACATATATACAATTTGGCCTTTTCTACTATAGACTATAGAAACGCATTGAATAACACATTCATGAATTGCAAAAAAGGCAGGCAAAAAATGTATAATAAGGAATAAGGTTTTGAAGTGTCTGTCCTATATCTAGGAGATATAAGAAAGCTCAGGGATTTTTTTTTTGGAGGGGGGGGGCACATTTAACCCCTTATTTTTGTTTGCACACAACTACCTCAATACTTCCATTCGCTTGTATGGATTACCTTCAGACAAGTCCCGTGACACTTACGGGGGTCGTAGAGCAAAACGGACGCTACAGACGTTTCCGTGAGAAGACCGATTTACGGGATGTCTCATGGTCTGACTAACACCGGTGTAGCTCGGTCACCTTCCACCGCAGATGGGGAAGGGCTTCGTAGGCCGATGCGGTGGATTGAGATGCAGCCAATGCTATCTGATATATCTAGCTTAAACTGACGGATTTTAGGTCTTTTTTTATTATGTTACTTAGATTGACACACGGGTGCATCAATAGACTCTTAAGGATGATTGCTGCTATTACAAATAAATATATGTCATATCAAGCTCAACCCATCTCTCTGTTCCCCTCCATATCTGACTGTAGGGGGACCTTATCCTTTGAGTCCGAAGTGAGAAGAAATGTAAATATTAAGGCTGTAATTTGTGTCAGAGGGCGGAGGATTTGTTAATCTCTGATGGGAGACTACAGAGCACACCCCGAGGGTCCTCTGTCACCTCGCCCTCACCCCTTCCCCCTGCACCCCAGTCCTGTCTGATCCATCGTATTAGCAGGGTGTAGGCCCTGATAGCGTGGGTGACGGAGTTTAATCTACTGGTCCCATCATTGAGTAGTCAGTCACCCCATAGACATCCAGAGCTGTCTCCCAGATAGAGGCCAACAATGGGGCTGTCACAGGTAATCTGGCTCCTTTGGTCTCAACAGTATCAAGATGTGTTTTTATCCTTGAGCTGGAGATCTCTCCTGTGCCACACTCACCTAGAACAATAATCCTCCCTTTTAATGTGACAGTGATGGCAAGGTGTGCTTGAGAAATAGTGCCCAGCAAAAGTAAAAGATATTCAAGCCAGAGGGCATTTAATGACACTTTACATTAAGTTGCACAGATACCATGTATCTACACAGTGTATCTACACAGTGTAGGCATTTCTACACAGTAACCACAGTGTAACTCATACGAAGTAGATTCTTCATTCTAATTCATTCATGATTTACAGTGTTCAGTCTGTTGCAGACTTTCAATCAGTTTGTCACCTGTTGCGCCCAACATCGTTATCTGATATTTTATTTCAGCCAGATCACTCACATTTAGTAGCCTACTACAGCTTAAAATACAATGTGCAAATAGTATAGTATTTTATTTGTCTATATAGGATGTCATTTACAGTATATTATGTAAATTTGCTTCATGAAGTTTGCTCAAGTGCAGTTCATATTCACTGGTATTGCACACATTCAAATTAATTAAAACTCCTAGTACATTCTGCCAGCTACAATGTATTTGAAAATTAGGGGTAGGGTTTTAGAGAATTGAAAGACCATGAATATAATAAGAAATCTTAGGTGCTGGCTTAAGGCCGGTAGCAACCACTACAGAATGTCCGGTCAGAACAAGGATGAGGTGGATGTCCAAGTTAAGGGGAGTTTAACAGAAGAAGATGTCCACATTCACACACACACACACACACATCTGACCACTCATGGTTCAGATAACTGAGAATCCTGTCCAGTGAGAACGGACATTGACTATGTGTTTGTTTAGATGGATGCACAATTAAACATCAGACAAAAATAAAAGTTCAGCAGGAGGGAAAACTGGGGAAGTGCTCATCAGGCTGGAGAAAGCACGTTTCTGACCACACAGCGAGCTTGAGTCATAGACCAACTGAAACTGAAGTCCCGGGAATCCTGCTGATAGGCTGAACGAGATGTGGTGATAAGTATTTGGCTTGACCTTGAACAATAAGACACAAACGAAAGTGGGGGACCTCTAAATATGAGAATAAGCTGCCCAACTACATTACATTTTAGCATACGCTCTTATCTAGAGCAACTTATAGTAATGAACAGATACATTTTATTTCATACATTTTTTTTGTACTGGCCCCCGATGGGAATTGAACCCACGACCCTGGCGTTACACACACCATGCTCTACCAATTGAGCCATATGGAAGGCTAGAGCTAATCATGAAGGATGGCTAGAATCAACTGACTGAAGCTGGCCATTTTAACAACATTCATGTTGTAGGTAGAGACAGACATCTGTAGGGACAATGAATATGATTCTTGAGACGATGAAACAATTCGATGAAAGTGCAGAAATTAGAAATAATATTTTCTTGAGAACAGTTTGATTGAACCATGTGGTTTGTTTGAACTATGTCCGTGCACAGACCTTTGTCCACATTTTATATTTAACATTATATTATTTTATTACTTTTCTGAGAAAAAAAACTCATCCTACTGTAAGCAAGCTACCAAAGCATTTATCAACTCACAGTTGATGTTTGTGTCTTCGAACTTAGTCGTCCATTAAGTCAGAATTTAAAAAAAAAAAATGTACGCAAAACCTTTTAATAAGAGCCATGTATTCATATTACATTTAGTTTAATTTAGTTTTCTTCAAGTTCCGATGAAATGATGTAGTGGGTTTACATGGAGTAGAACATGAGACCTAAGAGCATCTACTGTGTGGTCAAACTAACCCCTCTCTATTCATTCACATTTAGTAGCCTACTACAGCTTAAAAAACAATATGGATATTCTATAGTATTTTGTTTGTCTATATAGGATGTAATTTACAGTATATTATGTCAATGGTCAGAGAATGTGCTTCATGAAGTCTGCTCAAGTGCAGTTCATATTCATTGATATTGCACACATTCAAATGAATTCAAATTCCTTGTACATCCTGCCAGCCACAATGCATTCATGTTGTAGGTAGAGACAGACATCTGTATAGACAATGAATATGATTCTTAAGATGATGAATCAATTCTAAGAATTTTCTTGAGAACAGTTTGATTGAACCATGTAGTTTGTTTGTGCACAGATCTTTGTCAACATTTTATATGTAACATTATCTTATTTTAGAATAGGCCTTTCTTTTCTGCGAAAATACTCATCCCACTGTATGCAAGCTATCGAGATTACTGCTCACAGAAAGGGGGAAATATCCTCCTGAGACCCAGCAATTTTTATATGTTTTTATACACTGCTCAAAAAAATAAAGGGAACACTTAAACAACACAATGTAACTCCAAATCAATCACACTTCTGTGAAATCAAACTGTCCACTTAGGAAGCAACACTGATTGACAATACATTTCACATGCTGTTGTGCAAATGGAATAGACAACAGGTGGAAATTATAGGCAATTAGCAAGACACCCCCAATAAAGGAGTGGTTCTGCAGGTGGGGACCACAGACCACTTCTCAGTTCCTATGCTTTCTGGCTGATGTTTTGGTCACTTTTGAATGCTGGCGGTGCTTTCACTCTAGTGGTAGCATGAGACGGAGTCTACAACCCACACAAGTGGCTCAGGTAGTGCATCTCATCCAGGATGGCACATCAATGCGAGCTGTGGCAAGAAGGTTTGCTGTGTCTGTCAGCGTAGTGTCCAGAGCATGGAGGCGCTACCAGGAGACAGGCCAGTACATCAGGAGACATGGAGGAGGCAGTAGGAGGGCAACAACCCAGCGGCAGGACCGCTACCTCCGCCTTTGTGCAAGGAGGAGCAGAAGGAGCACTGCCAGAGCCCTGCATAATGACCTCCAGCAGGCCACAAATGTGCATGTGTCTCCTCAAACGGTCAGAAACAGACTCCATGAGGGTGGTATGAGGGTGGGGGTTGTGCTTACAGCCCAACACCGTGCAGGACGTTTGGCATTTGCCAGAGAACACCAAGATTGGCAAATTCGCCACTGGCGCCCTGTGCTCTTCACAGATGAAAGCAGGTTCACACTGAGCACGTGACAGACGTGACAGAGTCTGGAGACGCCGTGGAGAATGGTCTGCTGCCTGCAACATTCTCCAGCATGACCGGTTTGGCGGTGGGTCAGTCATGGTGTGGGGTGGCATTTCTTTGGTGGGCCGCACAGCCCTCCATGTGCTCGCCAGAGGTAGCCTGACTGCCATTAGGTACCGAGATGAGATCCTCAGACCCCTTGTGAGACCATACGCTGGTGCGGTTGGCCCTGGGTTCCTCCTAATGCAAGACAATGCTAGACCTCATGTGGCTGGAGTGTGTCAGCAGTTCCTGCAAGAGGAAGGCATTGATGCTATGGACTGGCCCGCCCGTTCCCCAGACCTGAATCCAATTGAGCACATCTGGGACATCATGTCTCGCTCCATCCACCAACGCCACGTTGCACCACAGACTGTCCAGGAGTTGGCGGATGCTTTAGTCCAGGTCTGGGAGGAGATCCCTCAGGAGACCATCCGCCACCTCATCAGGAGCATGCCCAGGCGTTGTAGGGAGGTCATACAGGCACGTGGAGGCCACACACACTACTGAGCCTCATTTTGACTTGTTTTAAGGACATTACATCAAAGTTGGATCAGCCTGTAGTGTGGTTTTCCACTTTAATTTTGAGTGTGACTCCAAATCCAGACCTCCATGGGTTGATAAATTGGATTTCTATTGATTATTTTTGTGTGATTTTGTTGTCAGCACATTCAACTATGTAAAGAAAAAAGTATTTAATAAGATTATTTCTTTCATTCAGATCTAGGATGTGTTGTTTAAGTGTTCCCTTTATTTTTTTGAGCAGTATATATATTATATTAAAACTTAAATAAAAGTTAAATTTAAAACATTTAAAAATAATAATAATAATAAAAAATCAATTGAAATATCACAAGTGTTTGGGGCGATTTTTTTTTTAAACAAAAAATCTGTACACCTGTGGTCATTAGGACTCGGTTGATAGTAAATATGCTAAATTCAACATTACAGTAAAAAAACATAGTTAGCTCATCCTGATGTCCACTACAGAGGATATTTATTAATAAGCTCTTCTTTTAATGTGAAAAAATAATAGGACATTTGCTCATGAGTTCAGTGACCATTGTCCCGTTGCCTGCATAAGAGACGTTAAGCTACCTAAATCTCGCTTACGCATTATTACAAATTATCACCAAAAAGTTTTTGGTCTGAGCTGGAGTTGAGTGACTGGTGGGTTGTGTCAACTATCACTGACTCGGATCAGGCCCTTCATTGTTTTATTTTCCTGTTTAACTCCTGATAAACGTGCACCGTACAAAAGGCTAAGGGTATAAAACAGATATAATTCTTGGTTCACTCATTAATTGTCTGAGAAATTACAGGAAAGAAATATAGCTTGGGCTATCAAATTTATTCATAAAGCCCTTCTTACATCAGCTGATGTCACAAAGTGCTGTACAGAAACCCAGCCTAAAACCCCAAACAGCAAACAATGCAGGTATAGAAGCACGGTGGCTAGGAAAAACTCCCTAGAAAGGCCAGAACCTAGGAAGAAACCTAGAGAGGAACCAGGCTATGAGGGGTGGCCAGTCCTCTTCTGGCTGTGCCGGGTGGAGATTATAACAGAACATGGCCAAGATGTTCAAATGTTCATAGATGACCAGCAGGGTCAAATAATAATAATCACAGCGGTTGTTGAGGGTGCAACAGGTCAACACCTCAGGAGTAAATGTCATTTGGCTTTTCATAGCCAATCATTCAGAGTATCTCTACCGCTCCTGCTGTCTCTAGAGAGTTGAAAACAGCAGGTCTGGGACAGGTAGCACGTCCGGTGAACAGGTCAGGGTTCCATAGCCACAGGCAGAACAGTTGCAACTGGAGCAGCCCCACGGCCAGGTGAACTGGGGATAGCAAGGAGTCATCAGGTCAGGTAGTCCTGAGGCATGGTCCTAAGACTCAGGTCCTCCGAGAGAGAGAGAGAGAGAGAGAGAGAGAGAGAGAAAAGAGAGAAAGAGAGAAAGAGAGAAAGAGAAAGAATTAGAGAGAGCATACTTAAATTCACACAGGACACCGGATAAGACAGGAGAAATACTCCAAATATAACAGACTGACCCTAGCCCCCCGACACATAAACTACTTCAGCCTAAATACTGGAGGCTGAGACAGGAGGGATCGGGAGACACTGTGGCTCCATCCGACGATATCCCCGGACAGGGCCAAACAGGCAGGATATAACCCCACCCACTTTGCCAAAGCACAGCCCCCACACCACTAGAGGGATATCTTCAACCACCAACTTACCATCCTGAGACAAGGCCGAGTGTAGCCTAAGATCTCCGCCACGACACAACCCAAGGGGGGGCGCCAACCCGGACAGAAAGATCACGTCAGTGACTCAACCCACTCAAGTGACGCAACCCTCCTAGGGACAGCATGGAAGAGCACCAGTAAGCCAGTGACTCAGCCCCTGTAATAGGGTTAGAGGCAGAGAATCCCAGTGTAGAGAGGGGAACCGGCCAGGCAGAGACAGCAAGGGCAGTTCGTTGCTCCAGTGCCTTTCCGTTCACCTTCACACTCCTGGGCCAGACTACACTCAATCATAGTACCTACCGAAGAGATGAGTCTTCAATAAAGACTTAAAAGTTGAGGCCATGTCTGCATCTCTCACATGGGTAGGCAGACCATTCCATAAAAATGGAGCTCTATAGGAGAAAGCCCTGCCTCCAGCTGTTTGCTTAGAAATTCTAGGGACAGTAAGGAGGCCTGCGTCTTGTGACCGTAGCGTATGTGTAGGTATGTACGGCAGGACCGAATCGGAAAGATAGGTAGGAGCAAGCCCATGTAATGCTTTGTAGGTTAGCAGTAAAATCTTGAAAACCTTAACAGGAAGCCAGTGTAGAGAGGCTAGCAATATGATCAAATGTTTTGGTTCTAGTCAAGATTCTAGCAGCCCTGTTTAGCACTAACTGAAGTATATTTAGTGCTTTATCCGGGTAGTCGGAAAGTAGAGCATTGCAGTAGTCTAACCTAGAAGTGACAAAAGCATGGATTAATTTTTCAGCATTATTTTTGGACAGAAAGTTTCTGAATTTTGCAATGTTACGTAGATGGAAAAAAGCTGTCCTTGAAACAGTCTTGATATGTTCGTCAAAAGAGAGATCAGTGTCCAGAGTAACGCTGACGTCCTTCACAGTTTTATTTGAGACGACTGTACAACCATCAAGAAGATCTCTTTGTTTCTTGGGACCTAGAACAAGCATCTCTGTCTTGTCCGAGTTTAAAAGTAGAACATTTGCAGCCACCCACTTCCTTATGTCTGAAACATAGGCTTCCAGGGAAGGCAATTTTGGGGCTTCACCATGTTTCATTGAAATGTACAGCTGTGTGTCATCCGCATAGCAGTGAAGGTTAACATTATGTCTCCAAATGACATCACCAAGAGGTAAAATATATAGTGAAAACAATAGTGGTCCTAAAACGGAACTTTGAGGAACACCGAAATTTACAGTTGATTTGTCAGAAGACAAACCATCCACAGAGACAAACTGATATCTGTAGACCAATTTGGGTTTCCAATCTCTCCAAAAGAATGTGGTGATCGATGGTATCAAAAGCAGCACTAAGGTCTAGGAGCACGAGAACAGATGCAGAGCCTCGGTCTGATGCCATTAAAAGGTAATTTACCACCTTCACAAGTGCAGTCTCAGTGCTATGATGGGGTCTAAAACCAGACTGAAGCATTTCGTATACGTTGTTTGTCTTCAGGAAGGCAGTGAGTTGCTGTGCAACAGCTTTTTTGTTTTGAGAGGAATGGGAGATTCGATATAGGCCGATAATTTTTTATATTTTCTAGGTCAAGGTTGGCTTTTTCAAGGGAGGCTTTATTACTGGCACTTTTAGTGAGTTTGGTACACATCCGGTGGATAGAGAGCTGTTTCTTATGTTCAACATAGGAGGGCCAAGCACAGGAAGCAGCTCTTTCAGTAGTTTAGTTGGAATAGGGTCCAGTATGCAGCTTTAAGGTTTAGAGGCCATGATTATTTTCATCAAGGTGTCAAGAGATATAGTACTAAAAAACTTGAGTGTCTCCCTTGATCCTAGTTCCTGGCAGAGTTGTGCAGACTCAGGACAACTGAGCTTTGGAGGAATACGCAGATTTAAAGAGGAGTCCGTAATTTGCTTTCTAATGATCATGATCTTTTCCTCAAAGAAGTTCATGAATTTATTACTGCTGAAGTGAAAGCCATCCTCTCTTGGGGAATGCTGCTTTTTAGTTAGCTTAGCGACAGTATCAAAAATACATTTTGGATTGTTCTTATTTTCCTCAATTAAATTGGAAAAATAGGATGATAGAGCAGCAGTGAGGGCTCTTCGATACTGTACGGTACTGTCTTTCCAAGCTAGTCGGAAGACTTCCAGTTTGGTGTGGCGCCATTTCCGTTCCAATTTTCTGGAAGCTTGCTTCAGAGCTCGGGTATTTTCTGTATACCAGGGAGCTAGTTTCTTATGACAAATGTTTTTTGTTTTTAGGGGTGCGACTGCATTTAGGGTATTGCGCAAGGTTAAATTGAGTTCCTCAGTTAGGTGGTTAACACATTTTTGTACTCTGACGTCCTTGGGTAGGCGGAGGGAGTCTGGAAGGGCATCAAGGAATTTTTGGGTTGTCCGAGAATTTATAACACAACTTTTGATGATCCTTGGTTGGGGTCTGAGCAGATTATTTGTTGCGATTGCAAACATAATAAAATGGTGGTCCGATAGTCCAGGATTATGAGGAAAAACATTAAGAACCACAACATTTACTCCACGGGACAAAACTAGGTCCAGAGTATGACTGTGGCAGTGAGTAGGTCCGGAGACATGTTGGACAAAACCCACTGAGTCGATGATGGCTCCGAAAGCCTTTTGGAGTGGGTCTGTGGACTTTTCCATGTGAATATTAAAGTCACCAACAATTAGAATATTATCTGCCATGACTACAAGATCCGATAGGAATTCAGGGAACTCAGTGAGGAATGCTGTATATGGTCCAGGAGACCTGTAAACAGTAGCTATAAAAAGGTGATTGAGTAGGCTGCATAGATTTCATGACTAGAAGCTCAAAAGACGAAAACGTTTTTTTTTTTTGTAAATTGAAATTTGCTATCATAAATGTTAGCAACACCTCCACCTTTGCGGGATGCGCGGGGGATATGGTCACTAGTGTAACCAGGAGGTGAGGCCTCATTTAACACAGTAAATTCATCAGGCTTAAGCCATGTTTCAGTCAGGCCAATCACATCAAGATTATAATCAGTGATTCGTTTATTGACTATAACTGCCTTGGAAGTGAGGGATCTAACATTAAGTAGCCCTATTTTGAGATGTGAGGTATCACAATCTCTTTCAATAATGGCAGGAATGGAGGAGGTCTTTATTCCAGTGAGATTGCTAAGGTGAACACCGCCATGTTTAGTTTTGCCCAACCTAGGTCGAGGCACAGACACGGTCTCAATGGGGATAGCTGAGCTGACTACACTGACTGTGCTAGTGGCAGACTCCACTAAGCTGGCTAACAGCCTGGCCTGCACCCTATCTCATTGTGGAGCTAGGGGAGTTAGAGTCCTGTCTATGTTCGTAGATAAGATGAGAGCACCCCTCCAGCTAGGATGGAGTCCGTCACTTCTCAACAGGCAAGGCTTGGTCCTGTTTGTGGGTGAGTCCTAGAAAGAGGGATAATTATCTACAAATTCTATCTTTTGGGAGGGGCAGAAAACAGTTTTCAACCAGCGATTGAGTTGTGAGACTCAGCTGTAGAGCTCATCTCTCCCCCCACCTGGGAGGGGGCCAGAGACAATTACTCGATGCCGACACATCTTTCTAGCTGATTTACACGCTGAAGCTATGTTGCCCTTGGTGACCTCTGACTGTTTCATCCTAACATCGTTGGTACCGACGTGGATAACAATATCCCTATACTCTCTACACTCGCTAGTTTTAGCTTTAGCCAGCACCATCTTCAGATTAGCCTTAAAACCTGTTAGGGACAGACGTTCCGCTAGCGGAACGCCTCACCAATATCCAATGGTATAGAGTGCCGCGATTTACAAATACCTCAAAAATGCAAAAACATCAATTTCTCAAACATATGACTATTTTACACCATTTTAAAGACAAGACTCTCCTTTATCTAACCACATTGTCCGATTTCAAAAAGGCTTTACAACGAAAGCAAAACATTAGATTATGTCAGGAGAGTACCCTCCCAAAAATAATCACACAGCCATTTTCAAAGCAAGCATATATGTCACAAAAACCAAAACCACAGCTAAATGCAGCACTAACCTTTGATGATCTTCATCAGATGACACTCCTAGGACATTATGTTATACAATACATGCATGTTTTGTTCAATCAAGTTCATATTTATATAAAAAAACAGCTTTTTACATTAGCATGTGTTGTTCAGAACTAGCATACCCACCGCAAACTTCCGGTGAATTTACTAAATTACTCACGATAAACGTTCACAAAAAACATAACAATTATTTTAAGAATTATAGATACAGAACTCCTTTATGCAATCACTGTGTCAGATTTTAAAATAGCTTTTCGGTGAAAGCACATTTTGCAATATTCTGAGTAGATAGCCCGGCCATCACGGCTAGCTAATTTGACACCCACCAAATTTGGCACTCACAAACTCAGATTTACTATAAGAAAAATTGGATTACCTTTGCTGTTCTTCATCAGAATGCACTCCCAGGACTTCTACTTCAACAACAAATGTTGCCTCAGATACCTCTTTTGTCCCACCTCCCACACATGCGGTGACCTCACCCAGCATAACTAGTGCGTCCAGAGATGCAACCTCTCTTACCGCCACTCAATGCCTAGGTTTACCTCCACTGTACCCGCACCCTACCATACCCCTGTCTGTACATTATGCCCTGAATCTATCTATCCTTCCATGCCCAGAAATCAAGATGGATAAATTACCAAAATGGACACGTGGTTACCAAAGTTGCGAAAAAAGTGATTGATTACAAAAATTGCCCTTGCTTTATGGATACAATTACGGAAGTGTGTAATCCATTATTTAACCATTTCAATTCCACACATTGTTGTCTCTTTTATGGCTCTTTCAAGCTCCCTCTTTGTGTATTTAGCTCTTCAAGTGGAGCCCTTGGAGCCCTTGTCAGTGTGTCACCACCCTCATCAGTGACATCAGAACACGTCTCTCACGTGAGAATGTGGTCCAGATGAATTGCCTTCTGCTGCCCAATCAGCTCCTGTTGATTGGATGGTGTTATGTTTGAAGGGACATTGTAGACTTGAATACTACAGACCGTCACAATGTCATTATCAGCTAAATCAACACACTTCCTTGAGGTTCAGCTTTCCTTGTTTAGTCTAACTTGGCATGTTATGTATTGTTGCATTCATTAGAACTATTTGTTGGTGAAGTTGCAAAAATGATTTATTACTTGTTCAAAACAAATACATTTATAACACCGGTGAAGAAGTATGAACTCAAGCAGTCCAAAGGGATTCCCAGCAGATCCATCTGGACTATGATATAATCCCATCTTGAGTTAGAGAGTCTCTCATTTCAGGCATTCCTTTTATAAGGAGGCAATTTCCCCTGAGACATAGACATTTCGTTGAGACAAAAAGTAAAAGGACATACCAGCAGAAAATTCCATTCAAGGATCATTAAGCAGTTTCGGAGGAAATTCTCATTCTATGACATTAAACAACTTCCAAGAAAAATGTATTTCCCTGTGCGAGCGAGCACGCACGCACGCGCGCACACACACATACACACACACACAAACCTAGACACTCACAATTCTCGTTCTACGACAATAAACAAGATATTCCGTATCTGATTGTTTTTTGTCTGTAGAACACTGGACTGAAATGAATCCTATTTTCACTCTTGCATTACTGATTAAAGAGTGAAGTCGCTGTGACAAACACATTCAAGCACATTTGTCACAGCATACAACTTGAAGAGAGAAAAACTCGGCCATCATATCCAGCTAAATCTCTCTTCTTGTAAATAGCTTTTTATTACGATATCACTTCAGGGTCTAGTATCTGGGTTTCCAATCTATCTCCCTCAGCAAGGCAATCGATTAATTAGGCCCTAATCTATGAATTTCACATAACTGGGCAGGGGCACAGGCATGGGTGGGCCTGGGGAGGCATAGGCCCACCCACTGGGGAGCCAGGACCAGCCAATCAAAATGAGTTTTTCTACACAAAATGGAGAAATCAGATCAGATGTCTGTGTGGCTGGTCTCAGACATTCCCGCAGGTGAAAAAGCCAGATGTAAATGGCCTAGGCTGGCATGGTTACACGTGGTCTGCGGTTGTGAGGCCGGTTGGACGTACTGCCAAATTCTGTAAAAAGACGTTGAAGGTCTTGAAATGAGAGACTCTCTAACTCAAGATGGGATTATATCATAGTCCAGATGGATCTGCTGGGAATCACTTTGGACTGCTTGAGTTCATACTTCTTCACCGGTGTTATAAATGTATTTGTTTTGAACAAGTAATAAATCATTTTTGCAACTTCACCAACAAATAGTTCTAATGAATGCAACAATACATAACATGCCATTTCATAGAGAAATTAACATTAAATTATCTGGCTACAGCTCTGGGGGTCATTCCTGCAGTCAGCAATGCCAATTGCACGCTCCCTCAAAACATATCTCTAGCTTAAGCCACCTCCATCGTCGTTTAAGAGAATTTACCTCCAATAAAGCCCTTTTGTGGGGAAAAAACGAATTCTGATTGGCTGCGCCTGGCTCCCCAGTGGGTGGGCATATGCCCTCCCAGGTCTACCCATGCCTCTGCCCCTGCCCAGTCATGTGAAATCCATAGATTAGGGCCTAATTAATTTTTTTCAATTGGCTGATTTCCTTATATGAACTCAGTAAAATCGTTTAAATTGATGCATGTTTATTTTTTTGCTCAGTATATAATGCATAGACATTGAGAAGAAGCAACCGAAGAAAGCGGCTAACTCTCTCCATTTCAGGTGTTCTGCTTCTTTCTGCAGAAGCTTTTGTCCAAATTATAAGGCAGTTGCCTCACCAGTTTACTGTATGTATTACTGTCACGGTTGTTGTAAGGAGGAGCGGACCAAAGTGCAGCGTGTGTGTCATTCCACATTTTATTTACACTGTGAAACTATGCAATACATAAATAAACTGAATGACAAAAACAACAAACCGTGACGCAAAGGTGAAACATACACTGACTCAAAGATAATCTCCCACAAACCCAGGTGGGACAAACACCAACTTAAATATGACCTCCAATTAGAGACAACGATGACCAGCTGCCTCTAATTGGAGATCATCTCAAACAAAGCCCAACATAGAAATACAAAACTAGAACAACCCAACATAGAAATACAAAACTAGAACATTACAACATAGAAAAACTAAGCTAGAAAAAAACCCAGTCACGCCCTGACCTACTTTAATATAGAAAATAATAGTTTACTATGGTCAGGACGTGACAATTACTGTGAAACCCCCTACCTCACAACCATAATTACATATTGATTTCATTACCTGTGACCAAATTGGCAGTGTTTACTTTTGTCATTAGTGCAGAAAAGTACTCCGTCAGTGGCATTTTGCACGCCTGCATCTCTATCGAGCCACCCTCATGGCGACAGGTATGGCCTTTTACTTAGAGTATGGATTCCTCATCGAGTCGCCCACTTTTGAACGCATCGTTAACCTTTGCCCTCTGCGTAATGGCATAGGTCAAGTCACTAATTATGGTTTGAGAGGAGTTTCACCATGCTGGCGAGGATCAATCTGCCTTGTCTAATTAGCTTTAACTGGGCACTCAGTCACTACTGACTGGTGTTACTGTAGAGTGGAGAGGGCTAAAGAAACAAATAGAAGAGATATTGGTGCCATAAAACTGTCTCTTCAAGTAGCTGTCCAGTGTTTCCAGATCTCTATGAAATATGATCTTTAACTAAAAATCTAATTAAGAAGCAGCTTTTCAGTGTCTGGTGTGGCCATACCCCAACAACAGAATTGTGTGACCATATACCGGTCAATAAAAATATTCATGACAAGTAAACAGATGATTGGCCAGCTCAGCTAATGAGCCAATGAGTGGCTTGGCCAAAAACATGATATCATCCACTATGAGGAAATGGCAAGCATTTTTTAAACGGTCTGTTTGAGATACAAGTTTGAGAAAGGGTTTTTAAAGTGTTTTTTCTCTGATTTTGCTTTTGGCCAGTTGTTGACAAGTCAATAACATTATTTGGGTATGAGTTAACAGATTATGAGCTTTTAAAAGTGAGATTTTCACTGGACAATTACTTTCAGTCCTATTGTAAACGGCGGCAATATAAAAGTTGGCAGGAGTTAATTTTGTTCTGTAGACATAAGGATGTCCATGTCCTTCTCGGGGGCAGTAAAGCTGATACAAAGATAAGATAAGGTCCAAGACTGAGGGGTTGTTGGCAGTAGCAAGGTTAGATTTGATCTGTGTGATGGTGGGAATGGGAAAGACTAACTAAGAATAATAATTTGGTGGGTGCTTATACTTGTCCCATTTCACAGATGTACAATTGTGTATTGGAAATGAGTTTTTTGCGTATCCCAACTCCCCCTGAGAGTAGGGTCAAGGCCAGGGTGGGCCATTATCAACAGCAACTCTGAAGCAATTAGGGTTAAGTGCCTTACTCAAGGGCACATCGACAGATTTTTCACCTTGTCGGCTCGGGGATGCAAACTACTGACCTTTCGGTTACTGGCCTAACGCTCTAACCGCTAGGCTACCTGCCCTACCAAAACCACAATAACCAAGGAATTCCATTTACCCTGTTTAAACCATAGCACTGGCAATATTTGGACGTTTTTCCAAAGTTATTTTGGAATAATATTATTGCTATGTAGCTATGGTTTGTATAGCGTTACGAACATTGGTGGTATTACGCAACACCATTGTGTTCATTGGCTTTGCCAAGAATATTGTCTGATTGAAGATCCAGGTTGGACTTTGCCTGGCTACCCATACTCCTTGTTCCGGCTAAACGCTACACCAAGCCCCCCACAATGAGGCCGGATCTGAGTACCTCCCAGGTGATTTCTAGAATGCAAGTACATTCTAACCGTTCCGATTGGTTCCAGAAACCGATGAGGTGGGCCAGAGCCAGAACTCACGTGGGTAAAGCAGCATTTCAAAAATATGTCATTGGGTTTGATACTCTGATTGGTTATGATCCCATCGCTGATGACTTTGTTTTGTACAACACCCCTCATTTTGCCATTACCACAAACGACTTAAAGTATGTAACCAACATAGAGCAATGGAAGAATTCAGTTTGAGTCGTCAGGCAAGATTCGACTGAGGAGGCCCTTTTCAATGAGGGTAGGGAGGGTCAGGGATGGAGGCTTTCTATCAGAGAAAGGTGTTGAGTTGCCCTTTTTTAAATGTATTTTTTATTTCACCTTTATTTAACCAGGTAGGCTAGTTGAGAACAAGTTCTCATTTACAACCGCGACATGGCCAAGATAAAGCACAGCAGTTCGACACATACAACAACAACACAGAGTTACTCATGGAATAAACAAACATACAGTCAATAATACAATAGAAAAAATAATATACAGTGAGTGCAAATGAGATAAGGGAGGTAAGGCAATAAATAAGCCATGGTGGCGAAGTATTTACAATATAGCAATTAAACACTGGAATGGTAGATGTGCAGAAAACGAATGTGCAAGTAGAGATACTGGGGTGCAAATAAATAAATACAGTATGGGGATGATGTAGTTGGATGGGCTGTTTACAGATGGGCTACGTACAGGTACAGTGATCTGTGAGCTGCTCTGACAGCTCCTGCTTAAAGCTAGTGAGGGAGATATGAGTCTCCAGCTTCAGTGATTTTTGCAGTTCGCTCCAGTCATTGGCAGCAGAGAACTGGAAGGAAAGGCGGCCAAAGGAAATGTTGGCTTTGGGGGTGACCAGTGCAATATACCTGCTGGAGCGTGTGCTGTGGGTGGGTGCTGCTATGGTGACCAGTGAGCTAAGGCAGGGCTTTACCTAGCAGAGATTTGTAGATGACTTGGAGCCAATGGGTTTGGCGACAAGTATGAAGCGAGGGCCAGCCAATGAGAGCATACAAGTCGCAGTGGTGGGTAGTATATGGGGCTTTGGTGACAAAATGGATGGCACTGTGATAGACTGCATCCAATTTGTTGAGTAGAGTGTTGGAGGCTATTTTGTAAACGACATCGCCGAAGTCGAGGATCGGTAGGATGGTCAGTTTTACGAGGGTATGTTTTGCAGCATGAGTGAACGATGCTTTGTTGCGAAATAGGACGCCGATTCTCGATTTAATTTTGGATTGGAGATGCTTAATGTGAGTCTGGAAGGAGAGTTTACAGTCTAGCCAGACACCTAGGTATTTGTAGTTGTCCACATATTCTAAGTCAGAACCGTCCAAAGTAGTGATGCTGAACAGGCGGGCAGGTGCGGGCAGTGATTGATTGAAGAGCATGCATTTAGTTTTACTTGCATTTAAGAGCAGTTGGAAGCCATGGAAGGAGAGTTGTATGGCATTGAAGCTCGTCTGGAGTTTAGTTAACACAGTGTCCAAAGAAGGGCCAGAAGTATACAGAATGGTGTCATCTGCGTAGAGGTGGATCAGAGAATCACCAGCAGCAAGAGCGACATCATTGATGTATAAAATAGAGCTATTTCCCTCTGCATCCTTCCTCGGTGGGTGGCAGGAGTGGGACCTCTGGCTCTAACCGAAGACAGTCACCCAAAGAGGTGAGGCGGAACAATTTAAATTCATGACACCATCTCGTCCCCAAGCATGCCATGTGTGTTTTGGTAAAATGACGCCCGTTAAGGGGGAGTTCCCTGAGACCCCCCTACCTCTCCCCAACCACCCAGCCTTGGAGGTGTCTCTAGGATTAGGACAGCTATTTTTTGTCTGTCCGCTGCTTACGTAAGGTCTCCTGTCTCACACTGATTCTCCCCATAGGAGAGGACAAATATATGCGGATGCAAATGAGCTGCCAAGGCCTGGAGACAGAATAAGATACTCTCTCTGGTCCCATTGTCTGCACACAACCATGCCCGAAAGCAAATGGATATGAAACAGTTATCCTTCCGAGCAGGGGTCAGCAACTTCATAACACATTCATAACCCATAGATACAGCATTTATAAGCAGTACATAAGCATTTGATATTTATTTGTGTTTAGGAGCGCAAAAATACTCTTACATAATAATATGTTTTCTGAACTCCGACAGGTTCAGTGAATCAGTCTGCAGAACTATTTGCTTAGGGCGCATGTTTGTGCGTGTGTCTGTGTGTGTATGCGTGCTTGCTTATGTGTGTGTGTGTGTGTGTGTTTGTGTGCACATATACATACCGTTGGATGACCCTGTCTAGACAAAGAGATTCATTATGGTCAAGGTGACTCCAGGATTGGACATTGTCCTGCCAAGTGCAATGTGATGTTTCATAGGCTTTAGTTTAAGCCCATTGCCAGTCTGACTGAGCTTATGACACATTATGTACCTGTATTACCACCACAGTAACCAGTACCAACTTGTGTCATCATAGCCCATTAAGAGGATACTACTTGTATCTAATCAATTAATCTGCAATCATCACAATTGAGTTGACCAGTAGTGGCAAATAGGTTATAATACAAATTGAATGAGAAACGTAGCCCATCGATCCACAATGGCCTAAGACGTGAATCTGTGGTCGTCCATCATGTCGTCCTCTTGTTTTTGCTTGTCATGATATACTCTTTCATCTAGAGCTGTGTTTACACAGGTCAGCCCAATTCTGATCTTTTTTTCCACTATTTGGTCTTTTGACCAGTCACATTAGATCTTTTCACATCAGATATTTTTCAGAGCTGATCTGATAGGTCAAAAGACCAATTGGTGATAAAAAGATCAGAATTGAGCTGCCTGTGTAAATGCAGCCTTACTCAGGCAGACCAATTTATCTTTTTGCACAAATTGGTATTTTGACCAATTAGATCAGATATTTTGCCCATAATTGGGCAAAAGATCAGAGTTGGTCTGCATGTGTAAATGCAGCCTAAAGTCTTCAATTGAGAACTTGGGTTGATCATCATTAGGAGCACTAAATATTTGATGATCAAATCCCTGAGCTGACAAGGTAAAAATCTGTCGTTCTGCCCCTGAACAAGGCAGTTAACCCACTGTTCCTAGGCCGTCATTGAAAATAAGAATATATTCTTAACTGACTTGCCTAGTTAAATAAAGGTAAAATACAAATCAAATATCTTAACATTTGTCAAAAGGAAGGATGGGATAAGCAACAGTAGGTCTGGTGCTTTGGTTTTGCGTCACTAGTTATTTGGACCAATCAGGTTTGGGTGGTGCTTAATTTGCGGGTGGGGATTTCAAGAAATGAAAGGGGCATCTGACACAATTACACAAGATTTTGTTCTGCGTTTCTGAGATTAGGGATGAAGAAAAATTATTTAGTCAGATTTCTGCACATCTAACATTAGTTCAAAATAAAGCATAGTATGAAATTCCGTGAAGATGAAACAAATGTCCTCGCCAAAAAACTTTTTGAGAGAGCTTAGAGAGAAGCTTAGAGAGAGTGAGCTGGGTAGAGAACACATTGTGACAACGCAATCGTCCTTGAGAGTAGTTAGGTTATCCCACGGCTCATCCAAAATCATACACAACGCACAACGAACACGGCATGCACACACACACACACACACACACACACACACACACACACACACACACACACACACACACACACACACACACACACACACACACACACAGCATCTGTTGGGTTTTCATCAGGATAATCAGCTGTCTGGATTTTCCTCCATAGACCACATCTGGCACAGTACTAAAGTCGACCTCAACCTACAGGGATCAATAATTATAGGTATGTTAATGACAGTAATAACCATATCAGTGTACTCCTTTCATATCCCAGCAAGGCAAACTGTCTAATTCTATGGCTCTAGATGATACGTCCTGATCGATATAAATCCCCTGCAATACCTACTCCTGCCACTAGCTGTTTAGCATTCTTTATAACTAATGATTTACTAAATACTATACACAAGTTTTTGCTGAACCCATACCTTTCTACTCAATAATCAAACATCTTAACGTTTTGAAAATGTGTCTGCACCTTGGAATGCTGTAGATTTGTACACTTCCTTAGTATCCCTCATATAAGAGTGCGTCAAATAATGTTATGTAAGCCAATGTTACTCATTGACTGGTTTTACCTTGAACTCAGGGCATCAACACTATCTAGTCAAAAAATGGTTGTGTGCTAAGTGCACACTTCTCTCCCTCTCACTCAAAGTCCATGCTATGTGCGGATGGGAGCCGGATGTGTCTGAAGACATGGAGGTGTTAGCAGAATGAAAGGTCAAGGGTCACAGACAACAGCTGACTAAGATGATAGTGGCATATGCTGACGGACACTAGACATTTAACCAGAGATGCCCCCACCAACTCACCTTTGGCCACCTGAATGAATATGGTTTTGCCCCATTTCACAAATAACAACAATTAATAATCTTATGCTCTAATAAACAACCCATTAGTCATAGTGCTTAAACTGATATAAAATAAGTTAGACATATTTACTTCATATTTGTTAGTGAATATTGTAGTAAGGTAATTTCCGATTTGTTAAACAAATTGACTTTCACTATGAACGTGACTTCAAATAGGTAAAAGAACATTGGGAAACCCTGTAATTATTTGCATGTACCCTTGTCACATCGGACCTTTGCATCCCACGAGGATGTGGGAGACATCTCCATGTGACTCGGTACGTTTGTTATCTCCAGGAATCCCAAAGAATATACCCCACACTATCGCCCACCTCAAAATCAACCAATGAAAAGGTTCCACACACTAGGTTGCGTGGCACTATTTCAGTCCCTCATGCTATCTCTTAACTCTATCTATCGTCGCCAGCTTTGATTAACTCTAAACTCCCCACCAGACTGCACCTGCCAGACCTGTTTGTGGATCATGCATACCAAAGGAAGTACAGAATGGTAAATGTTATTTTCTTCATTATATTTCACACATCAGACAATATTTCCGGTTAAATGGATTGGTTTAGCATAAGCACAACTCTGATCGAGGGATGACAGTGAATACACACATTTCAATTTGTTTCCCATAAATTATGAAACAAAAATGGAATTGTTACATACATTTAATATGTTTGTTTAAAACAAACATACTAGCAGTTATACAGGCTTTTAGAGGGACTTACTAAGGAACATTTCAAAATGTGAATCTGAGAGGAATAAACAGACACAGACAGTCATAGACTGCAGGATAGCAGGGTATTATAGTATTCATTCTTGCTTTTCAATAAATACACTGTTTTGTTCATACGTTCAGAGGGGGCCGATATCAGAACAACTTACAAGTCAGGTCACATGCTGCGCACTCAGTGAATACAAGAGGCTAAATTAGATTTGAATTGTAATGTTAAAATACCACTCAGGGGTTGACAATCTGTGGAACAATTGCTTTGAATATGTTTCCTCAGGTCAGGAGCCCCATGTCAAAAGAGCAGTGAGATCTCCTCACTTATTTCAGTTATTCCTTCTGTGCCTCGACGGATTTATTAGTTGGAATCATTCCTGTTTGATCATAATGAAGGAAAATGAAACTGTTCACTATATGGATTCGTTGCGTTGTAATAAGGTGTGCGCTTCTAATTTTATATTTATATATTGAGAGGTTGTGTCACTGATCTACACACAATACCCCATAATGTCAAAGTGGAAAAGTGTTTTTAGACAGTTTTACAAATTCATTAAAAACGAAAAGCTGAAATGTCTTGAGCCAATAAGTATTCAACCCCTTTGTTGTGGCAAGCCTAAATAAGTTTAGGAGTAAACATTTGCTTAACAAGTAACATAATAAGTTGCATGGACTCACTGTGTGTGCAATAATAGTGTTTAAGATTTTTGAATGACTACCTCATCTCTGTACTCCACACATACAATTACATATCTATAAGGTCCCTCAGTCGAGCAGTGAACTTCAAACACAGATTCAAGCACAAAGACCAGGAAGGTTTTTCAATGCCTCGCAAAGAAGGGCACCTATTGGTAGATTTGTCTAAAAAAAGCAGACATTGAAAATCCCTTTGAGCATGGTGAAGTTATTAATTACACTTTGGATGGTGTATCAATACACCCAGTCACTACAAAGATACAAGCATACTTCTGTAGAGGAAGGAAACCGCTCAGGGATTTCTCCATGAGGCCAATGGTGACTTTAAAACAGTTCCAGAGTTTAATGGCTGTGATAGGAGAAAGCTGAGGATGGATCAACAACCTTGTAGTTACTCCACAATACTAACCTAACTTACAGAGGGAAAAGAAGGATGCCTGTACATAATAAGAATATTCCAAAACATGCATCCTGTCTGCAACAAGGCACTAAAGTGATACTTAAAAAAATATTGCAAAGCAATTAACTTTTGTCCTGAATACAAAGTGTTATGTTTGAGGCAAATCCAATACAACACATTACTGAGTACGATTCTCCATATTTTCAAGCATAGTGGTGGCTGCATCATGTTGTGGGTATGCGTTTAATCGTTAACGACTGGGAGTTTTTCAAGATAAAAAAAGAAACGGAATGGAGCTAAGCACAGGCAAAATCCTAGAGGGGAAACCTGGTTCAGTTTGCTTTCCACCAGACACTGGGAGATGAATTCACCTTTCAGCAGGACGATAACCTAAAACATAAGGCCAAATCTACATTGGAGTTGCTTACCAAGAAGACAGTGAATGTTCCTGAGTGGCCGAGTTACAGATTTGACTTAAATCTACTTAAAAATCTATGGGAAGACCTGAAAATGGTTGTCTAGCAATGATCAACAACCAATTTTAATTTTGAAAAGAATAATCTTGCACAATCCAGGTGTTCAAAGCTCTTAGAGACTTACCCAGAAAGACTCACAGCTGTAATTGTTGCCAAATGTGCTTCTATAAAGTATTTACTTATGTAAATTAGATACTTCTGTTTGTAATTTTCAATAAATGTGCAAACATTTCTTAAAACATGTTTTCACTATGTCATTATGTGTCACGGATCCCCCCGGAACTGTCATTATGCACACCTGGTCCCTATTCCCATTTGATTAGTAATTGTGCAAGTGTGTCCTTTGTTCACCATTGTCCTGTCAATTATTGTTCCAATGTCCATTGGTTCCTGTGCTATGTTGTTTTAGCTTTAGTGCCACGTATATTGTGCAGATGATTACGGGTCTCGTCCCGTGTGATAATCATTATGCGATTGTGTATTTATTCGAGGTACTCGTCGCTCTTTTGTTTGGGTTTCTACCCTGTGTTTGTATACGTGTTTGTTTGGTCTTTGTCCCCTTGCCTGTCACGCCCTGACCATAGAGAGCCTTTTATTCTCTATGTTGGTTAGGGTGGGTAATCTAGGTTGTTTTATTTCTATGTTGGCCTGTGTATGGTTCCCAATCAGAGGCAGCCGTTTATCGTTGTCTCTGATTGGGGATCATATTTAGGCAGCCATTTCCCCACTGTGTTTTGTGGGATCTTGTTTTGTTTTTGTGTAGTTGCCTGTGAGCACTCCAGAACGTCACGTTTCATTTGTTCTTTATTGTGTTTTGTTGTTGTGCGGTTCACTTCAAATAAAATGTGGAACCGATTTCACGCTGCGCTTTGGTCTGAATGTTCTTACAATGATCATGACAGTGCCTTTACACGGCACGCTATAATTTGGGAATTAAAAACCCCTATTACGCATTCCTGCGCCTGTCTCCCGATCCCTTTATACCAACGTGACAATATGGGGTATTGTGTCCAGATGGGTGAGAAATATATTGAGTACATTTTGAATTCAGGCTGTAACACAAGAAAATGTGGAATATTTTCTGAAAGCACTGTAAACAAAGATCTAAGTAGATATGTTATCTCATCTTTCTTGCAACATTTTTAATGATAAACAATATTGTTCCTGGAAGGATACAGTCAGTATATTCTTTATCTATTGCAAGTGTGTTTTATTTCTATCTAACCAATTATAAAGTTGAGCTATACCTAACTCCATTGCCTAATTCAGTTAACTGCACAATTCAAAATTGACAGCTTGCCACTACCACCTAGGGACTTGTTCTAAAAGGGATATAGAAGGTGTTAGACAATATGGCAAAAAAAGAACATAGCCTATCAGAAGGTATGGTGGAACTGTTACCATATTGTTCATACCAAATCCTTTCATATCCATATTAAATGTTGAGTGGTAGGGACAAGGGGTTAATTTGGAATTAAGCATGTGTCTCTACATCAGGGGTAGGCAACCATGGAGACACGATCACGTCTCTTTTTTTATTTGTGGGAATGGTTGGGAACAGATTTCCAAAATTAAACACTTTTTTAGCTAAATTCCTGGTGATTTTACATTCTTTTTTTACCAAAAAGTTAAATCCCCCCACAAATCACATTTGCGGGCCGGTTTTGGCCCGTGGGCCATCTGTTGTCGATCCCTGCTCTACATGGTGTGTAGTCAGGCAGTATATTTAAAAATAATTACCTAAGTGTCATCTCTCCTAGCTGTTGCTCTTTTGAAGACTACAATCAGACGACAGAATGGCTTCTGAGCCGGACGAGACATAGGCCTAAGATCGCAGTGGTGTGCGGCTCCGGCCTGGGCCTGCTCGCCGATGGTGTTACCAACAAAGAGATCTTCCCTTACGCAGATATCCCCAACTTCCCCGTCAGCACAGGTGAGATGAAGTTGCTGTCACAAACGTATAATGTGTCATGATAATATTGATATGAGACTAATGACAGTATAATGTGGTCTCTACCCAGCAAACAGTGAACGTTCCTACAATGTTAAGATGAAGTTCCAATGGAGTCTTAATTTGGTTTACATCCAATGTTAGCATGAAAACTTCCTATGACTGTTTTTAAAATGTCCTGGCAAAACCTACTAACATTCTGGGAATTCAGAAGTAACCAGAAATTGTTTGCTAGGTATAAACTGTCAATCTATACTACCCCCCCCCCCAAACACACACACACACTTTGACAAATATAACAGGCAACGCCTCTCTGTAAACATCACCTCATCCCAATTAGCTTGTTCACTGATTCTCCCAAACATCAGGTGAACCTGTGTAGTGCTCTTAATTATGCCTGCACAGCAGAGGAATTTACATTTTCCCTCAATGATTCCATTGACACACCATTGCAGCTAAGTAGTTTATTATTTACTTGCTGAAATGCATTTGGGATTTCTGTGTGTCTTTGTCAAAATGTCACATGGAAAAACAAATCATAACCAGCTGGCGGGAAAATGAACCAAGAATGAATAACTACGCCCCATGAATAAAATATTATAACTAGAGTAAAAATAGGCCCTAATATCTGCCACATGGAATTCTTATTATGATCTCATGGACATATTTAAATATTCATCATGTGGAGGTGAATATAAAATGTCTGCATAAGCGCTCAAATGTTCACTTTCCTATTATTATTAGAGTAAGGTGGGTCTTTGCAGAAAAGCCATAGCCTCCTGTCTCGTAACCATCTTTTGTTGTGTCTTTGGACAACAATAGCATCATAAATAAACAAATGAGAAGCCTAGAAATAACATTATTTGATAATGTTGCCTTCATTAGACAGAGCTGACATTTTTTTTTAATTATCTTCAATTCAGGTTTGTTTTGTGTTGCAGTCTTTCCAATTAAATTCTAGTTAATTTAAGCTTGTCAGAGAGGAGCCCATTGAAAACACTAATCGATGTTCAGTGCAGCACTAGACTTCTCATTTTTTGGTAAATTAAATGGAGAGCATAATGATTGGCAAACATTCTAAATGAGTGTGATTTCAGACAATACTAATATTGGTGTTTGCCTGTGAACAGGTGCTATGCTGTGTGAACCTGTAACAGCAAACAAAAACAAAAAAAATTGGCCAATCCAATAACCTGTAAAAACAAAAGGGCCAGATTTAATCAAATCCACACAACATAACACATAGCAGTATCCAAATAAAGGCTTAGATAACCAGTACGATAGTGAATCCTTAGAAATACATTATTTGCTTGGTCACTCACACCAAATCTTTATAAAATTACATCCAGTTACCCTCATTAAAACAAGTTAATGCAGCAAAGGAATGGATTCTGAAGTAACTTCAATGGACAGAGTAATAACTGACACCATCCTCCCCCTAAACTTCCCTCTGCCATCCATCAACCTCTGACGGAGGAGAAGAAAGTCACTTCTCTAAACAGTGTTGTAATCATTCAGGTCCTATCTCACGATGCAGCACTTTTCAACAAATCGCCTCTGACAAAACTCAGGGTGAAATTAACATAATCTCCACACCACCGAACACAACTCTGCTGTAGTCTGAGAAGGGTACTAAACAGACCACTACAGTTGACATTTGACAGTGGATGACTACAACTTTGCTGTAGTCTCAGAAGGGTACTAAACAGACCACTACAGTTGACATTTGACAGTGGATGACTACAACTCTGCTGTAGTCTCAGAAGGGTACTAAACAGACCACTACAGTTGACATTTGACAGCGGATGACTACAACTCTGCTGTAGTCTCAGAAGGGTACTAAACAGACCACTACAGTTGACATTTGACAGCGGATGACTTACACTTTTATTTCAATAGCACTGATACTGTTCCAACACTGCATGCTCTCCTGAGTACTACAGTGCATTCGGAAAGTATTAAGAACCCTTGACTTTTTCCACATTTTGTTACGTTAAGGCCTTATTCTAAAATTAATTAAATAAAATGTTTTCCTCATCAATCTACACACAATATCCCATAACGACAAAGCGAAAACTGGTTTTTAGACATTTTTGCAAATGTATTCAAAATAAAACAACAGATACCTTATTTACATAAGTACTCAGACCTATTGCTATGAGATTCAAAATTGAGCTCCGGTGCATCCTGTTTCCATTGATCATCCTTGAGATGTTTCTACAACTTGATTGGAGTCCACCTGTGGTAAATTCAATTGATTGGACATGATTTGGAAAGGTCCCACAGTTGACAGTGCATGTCAGAGCAAAAACCAAGCCATGAGGTTGAAGGAATTGCCCGTAGAGCTCAGAGGCAGGATTGTGTCGAGGCACAGATCTGGGGAAGGGTACCAAAAAATGTCTGCAGCATTGAAGGTCCCCAAGAACACAGTGGCCTTCATCAAGACTCTTCCTAGAGCTGGCTGCCTAGCCAAACTGAGCAATCGGGGGAGAAGGGCCTTGGTCAGGGAGGTGACCAAGAACCCGATGGTCACTCTGACAGAGCTCCAGAGTTCCTCCGTGGAAATGGGACAACATTCCAGAAGGACAACCATCTCTGCAGCACTCCACCAATCAGGCCTTTATGGTAGAGTGGCCAGACGGAAGCCACTCCTCACTAAAAGGCACATGACAGCCCACTTGGAGTTTGCCAAAAGGCACCTAAAGGACTCTCAGACCATGAGGAACAAGATTCTCTGGTCTGATGAAACCAAGATTGAACTCTTTGGCCTGAATGCCAAGTATCATGTCTGGAGGAAACCTGGCACCATCCCTACGGTGAAGCACAGTGGTGGCAGCATCATGCTGCAGGGATGTTTTTCAGCGGCAGGGACTGGGAGACTAGTCAGGATCGAGGGAAAGATGAACGGTGCAAAGTACAGAGAGATCCTGCACCAGAGCGCTCAGGACCTCAGACTGGGGTGAAAGTTCACCTTACAACAGAACAATGACCCTAAGCACACAGCCAAGACAATGCAGGAGTGGCTTCAGGACAAGGCTCTGAATGTCCTTGAGTGGCCCAGCCAGAGCCCAGACTTGAACCCGATAGAACATCTCTGGCGAGACCTGAAAATAGCTGTGGAGCGACGCTCCCCATCCAATCTTGACAGGATCTGCAGAGAACAATGGGAGAAACTCCCCAAATATAGATGTGCCAAGCTTGTAGCGTCATACCCAAGAAGACTTGAGGCTGTAATCGCTGCCAAGGGTGCTTCAACAAAGTACTGAGTGAAGGGTCTGACTACTTATGTGATATTTAAGTTATATTTGTAATAAATTTGCAAAAATGTCAAAATATGTTTTTGATTTGTTATTATGGGGTATTGTGTGTTGAGTGATTAGGGGGGGAAAACAATTGAATCAATTTTAGAATAAGGCTGTAACATCAAGGGGTCTGAATTCTTTCCGAATGCACTTTATATAGTCTACGTCAGATTATAAACCGGGTGGTTTGAGCCATGGATGCTGATTGTCTGAAAGCTGTGGTATTTTTAAGCAATAAGGCATGGGGGAGTGTGGTATATGGCCAACATACCACAGCTAAGGGCTCTTCTTACGCACGACGCATCGCGGAGTGCCTGGAGACAGTCCTTAGCCGTGGTATATTGGCCATATATCACAAACCCCCGAGGTGCCATATTTCTTTTATAAACTGATTACCAACGTAATTAGAGCAGAAGATTACATACACTCAATTAGTATTTGGTAGCATTGCCTTTAAATTTTTTAACTTGGGTCAAACGTTTCGGGTAGCCTTCAACAAGCTTTCCACAATAAATTGGGTGAATTATGTGGACTTGCCAAAACTATAATTTGTTAACAAGAAATTTGTGGCGTGGTTGAAAAACGAGTTTTAATGACTACAACCAAAGTGTATGTAAACGTCCGACTTCAACTGTAGGTCCCATTGTATGTACAGTTGAAGTCGGAAGTTTACATACACTTAGGTTGGAGTCATTAAAACTCATTTTTCAACCACTCCATAAATTTCTTGTTAACAAATTATAGTTTTGGCAAGTCGGTTAGGACATCTACTTTGTGCATGACACAAGTAAGTTTTCCAGCAATTGTTTACAGACAGGTTATTTCACTTATAATTCACTGTATCACAATTCCAGTAGGTCAGAACATTAAGTTGACTGTGCCTTTAAACAGCTTGGTGAATTCAATAAAATGATGTCATGGCTTTAGAAGCTTCTGATAGGCTAATTGACATCATTTCAGTCAATTGGAGGTGTACCTGTGGATGTATTTCAAGGCCTACCTTCAAACTCAGTGCCTCTTTGCTTGACATCATGGGAAAATCAAAAGAAATCAGCCAAGACCTCAGAAAAACATTTGTAGACCTCCACAAGTCTGGTTCATCCTTGGGAGCAATTTCCAAACGCCTGAAGGTACCACGTTCATCTGTACAAACAATAGTACGCAAGTATAAACACCATGGGACCTTGCTGCCGTCATACCGCTCAGGAAGGAGACGCGTTCTGTCTCCTAGAGATGAACATACTTTGGTGCGAAAAGTGCAAATCAATCCCAGAACAACAGCAAAGGACCTTGTGAAGTTGCTGGAGGAAACGGGTACAAAAGTATCTATATCCACAGTAAAACGAGTCCTATATCAACATAACCTGAAAGGCCGCTCAGCAAGGAAGAAGTCGCTGCTCCAAAACCGCCATAAAAAAGACAGATTACGGTTTGCAACTGCACATGGGGACAAAGATCGTACTTTTTGGAGAAATGTCCTCTGGTCTGATGAAACAAAAATAGAACTGTTTGGCCATAATGACCATCGTTATGTTTGGAGGAAAAAGGGGGAGGCTTGCAAGCTGAAGAACACCATCCCAACCGTGAAGCATGGGGGTGGCAGCATCATGTTGAGGGGGTGCTTTGCTGTAGGAGGGACTGGTGAACTTCACAAAATAGATGCCATCATGAGGAAAGACAATTATGTGGATATATTTAAGCAACATCTCAAGACATCAGTCAGAAAGTTAAAGCTTGGTCACAAATGGGTCTTCCAAATGGACAATGACCACAAGCATACTTCCAAAGTTGTGGCAAAATGGCTTAAGGACAACAAAGTCAAGGTATTGGAGTGGCCATCACAAAGCCCTGACCTCAATCCTATAGAACATTTGTGGGCAGAACTGAAAAAGTGTATCTTCGAGCAAGGAGGACTACAAACCTGACTCAGTTACACCAGCTCTGTCAGGAGGAATGGGCCAGAATTCACCCAACTTATTGTGGGAAGCTTGTGGAAGGCTACCCAAAAATTTTGACCCAATTTAAAGGCAATGCTACCAAATACTAATTGAGTGTATGTAAACTTCTGACTCACTGGGAATGTGATGAAAGAATAAAAGCTGAAATAAATCATTCTCTTTACTATTATTCTGACATTTCACATTCTTAAAATAAAGTGGTGATCCTAACTGACCTAAGACAAGGGAATTTTTACTAAGATTAAATGTCAGGAATTGTGAAAAACTGAGTTTAAATGTATTTGGCTAAGGTGTATGTAAACGTCCGACTTCAACTGTATGTACATGCAGAGAGTATTTCAATACAGCAGTAGTATTTGACTTCTATTGGACTCTCTCATGCTTGGAGTATGAACAACACAAATCGGACATCTTCTGTGAAATTAAACATGAATGAATGAATGAAATTCACCGTTTTTATTTTCTAACCCTACTTGAAACATGCTGTATCACTAACCTCCCATGACAGAATATTCTTGTGTTCTGTGTCCTTCGCAGTCCCGGGTCATGAGGGGTGTCTGGTGTTTGGTATTCTAAAAGGCAAATCCTGCGTCTTCATGCAAGGCAGATTCCATCTGTACGAGGGCTATTCACTCTGTAAGGTAAGACCAAATACAGATTCTGACCGATGAACAGGTAATAATATATGCCATTTAGTAGATGCTTTGATTCAAAGTGACTTACAGTCATGCGGGCATACATTTTACATATATGGGTGGTCCCAGGAATCAAACCCACTACCCTGACATTACAATATTCATGCTCTTCCAACTGAGCTTCAAACTGAGCTACGAAGGACCCCATACATTTAGAGACTCCCAGTACCATGACGAAGACTATATCTATATTATTTTGGTATAGGCCATATTTAAACATCCAACATTAAGACATTTGCTTTACACTACTAGTCTTTCTACTCTTTTACCTTGCTGCTCCACCCTTTCCTTTGAGATCAGGGAAACATAACATCAGATTATTTTAACCATCAATATCCCTAGCCTCCATGGATTCAACCCAGTCCCTGCTCATCTATAACCCTTACACATTCCCGCTACGGCGACACCGGATGTTTTGAAATATTCATCACCAGTGTGTGCGCTTTGCTTATATTAGCCATCATAAAGAAGGAAAAGAGTGAAACAAAATGGGTCCTTTCCTTTGGAACGCTATGCTAAAAACTCTCCACTGTGGCTCAACAAGGTCATGTTAACTGAAGGAAAACTCCTCCTATTTGTATAACAGAGAGGGGCTGGCATCTCTGGCCTTGGCCCATTAACTTTATCTGTCACAATCAGGAAAGTGGGAGGCAGGAAGACGATTGCTGAAACCAGCCTGGGAACTGCTGACTCTGCACAAGGCTGTATATTTTAACAAACAAAGTTTAGGACAGGGTCGCCACTGATCTGGGCCCTGTTTCTTAAAAATATCCCTGGCAGTAATGAGGTCATTGTTGGGTCATTCGGTGTGAATTGAACAAAATGTCAATGAAGTGTAGTATTTTTCAGAAACTAGTACAAAGAAGTGTCATTTAAGAATGAAGCCATTTTCTCAAACAGCTTGTAAGGTTGTTGGGCCAAATGTTGAGTGGATGAGAGGTATGTACGTGTTGTGACGCTTGTCTTATTTGTATATAAAAGTATTTCAAAGCAGCAACTTTCTATATGTAGGTTTTTGCTTGGTCGCGATTTACAGCCCCAATCAACCAGTCAATCAGCTGTAGCACTGCATATTTATGATGTCACTCCAGAGTTAAATGAGTCCTTTCCTTCCACTAAGCTGGTTAAACACACACTGGTTAAGACAGCATAAATGCAACCCTCTCTAGACCCTCTAGACCTCCAAGACACTCTATACCCCCTAGACCCTTGGTAAATGGCTAAGGAATCTTCTGTTGTCCGGAGTGGCGAGGGAAATTCTCAGAGCAATTACGACGTTGACAACATAACATGAGTCAACCATCATGGCTGCCGGACACCGGCACATAAGTGAAGCACAGGCTTTTTGGCTTTCACTTAGGGTCACCACATTATACCTGTCAATCAATAGCACTAGTAAATAGCACATTACTCATTCTCATCCTTTGATTCTGACGAGTCCAGACAATAATTTGTTCCTATTGACCTAGATTGCATTGAACGGCGAAAGTATAGACATATTGTATAACAGTCTATGAGAACAGCCGGAGACAGTCTAAAGATGTGTAATTATGATGAGATATTGAAGCGCCATTTCTACCTCCCAGGTGCTAGACAGTAGACATGTCATCATGTTCTCATTGACTGTGACCACAGAGGAGGGCTTAGGTTGCAGCCTCGCCATTGGACAGAAGTATCTTACACCGCAAGAGGCTTTGGTGACAGTTTATAGGGAGACAGAGAGAACAACAGACTAAATGATGCCCTCTAGATCAATGTCTTATCACCTATGGGCTGTTTCTCAATTCTGACCTCCACAATATTGTTTTCACTTGTCAATTCTCTTCAGATCAGAGTAGATGTAGGATAGGACCCAAAGGAGAGGAAGTAACTTTACACTGCTGAGATGCAGCCCATAGGTGAGCACTGTCACAGTTAGGGTTGCAAAGGGACGGTATATTACTGGAAACTTTAGAAGTTTACCATTAAACTATCATAATTTTAGTCTCTTTTAAGGATTTTATGTAATCTGTCACAAGACATCTAGTGGCACGTTTGGGTACTTCAGATTATCACAGGTGTCTGTAACAAACTCTGGCCCTCTGTTTGGCCTTGTCACATAATATGGTTTTACAATTTAAAAACAATTGAATGACAAATCTGTAAAACATTATCCTATATATAAACCATGAACTTAGTGTCCCGTGTGGCTCAGTTGGTAAAGCATGGGTTGTGGGTTCGATTCCCATGGGGGACCATTATGAAAATCTATTACTGTAAGTTGCTATAAGAGGGTTTTAGCATGAAATATAATTAAAAAATGTTTTTACAAACTTTTATTTATTTTATTATGTCAATATGTATTTGTTGTCAATGTTTTGCCGTCAAGCTGGTTGCAGTTGTGAAAAAAGTAAATAGTTGCAGAGTTAATTGAAAATAATACCATTGTTGATTAGATGCTTTTTTCACTCAATCAGCTATTTTCTCTTGAACCAAATGGTCTATCTACTAGAAACTCATGGACAATATGGACACAGATATAATAAATTAATAATTTATATGAATTTGTTTTGTTATTCAAATATAAATTACCAAAGTTCCAGTAGATTGCCATAGATTTTCTGTTAATTAACAAATTACAGAACATTTCAGTAAATTACCGGTATCTTTGCAACCCTACTCATGATAGATAGGAAACCTATCTTGAGGGCTGACTGAACATGCAGCAAAACGTGTAAGGTGTTAGAGAAGAACAGGTGTGATTACAGTGGATGTTGGATCGCTTTCCTATGGCTCAGTACACCAGACAAAGCGACAAATCGATTTCTGCTAAATTTACCCCAGCACATGCAACCGATACAGCTGTGGTTTCAGCCTGCCATCTGCCCACTGTCCGTCTTTCTCCCTGTCCCTTTCTCTCATTCTCTCCCTTCTTTTCTCTCTCTCTTTCTTAATTTCTGTTTCCCCCACCACCACCACCACACAATCTCACACTCTCTACTCTCGTCTCCACACACCTCTCCATGTCTTCCCTGTTCTGCTCACTTTCTTTCCCAACATTATCGGACAGCAGTCCAGTATGTGTGACAGGGACACCAGGGTGTCCATACACTCCATCAGCCCAGGGACACATCCATGAGTCATTGTATCTGACACTTCCGACACCAACATCGCACCACTCTCACAAGAGTTATGTAAAGACAAAAGAAATACAGAGAAGTTGAAGCTAGCACTCAGTCAATATCTAGAAGGCATGGTGATGCTACTAGTTTGTTACTAATTTCCATACACTTTATTTTATGATACACTTTGTTCCATGGGTTTTGACATCAAGTGCTTGGTACATAGCAGAAAAGGAATATGGTTTTGCTTTGTTGAATGACACTCACACAAGTGCTCTCTCCCTCCCTCCCCCCTGATTTGCAATCAGGGTGTGAGCTGTTATCTCTCTCATCTCAGTGTGTCGGTAGGAGATGCATGGCAAGGTTAATTAGCTGGCTTGCTTCGTTAGCCCTCCCTGATCTCCTCTCCCTCTGTGAGTGGTGCCTTTAATACAAACTGCTAGCATGCAGCTGGAGTTAGCCTTGGCGCTAGTTCTGTATTGTATAGTGGCTGTTATTGGAGCATGATGAGTGTTATTGGCATGCATGTTTAATTAAGATAAACATGTATACACATCAAAAAAATCACATATCCTATGCCACACACAAATATACATGCAGGTGAGGTAAGGAAAGACATGGAGGAAGGGAGGGAGGGAGGCTTGAAAGGTGATCTGGCATTGAAATATACTGCTCCAAAAAATAAAGGGAACACTAAAATAACACATCCTAGATCTGAATGAATGAAATAATCTTATTAAATACTTTTTTCTTTACATAGTTGAATGTGCTGACAACAAAATCACACAAAAATAATCAATGGAAATCCAATTTATCAACCCATGGAGGTCTGGATTTGGAGTCACACTCAAAATTAAAGTGGAAAACCACACTACAGGCTGATCCAACTTTGATGTAATGTCCTTAAAACAAGTCAAAATGAGGCTCAGTAGTGTATGTGGCCTCCACGTGCCTGTATGACCTCCCTACAACGCCTGGGCATGCTCCTGATGAGGTGGCGGATGGTCTCCTGAGGGATCTCCTCCCAGACCTGGACTAAAGCATCCGCCAACTCCTGGACAGTCTGTGGTGCAACGTGGCGTTGGTGGATGGAGCAAGACATGATGTCCCAAATGTGCTCAATTGGATTCAGGTCTGGGGAATGGGCGGGCCAGTCCATAGCATCAATGCCTTTCTCTTGCAGGAACTGCTGACACACTCCAGCCACATGAGGTCTAGCATTGTCTTGCATTAGGAGGAACCCAGGGCCAACCGCACCAGCATATGGTCTCACAAGGGGTCTGAGGATCTCATCTCGGTACCTAATGGCAGTCAGGCTACCTCTGGCGAGCACATGGAGGGCTGTGCGGCCCCGCAAAGAAATGCCACCCCACACCATGACTGACCCACCGCAAAACCGGTCATGCTGGAGGATGTTGCCGGCAGCAGAACGTTCTCCACGGCGTCTCCAGACTCTGTCACGTCTGTCACATGTGCTCAGTGTGAACCTGCTTTCATCTGTGAAGAGCACAGGGCGCCAGTGGCGAATTTGCCAATCTTGGTGTTCTCTGGCAAATGCCAAACGTCCTGCACGGTGTTGGGCTGTAAGCACAACCCCCACCTGTGGACGTCGGGCCCTCATACAACCCTCATGGAGTCTGTTTCTGACCGTTTGAGCAGACACATGCACATTTGTGGCCTGCTGGAGGTCAGTTTGCAGGGCTCTGACAGTGCTCCTCCTGCTCCTTCTTGCACAAAGGCGGAGGTAGCGGTCCTGCTGCTGGGTTGTTGCCCTCCTACGGCCTCCTCCACGTCTCCTGATGTACTGGCCTGTCTCCTGGTAGCGCCTCCATGCTCTGGACACTACGCTGACAGACACAGCAAACCTTCTTGCCACAGCTCGCATTGATGTGCCATCCTGGATGAGCTGCACTACCTGAGCCACTTGTGTGGGTTGTAGACTCCGTCTCATGCTACCACTAGAGTGAAAGCACCGCCAGCATTCAAAAGTGACCAAAACATCAGCCAGGAAGCATAAGAACTGAGAAGTGGTCTGTGGTCACCACCTGCCGAACCACTCCTTTATTGGGGGTGTCTTGCTAATTGCCTATAATTTCCACCTGTTGTCTATTCCATTTGCACAACAGCATGTGAAATGTATTGTCAATCAGTGTTGCTTCCTAAGTGGACAGTTTGATTTCATAGAAGTGTGATTGACTTGGAGTTACATTGTGTTGTTTAAGTGTTCCCTTTATTTTTTTGAGCAGTGTATATTCACCAATTGCCACTCCTAGCTTGCAAACTGACAGAAATGTGCATTTTCATGAGTCACTGTACACTCCACACACACGCACACACATGCACACGCAAACCATGTTTATGGATGTTGCACTAGTGGTGCCGTGTGTATGTGTCTGTGTCTGTCAGTGGTCTGACTTACAAATGTAGGATCTTAATTTGAGCCAGTTTTCTACAGCAGGAAAATAATGCTGCAGCAACATGTGAATTCATATGTGGATTATAATTCATGCAAAGAGCAAAAATTGGACAGCACTCTGGTGAATAAACTTAAATGAACATATGTTTATTGCCGCACTCAAATACACTACAAGTTTACCATTTCTTGCATTTCAGGAAAGTTCTCTTGCAACAAGATCCTACATCTGACCCTATTGGGCATTTCTATATCAAGAGAAGTGTGTGTGTGACAGAGTTACAAGTCATGGCTGCATGCTTCTGGCAGATTGTATGCACATCTTGTGTATTACTGGTGCTGGAGATGACCAAGGATGGTCCAAGAGTTGTCAGAGAATAATACAAACATTTTATGTCTCATTTCTCCTCTTCCCCTTAATGGTACAGTAAAGTGTTGGTAGCATTCTCTTCACCTCTCTCGTCCTTTCCTCTCTTCTATATTTATCACTCCCTCCCTTTCTCTAACTCCCTTTTCCTGTTCACTCGTCCACTCCTTTCTCCTCCCCTCCTCTATACTCATATAATTCTCTTGTTCTCTCTCTCTGACTCTCTCCCCACCTATATTTCTCTCCTCTCCCTCTCCATCCCCCCCTCTTCTCCCCCAGGTCACATTCCCGGTGCGGATCTTCAAGCTGTTGGGCGTGGAGACCCTCATTGTGACTAACGCCTCAGGGGGCCTGTGTCCGGACTTCAAAGTGGGCGACATCATGCTCATTAAGGACCACATTAACCTGCCAGGCTTCGCCGGCCAGCACCCTCTGTGCGGCCCCAATGACGAACGGTACAACCAGAGACAGGGAGACAGAAAGATTGAGGGAAGAAAGGGGAGACAGGGGTAGCGAGGGGAGGTAGGGAGAGAGGGAGAGGGGTGTGGGAAGGCACATCACCCACTGTGCAGCTACAATGATGAACGATACAGGCAGAGAGATGGAGAGAGGCAGGGAAGAGGGACAGGGAGAGGGGTGGGGGGAATGGGCGGAGGAGAGTGGAAGTGATGGAGGGAGAGTCAAGGAGAGAGAGTGAAAAATGTAGTATAGTCTGAAGCACAAAGGTGGGAGGAGAGATGGAAAGAGAGAGAGTTGCAGTCAGTGAGAGAACTGAAATAATCCCAGAGAGAGGAAACACGGCGAGGGAGAGGGGAAGAAATACATACTCTTCAAGTAATCTATCTAGCTCACTAGGTTACATGGAACCTGTAATACATATTTTCCCTTTACAGCTAGGAGGTTGTAGATTAATGACAAATATACTGTATGTTGACTAGTAAAGGGATTTCCAAGCATTGTGCTCAGAGAGCTACAGGTAACTACCAAAATAATGGAAACACTTGAGTAAATGAGGAATACAAAGTATATTGAAAGCAGGTGCTTCCACCCAGGTGTGGTTCCTGAGTTAATTAAGCAATTAACATCCCATCATGCTTAGGGTCATGTATAAAAATGCTGGGAAGGCTATTATTTTGGCTACCTTGGCTCTGTTCCAACAGGATGACAATGCCCCCATCCGCCGGGCACGATTGGTCGGTCACTGAATGGTTTGATGATCATGAAAGCGATGTAATGGCGGTCTCAGTCACCAGATCTCAACGAGACAGTGTTTTCCACCACCATCAACAAAACACCAAATGATGGAATTTCTCGTGGAAGAATGGTGTCGCAACCCTCCAATAGAGTTCCAGACATTTGTAAAATCTATTTCAAGGTGCCTTGAAGTTGTTCTGGCTCGTGGTGGCCCAATGCCCTATTAAGACACTTTATGTTGGTGTTGCCTTTGTTGGCAGTTGCCTGTATTCTCTGTATACTATCATTATACTGTATTATATTACAGTATTATTCATATTATTAATAGTAGCAGATTCTTGGTAGATTAGGAGAGATGCATTGCAATAGTATTTGCTCCATATGTCCCATCGATAAGGCAGTATTGATTGACTGTGCTCTGCTCCAGGTTTGGGATCCGGTTCCCCTGCATGTCAGATGCCTACAGTAAGGACCTGAGGAAGCTAGCTCTGGATATCAGTCATGAGCTGGACTATACCAACTTTGTGCGGGAAGGGGTGTACTGCATGGTGAGCGGGCCCAACTTCGAGACCATCGCTGAAGCACGCATGTTGCAGGTCTTGGGGTGCGACTCTGTGGGTGAGTGGAGACAACACAGGCCTACCGGCTACAACCACGAACGGGTTTTCATCACCAGAACTGGCTATGACTTGAGCAACAAATTACAGTTAATGTTAGGAAATGGTTCAATTTAAGTTTAAAGGAGCAATAGCTAGATATTTAATACAACTTGTGTTTCAAAATGCTGTATCAAGATCAAGCATCTACTCAGGAAGGGGATGTTTTGTCAGAGAGCCAAGTGACCACCAGCCACAACATGGTTTAACAACGATATAAACACAGACGAGGCTTGCTCACTCTCCTTTTCCCCTTTTTAGTTCATTAACACTGCTCTAATTGGACTTCCCTCGTAAAAACACCCACGCTGGGCTCGTTAATAAATGATGGTGCTAGCTCTGCTAACAGAGCCGACTCATGCTAATTAGCTTAGCGATTAGGTCAACAGATAGACCAACAGGCTGCTACATGCTGTGGCGCTAATTGGTCTGATGATTTGATCCAGGATCAAAATACAACACAAACAAATATCTGTAACAATGTACAGTGGGCAGAACAAACGAATGACATCTTTCATTATCCACTCCCCCTAAGAACATGTATTTTGCCGACTTGTTACCTTAAGAGCTTGTTGTTGTTGTTGCCAAGCGATGACAAAGCAAAGCCATTTTGGTTCCTTGTTTTGGTGACCTATTGAGTTATTACTCCTGTGAGTGTAGTATTCTTTAATGTGAGAGTCCAATTCAGGTCTGCCAATCCATCATTTTTTATGTGGTGTTTTTTCTTTACCATGCTTGAGTTTCAGCTTAGTGGAGGCTGTGTTTGAGTGAGTGAGACCTTTGGCTTAATAAGTGTTTTTAATTCATATGCTTTTTGGTTATGCCTGTAAAACATGTTTTGTCGTTGCATTCGTACAGTATGTGCCTGTGTAAGTTGTATCCATGTTTATAGCATGGTTTTAATGATATGTGAGATCTGGCCTGTGTTCCCATTAAATACTAACATGGGAATGGGACCAAATCTCAGGGAATGGGGCCAAATCTCAGGGAATGGGACCAAATCTCAGGGAATGGGGCCAAATCTCAGGGAATGGGGCCAAATCTCAGGGAATGGGACCAAAGCTCAGGGAACGGGACCAAAGCTCAGGGAACGGGACCAAAGCACAGGGAACGGGACCAAAGCTCAGGGAACGGGACCAAAGCTCAGGGAACGGGACCAAAGCTCAGGGAACGGGACCAAAGCTCAGGGAACGGGACCAAAGCTCAGGGAACGGGACCAAAGCTCAGGGAACGGGACCAAAGCTCAGGGAACGGGACCAAAGCTCAGGGAACGGGACCAAAGCTCAGGGAACGGGACCAAAGCTCAGGGAACGGGACCAAAGCTCAGGGAACGAGACCAAAGCTCACGGAATGAGACCAAAGCTCAGGGGGCAGTACACGGAGGGGGTTATTAATGATGCTGAATAGTATAACCACCTCTCTACACACACAAACACACAACCATGACCCAGTGCCACCCACAACCCCTGTTGGATATTTTGCCATTTTCTCTCTGCCCCTCCCCTCCCACCCCTCTCTCGCTCTCCATCCCCATGAACCTGTCAACCTCCGCTCCTGTCCCCATCTGCACTCCCCACCCCCTTTCCTCTTCCCCATAGGCATGAGTACGGTCCCAGAGGTAACAGTGGCCAAACACTGTGGCCTGAGGGTCTTTGGTCTCTCACTCATCACAAACAAGGTATTGATTGACTTCTCTTATTGCTGTATATCATTTGATGTACCTTATCTGCACACACTGTGAAAAGCTCAGCATTGTCTATTCTATCATCTGTTGAGTAGTTATTGAGTATAGGTACCGGAGCATCTTAATGTATTCTTATTATCATTGTGAAGGTCTCCCTGGACTACAGCCGCGAGGAGAAGGTGAACCATGAGGAGGTCCTGGAGATCAGCAAGATGAGGGCGGAGCATCTGCAGATGATGCTCAACACACTTATCGCCCGCTCCCACCAGCTGGACGAGGGCATCAATGTCAACTGAAGGAGAAAGGGGGATGGAGAAAGAGACAGAGAGACATACTCTAATGTTGAAGCACACTCTCTCTCTCCGCCCACAGACACACACAGAAACACAGACATGTACACACACATGTGCACACTTGCATATCATTCACTGTGAATCTTTACAATAATCAACCATCCATGATGAAAGAATTTAGTACATTTTCTAGTTTAATAAAATGTTCTAAAGTTGTTGTTTTTTTACACAAGAACCAGTCTGTTAAAAAATGTAAATGCTTATTTGATGATAGAGCACTGATATGAGAATATGTAATGATATGAAATGTAATGAATATGTAATTATTTGATGATAGAGCACTAATATGAGAATATGTAATGATCCTATTTAACATCAGCTGAAGGGCTGCCACTACCAGTTGTACAACTGAACACCTTCAACTGAAATGTGTCTTCTGCATTTAACCCAACCTAGGTATCCCCCTTACCTGAGGAAATTCAGAGAGAGAGAGATTATACATTCATTCCACAAAATGTTTTTCTCCCAAAAATAAATGTGAAAAACCTCCAACCAGAAAATAGCATTTAATAACAAATAGTGGGGAAAAAAATATGCAACTGAACTAATGTACAGATGATGGTGCTTTTCTCTTCAAATTCCTCTTGCTATTCAGAGCTAGTGACAGAAAAAACATGTCCTGTATTAATATAATTATACAGTGTTCTTTTTTGTTATCCCCTCACTGTTTAGAACGAGAATCAAACTATTATTTCTGTGCTTCATTGTTTTTACCACACAACACGAGTCTGTTTCATAGAGTTGATGAAAAAACTATTTCCATGCTAAACAATTACAGTGTTACGAATTAGTTTGACTGTAATAACAATGAGAGCTCATGTAGAAATAATATGTTTCTTGTAAGAATTTACACAGCAACAGAAACAATTTATAGAAAAACGTGGTATCTTGCCAAAGCAAATACTCTGTTCAATGCCTTGCCTTACAGTAAATCGAAGTGCATTCATCTATAAAGAAAACACTGCCATCTTTCACAGGGCTCCTCAGCCAATATGGTGCAGTGGTACCTTCTCCACTGTAACGATAAGCTTGGAGAACACTGATGTGTTCATAACAAGGTTTTCCCATTGTAAATATTTAGATACATATATAAATAAACATACAGTAGATATAGATCATAGACAGACTTTAAGTGTGTTTATTTGTGTCTGTGTGTGTTCGTCAGTGCATGCATGTGTGTGAATATTGTGGCGGCAGGTAGACTAGGGGTTAAGAGTGTTGGGCCAGTAACTGAAAGGCCTCTGGTTTGAATACCCGAGCTGACAAGGTGAAAAATCTATTGTCGTGCCCTTGAGCAAGGCAATTAATCCTAATTGCTCCTATAAATTGTTCTGAATTAGAGCGTCTGCTAAATAACTAAAAGGCAGTGCACATGTGTGTAAAAATGGGGTAAACCAAGGTTAAACCAATCTACTCAGGGTCAGACTCAAAGTAAACATGTGAATATAACCACATTGGATGGATATTCAGGAATTCTGACCTTGTGCATTGGTTAGTGGTAAAGGAGACAGTAGAAGAAAAGTAGCCCTCCCCTGAGACAATGTTCAGCTTGAAGAGACAATCATCTCTCGTGGTATACAATAGACAAGACCAGGGTGGCTGATTCTGGTCGTGGAGGGCCTCTGTTGTTACAGTCAGTCCAGGGCCCGTATCCACAAAGTCTCAGAGTAGGATTGTGATCTAGGATCAGTTTAGCCTTTTTGATCACAATAAATAAGATTACATGGCCTTGTGTACACGGAGCCTGAACAATACGGCTGAACTAACACATCTGATTGATCTAATCATTGTTGTGAGAGGAAACTAAAATACATATCGCCACCTTATTTCTGAGTATTTCAAGTTGTATGCAGAGCAATACTGTACAATATTGGAACAGTATGGTTGCCTATCTTTGTTTAGTCCTGGGACCTGTTTCGCTGAGTGTATTATAAAGTAGCTAATACACTATTAGTAAACTAATCATAATATGAATCTCCTGTCATCCTTAAGACATTAAGATATCATTAAGATAGATCAGTAACTTTTCACACCCTGTTCATTTAGACTCTGTTATAAACTCCCTACAGAAATCATTCATGCTAACCTGGCAGGCCGAAACAAGGCTGGGGGTAGAAGGCTTTCAATCTAAATCTTCCATTTCGATTTTCATCCTCTCATGAGAATAAATAGTGTCACGTTCCTCCTTGCCTTCTAGTCATTACCAAGGAATACAAATGTTCTCTAGTATTATTAAAATCGCCAACATTAATAATTAGCTAATTATTGTAATTACACCAGAACTATTACCTTAAAATCCAAGGGGAAGTGAATTTATTAACAGGCTAATGTGGCAGTTTATCACAGAGAGAGGCGATGTTTGAGTGTTTTTCTCCTTTCTCTGTGTTGATTGCCCTGCCTTGATAACTTGTATTGATGCTTATTGAGTTTGGTAATGTACAAAAATGTAAGCAGTATCTATTCAAAATATTCAACAGGACATGCTGCCGCGTGCTGTCCTTTAGAATGTCAATCAATCAAATGTATTTTGTAAATCATTAATGGCCTAGAAAAGCAGTAGCACATTGTTTAGAAAAAACTCAATAGAATGAAGCAACCTAGGTATGAACCAGGCTCAGAGGGAAGGCCCATCCTCTTCTGGCTGTAAGGAATGTTTTGTTTTATTATGATAAGGTCACGCCACAAATGAGAAGAACACTTTCCTCTTGATAAATAAATAAATGTCTAATATTAACATTGGTATTCAGATCATATTGAAAATCATTATGGAAGCCAATTACCTTTTATCAGTAGTAATATTGTAATGAAATGTACATTGTTCCCAATTAATCATAATCCTTTCAAGGCCGACAGGCAATGTTTGTTCTACAGTGCATCAACAACAGAGTAATTACCATTAACACTAATTACAGTCAAATCTTATAAATTATTCTCAGACTTGGGTTAATGGGACATTTGTTTGTTTTCTTATCAATTAGCTCATTAGCCAAGTCAGTTAGTACATATTTTGATGTCTGCTCAAACTTCAATTTGGAGGATAATGTCCCGGTTATGCTTGTGCCTTCAATGTACATTTTATTTAGCCATTTCCTTCCCAATTGGTAGTTACAGTCTTGTCCCATCGCTGCAACTCCCGTACGGACTCGGAGAGGCGACGGCAGAGAGCCGTGCATCCTCCGAAACACAACCCCACACTTGACACAACGCTCGCTTAACTCAGAAGCCAACCGCACCAACGTGTCGGAGGAAACACCTTACACCTGGCGACTGTGTCAGAGTGCATTGCGCCCGGCCCACCACAGGAGTCGCTAAAGTGCCATGGGACAAGGACAACCCTCCTCTATTGAATATTATATTAATCCATTCATCCAATTTTGACCAAACTTTTTCTTACAATGAGCTCGACGTGGAATCCAAATAAATGTTCAAAAGCCACCCACGGACCTCCCCCCACACCAATCCCACCCCCAAAACAAGTATATTGTATCAGTTCTCTATATCTGACAACTAGTAGGGAGCTGAAGCTCAGAGTATTGTTTGTTCTACCTTGGTAATGTATTCTCAGTGAATTTGATGATGTTTTTCTCCCCCTGTTCAGAGAAATGATCCATAGGAGTTGTTAGGTTTATCCCATACTACATTCAGATGTTACCCGGTTCTGACCTGGTGCTGTTCCAGGTGATTTTCTTTTTAAGAACCTCCCCCCCCTCCCCCATTTAATGTTAAAGGAATAGTTCACCCAAATTACAAAATGACATTGGTTTCCTTAACCTGTAAGCAGTCTATGGACAAGGTATCTTAAAACGTATTGTGTAACTCACTGATGTTACTTATTGATGATTTGGATATGAAGTGCAACCATTTTAATATAGGTAGCATTGACATGCATTGAGAATACATTACTGAGAACAATTCACTGAGAATACATTACATAGGATGAAGAAACAATACTACTTGTCAAACATAGAGAACTGACACTGTACAGTCGTTGTTATGGTGGGATTGGCGTGGTTTGTGGGGGGGTCCATGGTTTGTGGGGGGTCCGTGGATGGCTTTTGACCATTTATTTGGATTCCTCATGTAGAACTCATTGTTTAAAAAAAGTTAGGTACTGTTAGTTCTAATATTTATTGAATATTATGAATCCTATTAATTAAAATGGCCAATTTGGATGCACTCAATTAACTTAATTTCTCAGAGATCAAATTATATTTCAACAAAATAATTGCAGAAACACTAATCTGATCTGTTTCTAATTACAGAAATGATTTCAGAACAATCTGAGATAGTGGGTGTCATGGCTTGCTGAAATTACATGGCACGACGCTAAACAAACATACTGTAACCTCTGTCTGATGCTCCAAATTATAGCATCTTACATCTACAAATCTTTACATTTCTCAAACCGTACATGTGACCTATTTAAACATTTATTTTTCCTCTTAATTATATAGGTTAATAATATACAAGTAAATGTTTGACAGCCAGGGGCAAAACCAGTTAATGACTGTCATAATAATATTGACTTATCGAAGGAACCCATTGGATGTTTATGTTCGAATTCAATTCCCATTTGTCTGATGACTATTCACAAGCTTGTTATTATTTTGTTATGCACTCGGTTCAACCTCATTTCAAATTGGTTGTGAAATGATCCAGTACAACGTTAAAAGGAGACTCCACAAGGAGGCATCATCATACAGGGGCTACCGAGTGACCCTGGTTAGATTCCAGGCTGTATCACAACGGCTGTGATTGGGAGTCCCATAAGGCGCCACACAATTGGCCCAGCGTCGTTAGGGTTTGGCCGGGGTTGGCCGTCATTGTAAAGAAGAATGTCTTCTTAACTGACTTGCCTAGTTAAATAATAAAATACACAATGGGGGCTTTCTGTTTACAGACGTCAACAAAATACATTCAGATCAATAAAAGTAATCAAATAGTCTCTTCTTAATTTGTTCCAGAGAAAGCAGATCCTAAAAAGCCAACTTAAACCAAAAGTCTGTCTGTTAGTAGGTGGCTATAGCCAACCCATTTAGGCAGGGATTCAATCCAATTGGGGGTTATAGAAGGCAATTTCCGATTGAGCCGACATATGCAGTGTTACCGTGAATGGGTTCCCTGTGAACGCGGGAAAATTGTTTTTAAAAGCCACAATGCCTATAACCCACTTTCAATGGTCCTTTGTAGCTCAGTTAGTAGAGCAGGGCTCTTGGAACACCAGGGTAGTGAGTTCGATTCCCAGGCTCACCCACATGTGAAATGTATGCATGCATGAATAAGTTGCTTTGGGTGAAAGCATCTGCTAAATTGCATGTCTATACTGTATATATTATAATGGTCTATAAAGATTATGCAAAAGTCATGATTCATTAAATGGAAAGAAATAGGGCTGACAATGATTTCCATTGCAGGTATGGCCAGTCACCTATCTTGTCAATAGAAGTTTGCGCCCTCCCTTGAGTAACACCTACATGAGGATGCCATATTAACAGGTCTACCATATGTGTGTCAGATGCTGTAACCTCCACAGTTTCCCCTGAGTGTCATACTGCAAGTGAAACCATAGCATGGTTTATGCAGATTTATGCAAAAAGACAAAATGCATCTCACCAGTGCGACTCCGCAGGAAAATACTGTCACTTTGTCAAAGCTCCCTGGGGCTCTCGCACCTCCTCTGAGCTGTCAGATGACCCAATCTATGGACCGAGGTTAAACCCTCCATTGAATGACCTTTAACCTCCAAGGCTAAGGGTATCCTGACGCTAGTCAATCTTAGTCAAGCAAAAAGCCTCTCTTACTCTAAGAGAAAGAAAAACGCTCGATGGTGAATGGAGGGAAGAATAAGGACTTGGTTCAATCCGTAGCGTGGAAGAGCTGCCTTGTAACTCGATTGACATTTAAAGGCAATGTTACCATAGCCGTGGGAACTAGGAGTGCTGAAAAATCTCTATTTTAATTTCAAGTTTATGTTTATTTTTTAATAAAATGTGTGAACTAGGACTTTATTCCTCCTGTATGAGAAAAGAACTCCTCAGCTGAGTGGAGCAGAGTACTCCCAAACAAAATATCATTAGCACGCCCCCGCCCCCCGTGAATGTTATTGAGTTTTTGCGGAAACAGCATTTATGGTAAATGCAGCATATGTCGGCTGAAACGGAAATTACCTTTAGATGTCAACCACTTTACAATGCAGATCTTCCGCGATACGGATTAAATCGAACCCTAAGACTCTAATGTGCTGTTGCCAACACTTCTTCATTACCCCTAGAGGGATTGGTTACTCTGGTTGGAGTCTGTGCCAAATTGTCTGGAGGAGCCAACAGGAACTAAATGTCACAGGCAGCCCTGACTGCCGTTCGGTGGCCCCAACTTTACGGCGCAGTCTCGCCGTTTTGCATCTTGAGGATTTATACCGTGCGTAAAAGAAAATAACATTCTCAATGTGGACAGTTAGTCACAATTTCTGGGCAGCCAGTGCACTCCACTCCATCCAGACATTAGATTAGGTCTCTCTCTGAGTGGAATAATAACTAGAAAACTGTTGAATTACAGATTAGTCTGGCAAACTCCCCAGCTGCTGCAAAATGTGTTGGCAGGCACAAGTACAGGTGTTTTATTGTCTGCATAAACTGCGGACTGGGATATGTACCGGGATGTAAAGAAGCTGTCTATGAATGAGCCTCAAGATTGTGTAAAGTTCTCTGAGCTCAGCAAAAAAAAGACAGTTATAGTTTTTGTCAAACAGCCCTATTTCACATCCCAATCAAGTCAAGGAAGTATTCGTTAACAAGCGCATATTTCAAGTGAGGTAACTTATTCAGAGTAATTACAAGTAAAGCTTCCCTCTACAAATGCGTACATTGATACAGAATGATGTATTTGTTATTATACAGAGGGATGTATTCAAATCAAATCCAACTGTATTGGTCTCAAACACGTGTTTAGCAGATGTTATTGCGGGTGTAGCAAAATGCTTGTTTAGAATGCAGAACACGTTGTGGTGAGGGTGAGGAGGTAATGGCGTGTCACTGCGGGTCTGTAGAATACAGCATCACATCAGCACAAACAGCACAGAACATCAGATGACACTCTCCACAGAATCTATGAGGTCTCTGACAATATACAAGCTTATGTAGAGCCCACACTTTAGGTAAATCAGACCATTTTCCATTTATTATCCATGTAAATCCATGCAGCATAATGTGCGACAACCTTATGAAAGCATTGACTCGTCATCGCCACTCTGACATACAAAGTAATTTCACTATATTATTTGAGTGTAATGGGTAACATTTAAACATTGGATAGCATGCTATTATTCTTGGTATTCTTGCATTAAATCCCCATTTTATAATGATAAATCACTAGGCTAATGTTCTTGCTACATGGGGCTTCTTTAATGTAGATCGTTTGTTTACATATGACATTTCACTGGCTATTCATTCTTCATAATTAGCCCTAGCTACATGTCGTCTCACAGATGACCCTGTGTGAAATGTGGCGACGCTCAAGACAGACTGCCATGGGTGTGTTCCATATTGCCAATGTTCTGCAGTCGCACACATATACACCAACAACACACACATACAGCCAGCGCACCCACCAGTAACCCCCCCCATCCTCTCCTCCTCAACATGTTATAACATTTTCCTGTTATTAACAATTTGTTAACACTTTTTTTGACTTTCAAAACACACAATGCACCACCCTTTCAACACACCCACTCTTTTTCACACTCCCATACTCCAGTCGTCATGTTGGGATGCAACAACCCCCTTCTCGCGGAGACAGCATTCATTGTAAACGCAGCATATGTCGGCTGAAACTGAAATTACCTTTAAATGTCAACTGCGTTACAATGCAGATATATTATATTTTTATAGCATTATTTTTGACAAATGAGTCATTCGTGTAATCATTTCCCGTGACAAACTGCTCTGAACTGTGAAATGTTTTGAAAATGGGTGGTAGGTTTTACGTAGTGTGTAGGACCATTGAAAATGTATGGGGTCAACACCAGTAACTGGTAGCTTTAGTAGGCCTATGTTAAAGAGTTTTTTTCATTGTGGTATGATGGGAATTGAAGTCTATTCGCTCCCTTCTCTGAGAAAGGCTATACTTTATTGCATGTGTTCAATTAGAATCTTAGGCAGAATGAACACATCATTCCTCTAAAACTCAGAGTATAAAAAACAGTAGATGTTCCATTAGAGCCATGTCTCATAAACAACAGTTCCATGTTGTAATATATTGAAGGTAACAGTTTAGGAATATTACAGGAGAGAGAGATAGTAACTTTCATTACAAATGGAAAGCGAATCTAAACCCTCCAATCACATCAAAGCACAGACAGGTGACGCCTATGACATCATGGCTGTCAGGCAGAATAGTTAGTCACCCATTGGTTGACCATCCGAGGAAGAGCCGTAGGGGTGAGAGGTCGCGGTAGGGGTGAAGCCAGGTCCCCTGTTTGTCTGGGACAAGGTGTCATCAGAAACAGATGGAGCACAATTACACCCTCGGGTGACAGAGTGCATGTGGCTACACTAAATGGCAGTAAATAGCTTGGATGTGTTGTAATAACAAGATAGGAGCTAGGAGCGAATATCAACACAAAACAAATACAGTGTGAGAACCATGAGCAGACCAGATGGAAGCTCTGGCCCTCAACCAATAAGGAGAAAGGAAATGTTGTTATTGCTTTGTTTCCACAAATTAGTAAATGTGGGGAAAATGCCAACAAATCAAAGCAATACAATTGACATACAGTATAAGCAATTTATAATATTTCTAAATGATTGTACACTACAGCTCAAAGAAAATATGGGTTGTCCTAGGCAAGCTCTAAACTTCACAGCAAAATGACATGCTGAAATGAAAATTTCCACACTCTTGTGGAGTAAAGGAATTTAGATTACAAGAAAATGTAATCCATTCTTATCATTTAAAAACAATATGAAATCGGCTGAAATGTTCATATTCATAAAACTTCCTTCTCCTGCTTAAATGTTAGAAATACATTTACTTTCAGTACCATGGTGGGGTATGGGAGGGGAGGGGACAAATCCTAAATGATACATGAACTCCCCCCTCATCCTTCATGTCTGTGCTGTCTGTTCCATAAACCAAGGGGAGAGCTGTTTCCCATTACTCCACTCATGATGCCTCAGAATGGGAACTCTGCATGGTGCCGTTATAAGGTCCATTTATGATAGGTGGTGGTGGGCTTCAAAAAGCTATGCCAGTTCCCATGCAGTGCTATTACACGCCGACCTTGGCTGCCTGCGGATTCTCGACCCCACCCTGGGAACCCACAGCACAGGGTGATTAGACTGGACCACATCTCTGGAGACTGACCGCAGACAGAGCTAAGCATTAATTTGTCAAGGGAACGGAGAAGCACATTTTGTGTGTGTGTGTGTGTGTGTGTGTGTGTGTGTGTGTGTGTCGAACTAACTACAGTATCTACAATCTTTCTACCCAAAAGTGTGACCCTGTCATAAGGCTGTGTTAAGGCACATGGACAAGAGGAGTTATAATTAAGCAATAAGGCCCAAGGAGGTGTGGTATATGGCCAATATACCACGGCTAAGGGCTGTTCTTAGGCACGACGCATCGCGGCCATATATCACAAACCCCCGAGGTGCCATATTGCTATTATAAACTGGTTACCAATGTAATTAGAGCAGTAAAAATAAATGTTTTGTCATACCCACGATATACGGTCTGATATACCACGGCTTTCAGCCAATCAGCATTCAGGGCTCGAACCACCCAGTTTATAATGATGAATGACAATGTCATATCCTGTCTCAGTGACTGATGGGAAAGGGAAGAGACAGTGTGATGAGAGTGGATGAAAGGAGGCCCCGGGAACAGGAACAAGCTGAATCATGTCAATGATGATAAGCATCATCATCATCATCGTCATCATCATCATCGTAACACCTTTAATTTGTTTTTCTCATTTACAGAAAGGACTTTGAAGCAACTGGTATAAAGTATTCATACGGTACCCCTTGACTTCTTCCACATTTAGTTCTGTTACAGCCTGAATTAAAAATATATTGAATTTAGTTTTTTTTGTTACTGACCTAAACACAATACCCCATAATGTCAAAGTGGAATTAGTTTTTTTAAACATTTTTACAAATTAATAAAAATTGAAAAGCTGAAATTTGTTGAGTCAATAAGTATTCAACCCTTTTGTTATGGCAAGCCTAAATCAGTTCAGGAGTAAAAATGTGCTTAACAAGTCACATAATAAGTTGCATGGACTCACTGTGTGTGCAATAATAGTGTTTAACATGATTTTTGAATGACTACCTCATCTCTGTACCCCACACATATAATTATCTGTAAGGTTCCTCAGTCAAGCAGTGAATATCAAACACAGATTCAACCACAAAGACCTGTGAGGTTTTCCAATGCCTCGCAAAGACGAACACCTATTAATGGAATACTAGCATTTTGCTCCACCCGCAATAACATCTGCTAAAAATGTATATGTGACAATACATTTTGATTTGATAAAAAAACTTCCAAAAAAAACAGACAGTTCTTTTTTAGACTTGAGATGGTGTATCAACATACCCAGTCACTACAAACATACTTCCTAACTCAGTTGCCGGAGAGGACTAAACTGCTCAGGGATTTCCCCATGAGGCCAATGGTGACTTTAAAACAGTTACAGTTTAATGGCTGTGATAAGAAAAAACTGAGGATGGAAAAAAAAATAAAACACTATAGTTACTCCACAATACTAACCTAACTGTCAGAGGGAAAAGAAGAAAGAAGGAATACAAATATTCCAACACATGCATCATGTTTGCAACAACGCAAAAAAGTAATACTGCAGAAAATGTGGCAAAGAAATTCACTTTTTGTCTTGAATACAAAGTGTTATGTTTGGGGCAAATCCAATATAACTCATTACTGAGTACCACTCTCCATATTTTCAAGCATAGTGGTGGCTGCATCATGTTGTGGGTATGCGTTTAATCGTTAACGACTGGTGAGTTTTCAGGATAAGAAATGAATCGAATGGATCTAAACACAGGCAAAATCCTAGAGGAAAACCTGGTTCAGTCTGCTTTCCACCAGACACTGGGAGATGAATTCACCTTTCAGCAGGACAATAACCTAAAACATAAGGCCAAATCTACACGGGAGTTGCTTACCAAAAAGACAGTGAATGTTCCTGAGCGGCCGAGTTACAGTTTTGACTTAAATCTACTTGAAAATCTATGGCAAGACGTGAAAATGGTTGTCTAGCAATGATCGACAACCAATTTGACAGAGCTTGAAGAATTTTGAAAAGAATAATGGGCAAAGTCCAGGTGTGGAAAGTTCTAAGAGTCTTGCCCAGAAAGACTCACAGTTGTAATCGCTTCCAAATGCGCTTCTACAAAGTATTGACTCAGGGATGTGAATACTTACGTAAATGAGATATTTCTGTATTTCATTTTCAATATAAGTGCAATAATTTAAAAAAAACATGTTTTCACTTTGTCATTATGGGGTATTTTGTGTAGAGGGGTGAGAAAAATGTTTAATACATTTTGAATTCAGGCTGTAACAAAAAGTGGAATAAGTCAAAGAACATGAATACTTTCTGAAGGCACCGTACTATAGTGTACAACAACCCGAAAAAGAGACATAACCCTCTTCATAATACGTTCATATAGAAGTAACTTTGTGATACAATGCTGTATGAAGCCATACAAGTCATAGACCTGTGCTGCATTTATATGCAGGGGTACATTGACTCTCCATAGCATTCATTGACCACTGCCATCCATATCGAAGTTCAATTTTTCTCTTGTCACTCACAATAAGGTTATTGAAGGTAATATCTTCACTTTATTCTTTTCCATTTCCCCATCTCCCAAAGCCACCTTGTGCACTGAATTGTTATTGATTGTGTGGACTATGTGTGTCCCATTTCCCTGTAAACTCACATTATGAGGCAGCAGTCACCTGTCTTCTCTAATGAGTGGCACCACCCAGTACAACAGCCAATGGTGTAAGAGAAAAATCTAAATGAAATGTGAGAGTAAGAAACAGAATCCTAAATCTCCATAGTTAGACAAGGAGTTGAGTCAGCCCAACTATCATGGAGGGTCCAGCCAGCAATTCGCATTTCAAAATATCCTTTCTGTCCTTTCTTTCTTTTTTGAAGATTATGTAAGTTTGCATAAATCTTTTGCTACTCCATAATCCATGTATGGGTTTTATTTCATAAAGAGCCCTTGGATGGCCCTTAAATACCAGAATAAAGAAGGGGGGGTTAAGCTATTTTTTGGTTGAACAACTTCTACACTTTTGTCGGATAGAGCATATATCTGGAGGGGGAAATGAAAAGCACGAAAAGCGGGTGCTCATTTAAATGGATCTCACATCCCCGTGCCCCCTGGCGCGCGTCAACGTGCTGCTGAGCTCGCGCTATTCCTGCGGCGGGAAGAGAGGAGGTGACTTGCGCGTTTGGCTAGTTTCCCAACGTCGGGGAAGGGGGGGCGACAGTGAAAGATTAGCGTGATAGTGCTCCCTTTAAATACCGGGCACCGACTGATCAAAGCGTCTCATTCATAGCATATCCTCTGCCAGTGCAGCTATCTGGTACGCGCTCCCGTCCCCAAACCTAACCCGCGACATGGCAAACGCTTACCTGCAAGGAGTAGAGATCTCTGCATCACAGTTCCTGGATATTTTTCACCATTATGATAAAGATGGTAACTTATTCTTTAAGATTGTGGATTATTCATGGAGATGGCACTGAAGTAAAACGATTTTTGGGAAGTTTTGCGCCAAAGACCCTCATGGACCATTTGCGCTTTTTAGCGGGTTTTCGAAAATATGTAGTAGCCTACAGTATATTGAATGAAAAAGTCGATTTAGCTGTCAAGACTGATATTTGTTCTCAACTTTATCCATTGACAAATTAGATTGACAAATATTTTATAGCGACATTTTCAATATTTACAAAAATATAAATGAAAGGTTTAGGTACTAAAATGGAAGTTGTGCATTTTTCCAAAGTATGATTCAGTCATACAGCTGTCATGAAACGGCAAATTATGGATTTGATCCTGTGCGTAATGTTCTTAAACTTAATGTAGGCTACTTTACGCATGTCTTTGATTGATTTGGTGCTTACTTCTTGCAGGTAATGGATATATTGAAGGGAAGGAGTTGCAGAGTTTTATAAAAGAACTTCAGCAAGCTCGAAAACAGGCAGGACTTGTAAGTAAACTGAATTATTTTAAATGTTTTAAACTCTAAAACATGAATGTATTGGCAGTGGGCCTGACAACTAATTGTCTTCTCAAGCTGAACTGTATCTAGTATTTAAATGCGCTTGGTGTGACCCTCATTCCAATTACCTTCATCAGATAGGTCATACAGTAGGCTAGACATATTGACATTGCGAAACCAATGGGTGGTTGATTAGGCTACTGGTGGTGCCACAGTTGAAAGCGTTCAAGTTAAAACATTGTGTGTGTGTGTGTGTGTGTGTGTGTGTGTGTGTGTGTGTGTGTGTGTGTGTGTGTGTGTGTGTGTGTGTGTGTGTGTGTGTGTGTGTGTGTGTGTGATGTGTGTGTGTGTGTGTATGTGTGTGTGTGTGTGTGTGTGTGTGTGTGTGTGTGTGTGTGTGTGTGTGTGTGTAAGAGAGAGGGAGCGCTGGAGGGAGAAGGAGAGGGAGAGAGATTGGGGTGAGGAGAAAGAAAACTCAGTGCACCATTACAGGCACCAAGCAGTTTTACCCCTGATGCTGGTATTATGTGCACACCTTACACGTTTTGTGTCAGTTGTGTCTGTTTCAGTAGTGACATAATGTTGTCTTGTCAACATCCTCATCACTCATAATAGTGATATTCGCTGTGTAATAATAATCTGTAATATTTCATGTTTTTTTACTAGAATAATCAAAAGGTTGGATTATAAAAGGCAGTATAGAGCATGTCATTGAGAACATTTAATTTACAGAAGAGTCTAAATGCATATCTTAGATTTGTTGTTGGTTCAGTGATCACAGGGTTTTCTCAAGAGATGGAAATGGTGCATTTCATGTAACGCTTCACTGAGCTTCCATTTTAAAGTACTGTCATGATATTGTGAAACTGGTTGTTCTTCATTGACCCTTCGCTAAGCCCCACCCTCCTTGGTTACTGTTGCAACCGCGGACAACATTTTTCCTGGAAGCACAATTCCCCCTTCTAACCACTGGCGAAATCCCCTCACAATGATCTCAAACGGTGTTTTTCATACACAATGAAATTATACACTGACTACCCCTTGCTAATCAAGAAATTATCTGGTATGTTGTAGTGGATTGTCATTACAATTGATTCACTGGAACCTGGTAAAATGATGTTTGTAGTGTGATAGCCAATGAATCTATGGCTCTGAAATCACTGTCAGCATGCAGTCAAAGCGTACTAACTTCTTTTGGAGCTAACTAGTGCTCTCAAATCGTATCCTGACGTCGACAGCAGATTGGAGTTGTATTAATAACATGGCTAACTTAGCTAGCTAACATACATTTATAGAAAACAAGTTATATTTAGTGGCAAGCTAGCTAGCATTAGCAACGTTTGGTGGTCAATTAGCATGAGAAATAGCTAACCAGATGAACTACCAAACAATGTAACAAAAGTATAATTTTGGATTCTAAAAATACTCCATTAACAGGCTCTGGAATCACAAGTACCACTGGTGCACTATTCCATTGTTTAGCCATTTAAAACATGTATTTTTTTTTTAAGAACTCAGGTTCTCTCACAGCCCTCACCGGCTTTTATGTGTTTCAAACATGAGCTTCTCCGGGGTGTAGTACTCGAGACAGTTGCTATCCATTGGAGCACTACGATTAGTTGCCCAGAATTCTGGGGCGGGGCTTAGCGAAGGGTCAATTGACATTGATTAATACATTATGACTAGTTATGAGGTGTCAAGTACATGTCTGGTCTACCAATATTCCATGTCTTTCCATGCCTGAACGACATGGAACAACCCCATATTCCTGGTGCGTCAGATTGATGGGTTGATGGATGTATTTCCCAGATTTCCATCTTGCCCCAATGCGGAAAAAGCAGTTTTGTAAAATTCTGTTTTCCATTCTGACCTTGTTATTTGACATTGGTATTTTTATTTGTGTCTCAACTCATCGTTTTGGGGTCTGAATTGGATTGAGTCACCCATTGCTCAGTGACAAACAGCACTGCAGTGCACTTTCCTACTTTGCATTTGGGAAAGGTTAAACACTTATTTCCCATTCTGTGCACAAGCAATTAGCCAAGCCTCTATAGAGCAAGCCATTTGGCACTCAATCCCAGATCTTTAAACAGGAGTAATGGCTCAACATTTGCCAGACACTGAAAACACCTTTTGATTTACTCTATGGGGAGAGAGCACATTGGGGAGTTGATTATGGAAAATCGCAGCATTTACCATCAAATTAAGTGACCATTTACAACTGCCAAATCAATGGCCAGTAAGAAAACATCATTGAAGTGCATTTTGAAGTAGGATTGGAGTTATTAGCATATCTGACACCACCTTATGCAGAGAGATGCCAAAGATGGTTTCCACATTTTGCATGGGCATCATCATCAGAGAGATCAATACAGAGATCAAAGATTTTGACTGCATAGCGCATGCAGTGTGTTGATTGGCTCAGGGTCCTCTTACTTTGAAATTCCATGGAATTCAATCAAACATGCACTTTAACATTTGCAGAGTCACTTGACGTTGGATAGTGGACATGATTTTGATTATGTCATACAGCAATAAAGATGGCTTCCAAAGATGGCCGCCATGCATCTCAATGGACACACACATGGACTAGAAGAAGAGCTCACTCGTAGTACATCTTCCTTTCATACAACATAATCATTTTACCACGAAAGACAAGGCCAATGTAAGAATATTGCCTACTTTCTACATGTTGCTACGTATTGCCTACTTTCGACGTGTACACTTTTTTCTCCAGTGAGAATGCAAGGTGGTCTTCTTCTCTAGAGTTAACCTCTTGTGCCAGTTTCTCTGAAAGGAAAATTATGATATGATAATGGTCGTATATTTGGAACATATTTGGTCAGCGCTGGTGTGATACTGGGATTTACAGATATTTGTTTATAGCATCTCAGCATATGGTTCACATTGTTCTTGAAGCAATGCATTGCTTTTATTGATTGTGTTTTGGAGATTAAATGCAAATGTAAAAATCTAAGTCCTACTGTGTTTATATTCCTATTATAGAAAGGCTCTATAAAACAGACATTAGTCAGTACTAAGGTACTTCTGATGTTCTCATGAAAACATATAGTACTAACGCCTCAATCACACCGATAGCGTCATTGCATTTTGGTACAGCAGAAGTACATTAATTTCCAATGGAACACTGAGTTTGCCTTGCAGCATTGCGTTGCAGAGACATTTGCAGTGCGTTCTGTGTGGTGCATACGTTGGATGGTGCGTTCTGTGTGGTGCATACGTTGGATGGTGCGTTCTGTGTGGTGCATACGTTGGATGGTGCGTTCTGTGTGGTGCATACGTTGGATGCTGCGTTCTGTGTGGTGCATACGTTGGATGGTGCGTTCTGTGTGGTGCATACGTTGGATTTATCAAACTTATGCGTCAAACTGTATGCGTAGACGACTTGACAGAAATGGTAGTAGAAGGTGAATGTTGAACTTTTGTTGAACACATATCCAGATGATGCTGCGTACCATTTTGCGCAATGATGGTATAGGCGTGGTCGAGGTGTAAGATACACTAATATTGATCTTTTATCCTTGGATATCAAATTGAATCTAGTTATTTTTTTTACATCTATCTTACAACTCATTTACTTTTACCATCGACACAATGGGAGTGAGTGATCATAGTAAAGGCCATGTCCATCTTTTACAGCAATGCTCAATTTGCAGCATAAAGCCTAATTTATACCTTACACAACTTTGCAACACAAGAACGCAATTAATTACGCATGCAATAAAGCCCACTTCATCAGGCTTACCGCAAGGCCATGTAGCAGATAAGTGCTACCCTTTAAGTGTTACACATCATACAGTATCTACAGTATCACATTGTCACATGTAACACTTCCCAGTCCCAACATAGACAATGTCAAATGGCTGCCTTTAAAGGCCCAGTGTGTAGTCACAAACATGATTTTCCTATGTTTTATATATATTTACACACTATGAGGTTGGAATAATACTGTGAAAATTGCTAAGAAGCTGTTGTTTCTTTTTGACCATTTTAATGGAAAACAATCACAGTAAGCTACTTAATTGTTATCCATAAATCATTTGATATTGAGATAAAAATGGCTGCATTGGACCTTTAAGCATCTTCTATTATAACTTATTTTAGCATTCTCTTGTGGCACTTCGTATGCTTCTATGAAAGTACCTGACAGTATCAGTGCCTCGTCAACTCGATTCAATTACACTGAACGTGTCAGTGGAGATCTTTATCCCTCCACACCAGGCATTACATCAGTAGCTGGCTGGCTGTGCAGCCAGGTCAACTGTGATACAAGTCAGTATTCGACGTCCATCAATGTCTGAGGACGTGGGAAGATGACGTGGAACCAGCCTCTAGGGGCAACAGTGAGAGCTGTTACCTTCAAGTAGGTTTGGGTTTTGCTAGGGCGTTGTGAACGGGAATGGCAGGTGGGCGTAAGCATCTGATTCGAAAGGTTGCAAGTTCTAATCTAGCGATAGAATGTTGTTTTTTATATTTGGTTTTAAACATATCCCAAACCTTAACCATTCAGAGTTAATGCCTAAACTTAACCTTAAACACTTTGAAACTTTACATTTGGAACAACTTCAAAATTTGCCATTTGAGAAACATGGATCAACGTCTAATTCTGCCTTGAGACTTTGAGAGCTGGTTGGGCCCCTCCGTACATGCATAATCAATGCATCGCGTGGCCATCTGTATGTCTGCAGCGACATGGACTGACCTGTGCTAAAACTGATGGGTGAAGATTACAACACTCGCTCCTAATCTAATTCAGATTGGATAACATGGCCATCTGCTTAGCATGTTAAATGGTGTTTGTGAGGACACAAGGTATACAAGGTCTTTCACGGCACCAGGTTTCTACTAAATAGCCTTTCCAGATAATTGAGCAGATTTACTGAGCCGTCTCATGTTATCAGTGCTTGCATTTCAAACAACTAAAAGCTTCCCTGCATAAAACATAATTACTTGTTATAAGGATGTGTGAATCCCTATTTATTTTCGTTGTTAACAAATATGTTTATATGTTGATTTGTGTGTAATTCTTCAAGGCAAAAGCTACTGCAATTAATTGACACTGTAATTTTCACTCTCTCATAGGAGCTTACAGACCAAATGAAGGCTTTTGTACAGGAATATGAGAAAAATACAGATGCCAAAATTGGAATTGTTGAGGTGAGAGTCTACATAAACTCATGATGCAGTATACACACACAGTAGGTTAAGACCCACCTAGAATTTGGGACTTTCAGGGACACCGGATCTTGAAACACTGACAGGTTTATAGGGGGCTTCTCCCTCTATGAAAGGTGTTCAAATATAATTTTAAAAGACAGTCACTTTAGCCATGCAGGGTCAAGGGGATTCATATCTCTGCTATAGATGGATACTCTGAAGCTTTAGCTGACAGACAGGGTCCTGATAGGGTCATTCAGCTGTACACAAATACACCAACGCGCGCAAACACACACACAGTGATTACACAAAAATAGAGGTAAGACACATCATTTGAAAGTGGAAAATACATCTATTGTGTTTGGAATACGAGATTTACGTTTAGATTGGATTCTCCAGGAGCGTGATGGAAGAACAGGAGTCCTGTATGAAAGCACATTTTTGGCATGGGGTGTTTCAATGCCACCGGAATGGTTATATTGCAGATGTCTGATGGATAGTCTAGCGGGAGGAGTCTGAAAGTTTAGGCCGGGTCTCAAACCGGATTTACAATGCACTTCTAAGCAGCCAGCTGGGTTTGCTCACTGGGCAAAAACTGGTAGAATCACTATTGTTTTACGTTATTTAAAAAAATACAAATAAATGATGTGTCAGACCAGTGGGTTTGATCAAGACGTTTACACAGATCAGACAGACACAAGTGTGATTCCTCAGTTTCAAGGGTGTTTATTTAAAACAAAGAAAAAGTAAAGAAACCGGTCTCCTTCCGGAGACCTCTTCCAGGTTACCGTCTTCTGAGCTCCGGGGAACGCTGTCTCCTCTGGAGTAGACCACCGAGCCCCTCGGTTCTAGCAGACCGTGAGGACATCTGTCCGGTAGCGACCTCTCACTACCTCCAACCCTCCTGGAAGCTTTATGGGCCCCGTACTGCTGGTGAGCAATCAGCCCCTTGATTACTCACCAGCCCCAATAAGGGGCTGATTGCTCACCAGCCTCAATCAGCCCAAATTAGTCCTGGCCGGAGGACCCGTTGAGACCTGGCACGTCCAGCAGAGGGAGCCACCGGTGCGTGATGTAGACTCCGACTGTCACCAAGCCTCGACGAGTCGCCGCCTGGTGGGTTGTCTACAGTACGCCACACAAGAATCAACTGGTGACTCAATCATTTGTGTCCTTTCCCTTGGCCATCCAGACCAGGGGATCATGGTCCGTGATCAGGGTGAAGTGGGTGCCCAACAGGTAATACTTAAGAGTGTCTAGCGCCCACTTCACCGCTAGACACTCTTTCTTGACAATCAAGTACTTGTTTTCTCGGAGTATCAACTTCCGGGTTATGTACATGGGGTGTTCCTCCCCACTGTGTACCTGGGACAGGATGTCCCCTAGTCCCGTGTCGCAGGCATCCGTCTGCACCAGCATCGGTACCTGGAAATCCCGCGTCACGAGAATCGGATGGGAGCACAGGGCTTCCTTCAGCCACCTGAATGCCGCTTCGGCCTCATCCGACCACTTCACTGTTTTTGGGAGGCGGGCGCTGGTCAGATTGGTAAGGGCTATAGCCGCAAAGTTGGGGATTAACCAGCTATAGTATCCCGCCAGCCCCAGGAAGGACTAGACCTGTGCCTAGGGGCATGGGCCAGTCACAAACTGGCTGGACCTTCGTCTCCTGGGGCTTGACGTTCACATGTCCGATCAAATACCCCCAGGTACTCAAACCTTATCGAACGCCAGCTTGCATTTCTTTTGATTCACTGTCAATCCGGCTTGAATGAGCACATCCAGTACCGCCTGGAGACGCGTCAGGTGCTCTTCCCAACCTTGGCTGTGGATGATGATGTCATCCAAATAGGCCGCTGCGTACTGTTGGTGGGGTCGGAGGAGTCGGTCCATCAGCCGTGGAACGTGGGCTGGGCTCCATGGAGACCGAACAGGAGGACCCGGTATTGGTATAAACTGTCCGGAGTCGAGAATGCCGTATTTTCCCAGGAGGAGGCTGCCAAGGGTACCTGCCAATATCCCTTGGTCAGGACCAGGATGCTGATGTACTGGACCTTTCCCAACCTGTCGATGAGCTTGTCTACCCTCGGAAAATACATCCGTGTTCCGATCGATGAGCTCCCGGAGTGCTTGCTTCTGGGCCGGTCCGAGGTCCTCATTGCTCGAGACCACCACTGGTCCCGTCGATGTCCTGGGTTTCGACCACAACACAGCCAAGGATGTCCTCATGTGCCACCTCTTCAATAGGTTCACGTGGTAAATCTGTTCGTGTTTCCATCTCCCTGGCTGCCGTACGCGGTAATTTACGGGTCCCAGCTTCTCTGTCACCTCATACCGTGCCATGTTGCCAGGAACTTACTTTCTGTGGTGGGGATTAAAACTAGCCCCTTCTCACCCACATAGAACTCTCGGGGCTGGGTACCCCGATTGTAGACCTTGGCTTGGGCGCACTGGGCCTTCACCATATGTTCCCTTACTACTGGCCATATGCCTGTCATCCGCTCCCTCATCGTCTCTACGTGTTCCACCACGCTGCGTAAGGGGGTCGGCTAGGCTTCCCACACCTCCCGTACGGGAATGGCCTCGGGATAACGGGTGGCATAATCTACTATTACCAGGATGTACCGGTGTCCTCGGGCCATTTTTACCAGGGGGCCCACTATATCCATGGCGATGCATTCAAACGGCACTCCAATGATCGGTAGGGGAACCAGCAGGTTCCGGAAGTGTGCTTTTGGTGCGGTGATTTGACACTCGGGGCAGCTCACTCCCAATAGCCTTCCACGGCCTGCCTCATGTGGAACCAGGCATTTCCTGGTCTTCTCCATTCCCAGGTGCACCCCCAACAAATGGGTGTGGGCCAGCTGGAGAACGGTTCCGACATACCAGCGGGGCAGCAACAGCACCTCTCGAAGTTCCCCCTGTTCGTGGGACACCTGATACAACAGGTTATTTTTGATTTGGAAGTCACTCAACAAGCTGGCCATCCACCGCTATCACTTGGGCCGCGGCGGCTTTCAAGTTCGGATCCTCCCACTGGAAATTGAAGAGAGGAAGCATGGGCTCCTCCTCCGGTTGTTCACCCCTTCGAGCCCCAACTCCGGGTCCGTAGACACGGGGTTGGCAACCGCTTTCTTCCGGGCCGTGCAGGTGACGGTCCGTCCCCGCTCTCGTCGGTTGCCAGCTCATTCGCTTTTTCTCAGCTCGTGCCTCCACATTGCCGAGAACAGCGAACAATCTAGTCCCACGAGGAGGGGTACCGACAACTCAGGTACAGCACCCACCACCATCTGACAGCTTCCTTGTGGCGTCACGATGGTGGCCTGCCTGGTCGAATACTGCCTGCCCGGTTGAATGTCGCCGTGGACACAGGAGACTGACATAGCGTTACCACACTCCCAGAATCCAACAGAGTGTGTGTGTCGTGACCATTGACTTTCACCGGCACCATGGGTAGTTCACTGTGGGCCCAACATGAGATGAGGTAGTTTACTGCTTGGCCCGACTCATCTCCAGGGCCCGCTGATGGCATCGACTCCTCTTGACAAGGGCAATTGCATGCGAGGTGTTCCCGGGCGCCACACTCAAAACATCTCCTTCGATCTTCATCCTCCTGGGGTTGTTGGCAGCGGGTCAACTCTCCCCCGGCTGTCTCTCCGCGGGTCTGCAGTCCTTTAGCCCGGCTGACTGTCGGATTGGGGAGTACGGTGGTGGGGTCATCCTTCTTTCCCCTCCGACAGCTCCCGGACTTGACCTGCATCCCTTTCAGCAGGGCCTCTGTATTCTGGTGTGTCTCCACAGCTCACAAGAGGTCCTCCAAGGTCTGGGCGCGTAGGTTTGCCGCCCTCTTCATGTGAGGTAGCACCCATAAGAAGCGATCCATGACCACTTTGTCGATAACATGGAGGGTGGCTATGTCGGTTAGGAGCCATGCTCTGGTGATGCACAGTAGGTCGCACATCTGGGCTTGGGGGGAAGCTTTCGGCCACAAACCTCCAGTTGTGGACCAGTTGGGCCCGACGGGCCAGGCTGTACCCGTAGTGGCTGAGAACCTCCCTCTTGAGACAGTCGTAGTTAGCCACCTGTTCGGTGTTGAGTTCATAATACACCTTTTGGGCATCTCCGGACAGGAAAGGGGCCAGCAGACTCGCCAAATTCACCTTGGGCCAACCTTTCCGGAGTGCTGTCCGTTCAAACGTGCAGAGGTAGGTTGTCGTCCTCTGTTAGCTTAATTAAAAACTGATTGGGATGCGATTCGGTCTGCTTTTGTCCTCGCAGCTTCCTGACGTCCTCCAGCAAGCGGACATTCTGTAGACGCTGTTCTTCCAGCATTCGTTCCTGAATGTCCTGTTGCGCTTGTTGTGCCTGAACAAACTGAGCTATCAACTCGGCCAAGCTGATAGTGCGTAAACGTCAACCCTGGTCTGACCACGTTCTCAGACTTGCCCTGTCCGGTAGCAACCCTCCCATGTGCTGGCCTCCTGGCAGCTTTATGGACCCGTATGGCTGGTGAGCAATCAGCCCCTCTGTTTGTCACATGGCCTCGACGAGACTCCCCCTGGTACGCCACAATGATGACATTGAATCAATGTGGAAAACTGATTGGATTTGAAAAAAGTAATCAACATAAGGGAATTTAGTCTTTTTTTCACCCAACTTTAACCTAAATCCAATGACATAGTGATATTTTTTGTTGATTTCACGTTGAATTCTCAACCAAACGTAAATCAAAACCAGACGTTTAAATGACGTCTGTGCCCAGTGGGTGGTGGCTAAACTGTCACAGGGTGCCATTCTTTGCCACTGATCAACTGTTAAAAATAAATGGGACGTTGAACCAATGTAGCATGTTTCAGGACAATACAGTGTTATCTCTTATATATTTTTGTTCTTTTCTCTGTGTCATAGCTAGTACAAATATTGCCCACAGAGGAGAACTTCTTGTTATTTTTCCGGCAACAGTTGAAGTCTTGTGCGGAATTTATGCAGGTAATTTTCTATTAACCAATATTATCTATTTAAATGTTTTCAAGTGGCTCATGGCATAAATATAGTTTTTTACTGATTTAACTATTCTCTCCTCATTGATGATACAAACCCCTATTTCACTCATTGTCTCATTCCAGGCTTGGCGATGTTATGATGCAGACCATAGTGGCTACATTGAAGCAGATGAGCTGAAGGTGAACAATGCTGGACTGTAACTTGCCTCCCAATTTGTATCTTGATGAACTGTCTCATTGTCCTCTCTATTTCATTAAGGGGATATAGGCTCACAAGGAGCCTCTGAGGTCAAGGCTTATCTGGACTGTAACTTGAAATCCCTTTTTTATTGTAAATCATTTTGGTAATTGAGCATTTTGTAGGAATCTCGGGGGAGTTTTGTCTTTCTTAACCCCAGTACCAAAGTTTCACTCATATACAGTACCAGTCAAAAGTTTGGACACACCTATCCATTCAAGGGTTTTTCTTTATTTTAACTATTTTCTACATTGTACAATAATAGTGAAGACATCAAAACTATGAAATAACACATACAGAATCATGTAGTCACCAAAAAAGTGTTAAACAAATCAAAATATATTTGAGATTCTTCAAAGTAGCCACCCTTTGCCTTGATGACAGCTTTGCACACTATTGGCATTCTCTCAACCAGCTTCATGAGGTAGTCACCTGGTAATGCTTTTCCAACAGTCTTGAGTTCCCACATATGCTGAGCCCTTGTTGGCTGCTTTTCCGTCACTCTGCAGTCCAACTCATCCCAAACCATCTCAATTGGGTTGAGGTCAGGTGATTGTGGAGGCCAGGTCATCTGATGCAGCACTCCATCACTCTCCTTGGTCAAGTAGCCCTTACACAGCCTGGTGGTGTGTTTTGGGTCATTGTCCTTTTGAAAAACAAATGATAGTCCCACTATCAAACCAGATGGGATGGCTGTAGTAGCCATGCTGGTTAAGTGTGCCTTGAATTCTAAATAAATCACTGACCGTGTCACCAGCAAAGCAGCCCCACACCATCACACCCACCTCCTCCTCCTCCACGGTGGGAACTACACATGCGGAGATCATCGGTTCACCTACTCCGCGTCTCACAAAGACATGGCGGTTGGAACCAAAAATCTCAAATTTGGACTCATCAGACCAAAGGACAGATTTCCACCGGTCTAATGTTCATTGCTCGTGTTTCTTGGCCCAAGCAAGTCTCTTCTTCTTATTGGTGTCCTTTAGTAGTGGTTTCTTTGCAGCAATTAAATCATGAAGGCCTGATTCACGCAGTCTCCTCTGAACAGTTGATGTTGAGATGTGTCTGTTACTTGAACTCTGTGAAGCATTTATTTGGGCTGCAATCTGAGGTGCAGTTAATTGCCCATTTCTAAAGCTGGTAACTCTAATGAACTAATCCTCTGCAGCAGAGGTTACGCTGGGTCTTCCTTTCCTGTGGTTGTCCTCACGAGAGCCAGTTTCATCATAGCGCTTCATGGTTTTTGCAACTGTACTCAAAGAAACTTTCAAAGTTCTTGAAATTTTCCGGATTGACTGACCTTCCTGTCTTAAAGTAATGATGGATTGTCATTTCTCTTTGCTTATTTGAGCTGTTCTTGCCATAATATCGACTTGATCTTTTTCCAAATGTGGTTATCTTCTGTAAACCACCCATACCTTGTCACAACACAACTGATTGGCTCAAACGCATTAAGAAGGAAAGAAATTCCACAAATTAACTTTTAACAAGGCTAACCTGTTAATTGAAATGCATTCCAGGTGACTACCTCATGAAGCTGGTTGAGAGAATGCTAAGAGTGTGCAAAGCTGTCATCAAGACAAAGGGTGGCTACTTTGAAGAATCTCAAATATAAAATATATTTTGATTTGTTTAACACTTTTTTGGTTACTACATGATTCCATATGTGTTATTTCATAGTTTTGATGTCTTCACTATTATTCTACAACATAGAACATAGTAAAAATAAAGAAAAACCCTTGAATGAGTAGGTGTGTCCAAACTTTTGCTGGTACTATACGTTGGCTATAACCTTCCCCAGAGTAGTGTCAAGGAAGTTGTGGAATAATTAAGTTGGATTGATGTGCACTCTGAGTGAGCTATACACTCTATCTAGAACCTAAAAGGGTTATTTGGCTCTCCATAGGATAACCCTTTGAATAACCCTTTTTGGTTCCAAGTAGAACCCTTTTGTTCTATATGGAACCCAAAAACGTTTTACCTGGAACTAAAAAGTTTAGCAAACTCCAGGTGTTAACATTTTTTTGATGACATGAAAATGAAGCTCTTTGGCCACGCACGCCATGGTGGGTTTGGCGTCGCAAAAAATATGAATATGCAGAAAAAATCCCTCCATACCTACTGTAAAATATGCAGGTGGATCTTTGATGTTATGGGGCTATTTTGCTTCCTCTGGTCCAGGGGCCCTTGTTAAGGTCAATGTCATCATGAACTTTACCCAGTACCAGGACATTTTAGCCAAAAACCTGGTTGTGTCTGCCAGGAGGCTGAAACTTGGCCACAAGTGGATCTTGCAGCAAGACAATAACACCAAGCACACATCAAAATCCACAAAGAAATGGTTAGTTGACCACAAAAAATCTACATTTTGCAATGGCCATCTCAGTCTCCGGACTTGAACCACATTCAAAACCTGTGGTTTGAATTGAAGAGGTCCATAAGCACAGATGAAGGATATCATGGATCTGTATAAAGAAAGGGTCTAAGATGCTTTCCAATGTGTTCTCCAATCCATAAAACATTTTTGAAAAAGGCTCAGTGCCATTATCCTCGCAAGGTAAGGTATTGAAAACAGGGGTGCCAATGATTTTGACCCCTATCTTCTTGTGGAAAAAAAGCAACTGTATTAGTATAAAATAATTTCATTTTTCAGTTTTTGTTGAGCATACAATATACAGTGCCTTCAGAAAGTATTCATACCCCTTGACTTTTCCACATGTTGTTGTGTTACAGCCTGAATTCAAAATTGATTACATAGATTTTTTTCCCTCGCCCATCTACACAACACCCCATAATGACAAAGGGATAATAAGTTTAGACATTTTTGCAAATGTATTGAAAATGAAATACAGAAATATCTAATTTACATATGTATTCACACCCCTGAGTCAATACTTTGTAAAAGCACCTTTGGCGGTGATGACAGCTTTGAGTCGTCTTGGGTATGTCTGTATCATCTTTGCACATCTGGATTAGGGGATTTTTTCCCATTCTTCCTTGCAGATTTTCTCAAGCTCTGTTAAGTTATATGGGGAGCGACGGCTAATAGCAATCTTCAAGTCTTTCCGCAGATTTTCAAAGGGATTCAATGATCTCAGAGTCTTTCATGTGGCTTTTGGCAAACTCCAAGTGTGACGTCATGTGTATTTTTCTCAGGAATGGTTTCCGTCTGGCCACTCTACCATGAAGCCCATATTGGTGAAATGTTGTAGAGACTGTTGTCCTTCTGGCAGGTTCTCCCATCTCAGCCAAAGAACTCTGTAGTTCTGTCGGAGTGGCCATTGGGTTCTTGGTCACCTCCCTAACTAAGGTCCTTCTTGCCCGGTTGGTCAGTTTGGTTGGACAGCCGGCTCTAGGCAGAGTCTGGGTAGGTCCATATTTTTTACATTTCCCAATGATGGAGACCACTGTGCTCTTGGAAACTTTGAACACTTTAGAAATTGTTTTATACCCTTCCCCAGATATATGCCTCATCACAATTAGAACTCAGAGATCTACAGACAGTTTTTTGGACTTCATGGTATAGTTTCTGCTCTGACATGCACTGTCAACTGTAGGACCTTATATAGACAGGTGTGGTTCTTTCTAAATCATGTCCAAACAATTTAATTGGTCACAGGTGGACTCCAATCAAGTTGTAGCGACATCTCAAGGACGATCAAAGGAAATTGGATGCACCTGAGCTCAGTTTAGAGTGTCATAGAAAAGGGTTGTGAATAATTATGTAAATTAGGTATTTGTGTATTTCATTTTTAATAAATTTGCTAAACTTTCTAAAAACATGTTTTCACTTTGTCATTATGGGGTATTGTGTTTAGAAGAGTGAGAACATTTTTCTCCATTTAATCCATTTTGAATTCAGGCTATAACACAACACAATGTGGAATAAGTCAAGGGGTATGAATACTTTATGAAGACACTGTAGCTCAGTATTTGTATTATTTATTTTATAGAGTCTTTTTTGCTCATCTTTATCAAGGGTGCCAATATTTCTGGACCTGACTGTACCTCCCGCACAGCATTGCATTTAAAATGTGTCTGCTACAGCAGGCGTTGTTGTCAAACTGATCTTTCTGCTTTTGCTTAATTTCCAGAACTTTTTGAAAGATCTGCTTCAGAAGGCTAAGAAACCATATGACGAAAAGAAGTTAGATGAGTATACACATACCACAGTAAGAATATAGTTTATACTTATGCAGCTAGCCTCAGCAACAACTTTGAGAACAGTGTAGCTAAATGGCTACAACAAATAGCTCCGTACAGTATAGTCCTTAATTTTCTGTTTTGTAGAACTTTAATTTGTTTATTTTTTTTTCTCTTCCAGCTCAAAATATTCGACTCAAACCACGATGGGAAGTTGTGTTTGGCAGAAATGGCGAGGTCTGCTTATGAAGTTTTGTCCTGTGTGATATGAATGATATATCTGTCTACACATCATGCTGTATATGACCTGAACACAATTCTTACAATGTGTGTTTTTTTCAACAGGCTGCTACCGGACGAGGAGAACTTTCTACTCAAGTTTCAGGTTGGTGGTTATTCCCAGAGTAAATCCGAGATGGAATCGGAAAATCAAATTGACCTTGACTCAATTGTCTCCTCTCCCTCTCTTTTCCTCCCCCTCTCCCTCCTGTCTTTCTGTTACAGAATGTGAAGATGGTGAGAAGAGAGTTCAACAAGATCTTTGAGTTATACGATCAGGTACATTCCAATAATACATTGTCATTATGCACCCTCTCAAAAAAATAAGAATCACTCTCTGTTATGGCTTTTTGAATGTTTCAATGCATCTCAAGACACAGTATGAACAAGGACAGAAAGTGGTTCAGAACGTGCTAGTCTAGGAAATTGCTGCTCTCCAGGGATGCACTCCCTCAATCTTTCTCTCTTATCCTCTTTATCTATCTCTCCTTCTCTTTCTTGCTCTTGTTCTCTCTCTGTCTATCTACCGATTTCTCTTCCTATTGCCCTTATTTGTATGCACAATGGATACAGTGCATGGTCCCCCCCTGCCACCATCACTCTTCCTCTCTCTCGCTCTTTCACGCTCTCGCTCTTCCCCCATCCCCATTTACCCCACCCTCTCCATCTCTTTCCTCTCCCTCTCTCCCCCTATAATGTATGACTGTCTGCAGCAGGTCGGCCCATACCTTCTCTCCCGTGGCAGCGCATGTAATCCATATTGACTGGCAGGTTCATGTTGCGCAGGCGGGCAGGCAGGCTGGTAGGCAGACAGGCAGGCAGGCATGGAGGCTGACAGGCAAACAGACAGGGAGGCGGGCAGACAGACAGACAGGCAGACAGACAAGGAGGCAGGGAGGCGTTCTGGGCCTTGCTGATATGTGACATCCAGACCGGTAATTGGGGCAGCAAATGACAACACATTCTTTAGTTTGCCTGTAGAGCATTACAGGACAATTAATCTGAGTGGCTGGCTTTTCATGCTTTTCCATTAGTTTTAGTCTTCGACCATAGAACCTGGTTTAAAGATTTAGATTGTTAGAAGTGCCATGTTGGCACCTACTGTCCCACATGGTTCCTGATGATGGTGCTCTTGTTGCCAACACAGAGGATTGATTGCTAGACTCTATGGTATAGTATTTCTATTGGTCTGAATGGAGTTGGACACACAGAGAACTCCCCTAAAGTGGATAGGAATATCCTTGTAAAGGTATCAGTGATGTGGTTATAATATTGCTTTCAGGCACACGAGCCAGTACATAGATGACCAAAAACAAACAGCTCAAATTCATGAATAGAAAATATGAGCAAATATCCGAAGGGCCCATGAACAAGCTGTTCAAATATACACATCTGTTCATTAGGCCTATTGTTTTGTTTGTTTACTGAGATCAGGCTTGTGAGATGTAGCGTGGTATCATGTTGACACTACATACCAAACCAAACCCACAGGCAGGCTAAATGGTGTGACATTGTGTTTCTTGTGTGTCTCTCTCTGTCTTTCTCCCCCTCTCTCTCTGTCTCTCTCTCTGTCCTTCTCTCTGTCTCTCAGGATGAGAATGGCTATATGGATGAGAATGAGCTGGATGCCCTCCTCAAAGATTTGTGTGAGAAGAACAAGAAGGTGGGTTTCCATTCTGTTTAATTGATGGAGACTAAGGGCAAGATTCAATCAGTTTCGCCTTAACCCGCGATAATCAAGAAGAACTGCATACCAGTCTCATTGTTTTTATTTAGGCGATGTCTGAGGTGTAACTGCGTTGGAGCTGTCAAATCAGCAAGCGGCTCCCGGCGTTATACTTATCGCGGACATTGCCATTGGATGCGCCAAGTCGAATTAGTAATAAACCCACACCGCTAAAACACCAGCTATGCGGGTGTCAGCTTTCAATGGTTAATGCTTGATCTGATTGAACCTAGGTCTGAACAGTCCTAACAAATCTTTTGGTTTTTCATCTTGACACTTCAAATATCACAGAGGGCCTTGTTTGTTGCCTGTGGTGATATGATTGGCCTGAGAACAATCACAGTACCTCTTCAAACAAACTCATAAGAGCATGTTTGGAACTGGACAGATATCCTGTCTGTCTGTCTGTCTGTCTGTCTGTCTGTCTGTCTGTCTGTCTGTCTGTCTGTCTGTCTGTCTGTCTGTCTGTCTGTCTGTCTGTCTGTCTGTCTGTCTGTCTGTCTGTCTGTCTGTCTCTCTCTATCTTTTTCTCTCTCTCTCTCGCACTCTAACAGCTGACTTTAAAAATAGTTTTCTGGATGTCAATATATCAAAGCCATATGTGACCTGCATGTAGAGCCTACTCCTCTTTTTTTGTGCAAATATTTTGTGTCATCTTTATGAGCTAAGCTTTGGGCCAGCGACCATCTCATAGCCGCAGGGGATTTTGAAATGAAAAAGTAGGGTCAATGTCAAATCTGTAAAAGTCAAGGGATGAAAATGACTAGTTGGATGTCTGCATCTGTTTCTTGTCTCCGACAGGTGCTGGAAGTCAACAAAATCCCCACATATAAGACCGCCATTATGGCGCTATCAGACGGGGGCAAGCTGTACAGGACAGAGCTAGCGCTGGTGCTCTGTGCTGAGGACATTTCAGCCCCTGCCCCCTTATAAACCACACCCCCTCCACCCCCTTCCAACCCGCCTCCCTTCCCCTCACTCATGAAGTGTTTAAAGATACTGTAGCTTGAAACTCCAAGGATGTAGGGTGTATTTTTGTTTCAGTTTTTGCTTTTCTTTCAAGAAATCTGTCAATTTGCCAGTGACAGTGTGTGCGTAGCTAGGACACATTATCAGAGACATAGGGTGTCACATACTTTTCAAACCTTTTGTTTCTATACTCTTTGTAAATGTACAGATTTTTGTAACAATGAGATTGATACCACCATTGAAAGTCCCTGTACTTTGTCTTCTCTATACTACATACTCCAACCTCTCATTGGCTGAAAGAGAGGGTGTGTCCCCTACTGACCAGTGACAACAACGTTTACCGTACTGTTAAATAATATCTCTACACCAAGTAGTCAAACTACTAGTAACAATAACTTATACTATTAGAATTATATCCCTCCAGTAGCCTAAGCAATACGTTACTAAAATGTTTCTGTAATGTGGTGCATGGAAATGAAAAATAAAGAAAATAGCGGAAGAACAGTTCCGTGATGTGAGACCATTTTAAGCTATATATCGTTTTGCAGTGCATGTTAGTTGTTGAAGGCTAGCCTTGTGTGGAGGTACTACTGAATGGACAAGCACATATCTCAGAGTTGTGTAGCCTAACCCCCGTGACCCCTGACCTGCCCTGTGTATAACGATGGTGCCAGTCTCTGATGTGCTACATGGACCTTTTTTTGCACTGTAAACAATGCCATGCCCCACCATGCTGGGCACCAGAAACACTGTGTAAGATGTAATAAAAACTAAATTCAACAACTACCTTACACCCCAACTGTGTGCATCGCTGTGTTGCTATTTGACTGACATAGGGTGGAATTGACAATGTCAAGAATGATATGGATGAAACATAATAATAATTCATTTAATATGAAAAACACTGAAGGCTCTGAAGAAAATAACAAGAAAAGTTTATATATACAGAGTGTACAAAACATTAAGAACACCTGCTCTTTCCATGACATAGATTGACCAGATGAGTTCAGGTGAAAGCTATGATCCCTTATTGATGTCACTTGTTAAATCCACTTCAATCAGTGTAGATGAAGGGGAGGAGACAAGTTAAAGAAGGATTTTTAATCCTCGAGACATGGATTGTGTGTGCCATTCAGAGGGTGAATGGGCAAGACAAAATATTGAAGTGTCTTTGAACAGGGTATGTTAGTAGGTGCCAGGCGTGCCGATTTGTGTCAATAACTGCAACGCTGCTGGATTTTTCACACTCAACAGTTTCCTGTGTGTATTAAGAATGGTCCACCACCCAAAGGACATCCAGCCAACTTGACACAACTGTGGGAAGCATTGGAATCAACATGGGCCAGCATACCTTGTAGAGTTCATGCCCTGACGAATTGAGGCTGTTCTGAGGGTTAAAGAGGGGGGTGCAAGTTGCAACTTAATATTAGGAAGGTGTTCCTAATGTTTGGTATACTCAGTGTGTGTGTGTGTGTATATATATATATATATATATATATATATATATATATATATATATATAAGCTATATAGAGGTGTCGTCAGATCTGGTGGACAGGAGAACAGAATTAACATAGGTATTTGAAAGCTATTCTGAACAGCACAGTTATCTGTGCCTTAAACGAGGCCAGAGACACTACAGCCCTGACATTGACTGGAAGTTCCACAGTCGAGGCGCTGCAAAACTGAAAGACCCTGTCACCCATAAATGTTTGTCTGCAGTGGGGCTGCTGAACAAGTACAGACCTGGAGGTTCAAAGGGTGTGTGTGGGGTAGGAGGGTAGAATGAGGTCAGACAGGTCCTTGGCTCCACAGTTGTGGATAGCTTGGTCGGTGTGAACCAGGATTTTAAAGTCAATGCGTAAGCATATGGGGAGCCAGCGGAGGTTGAACAGCACTGAAGGGATGTGCTTACAGGGGGAGGTGAGGACACTTCAGATGGAACTTCCTTAACCTGTGTGCCAATCTGTTTCTGCTTTGGACAACTTGTCGTTGCAACAATGCAGCGTTGCTGAATGCAGAAACAGTCTGGTGCCCAGGCCAGGAGCTTTCTGTAGGCATAGGGGCACTTGAAGTTACACGCTGCTTTATGACAGACAGAGGGAAGCATTAACCTTATAAATCCCTGCACTGAGTGTAGAGGCATTGCTCAGTGCTCTGTCCTCCATGCACTATGCAGTGAGAGTTTAGAGAGCAGGGTGATTTTATCTCCTAATTGGGCAGCTGCTGGCCTCTTTCTCCGAGTTGGTAAAGGTATAGCGATGGCTTATCTGAGGTTAGCTGCAGTATGTACTTGCCTAGTTAAATAAAGGTTAAATGTAGCAGGTGTGAAATGTGTGTTCCTGTATGTGTCTAACGGAACTCTGGGATGCGAAAGGGTAGGGGTGTGAAGTAGGAGGAGGGGAACAGGCTGCATCATGGGAGAGCCAACTGTAATTAATAAAAGCAAGGTACTGTTCCATTCTATACGTTGATGCCTGTTTCCCTCGACACAGAACAGGCATACCCCTGACCTTAAAAGCATGGCCAATGGAGAATCTGCAAACAAATTGGACACTGGCTCAACACAATTAAAGATGACAAAGGAATAACCAGATGAAATTGTCATTTTTTTCAATTGGACATTTCCACAAACCTCATAGGATAGGTAAATAAAACTCCACCACATTTCATTTTCTCAGCTAAGTGTTGCTGACACCATAATCAGAGTAATAGTGTTTAACCTGGATATACTCCAACACTGTGAGACACATACACACAGCTTTAGCAGAAGGGTCAGTGAACTGGTGCTTTGTGTGGGATTGAAAGGACGTTTCCTCCATTGTGGTTGTTTGGTGCTTGTCCTATGGCATCAGACACTGTCCAGCACCCTCTGTTCAGTGGGGGAGGACAAGGTCTGGTGGCGGAACAGGGAAAATGTGACCCGACAATCCACCACGCTCCAACTGTAAGAGAAGGCTTTGTGGCTCCACTGCTCTAATGAACACAGGAAGGGAGGAAAATAAAATAGAAAATGTAAGGATGAGTGGGGGAGGGGGTTCAGACAAACAGGGGGAAGAGGAATGAAAGGGAAAGAGTTAAAGGAGGTAAAGTGAGGTAAGAAAGAAGGAGGAAGTAGAAAAGGGAGGAAATGGAGAGTATGCAAGATAACAGTAGTGTGACTTGCACAATACAAATAGAGATGGGAGGGAGTGGGGTTCTCTGTGCCTCTGCAGAGAAGCTCACTGGCACAATGCCTACACATCACAGTAAGATTGCTATGCCTAACAATGAGACATGGGCTACTTCACGTTTGGTGACATTTTCATTTAGCGTCACGTATGGTGCACCATTAAAAGGCTTAGGCCCAATTCCAACGTTGTCAAAATGCATCACGTCCTTCCTTGAAGTAACCAATCGGTATGTGATCGGATGCATGAAGGACGTTTCCATCTTTTTACTTTCACCAATAAAGCCTGGGCACATCAGTGATTACTTCAAAGAATATTAAAACCCATTTACTAAGAACTGAAACGGTTCATCAACGATTAAGCATTCGACAAGCTTTTCAACTTGCTACAAATCCCACTTCTGACCAAGAACATCTCATTCATGTTATTTATTTATAACAGCTTAGCAGTGTATTAGATCCATATAAGATTATGTCAGCGTTTAGAGTATTGATTTTTCAGAGTAACTAAAATAATGATAGAGCAGCTTGGGAGGGAATGAATAGTGTCAATCCATCTAACTTCTCTATGTCACATTAGGTGGCTGAGAATTTTAAAAGAATGCGTCAGAGAGATATAAAATGTCTCCTGTCTTTTATTCAACATACTCCATACAGACAAATCCATGTAAACCTCACGTATTGTACACACAGAGCACAAGACAATCACTTAACAGCAATGAATAGCATTACTGGAGGTCAACTTAGATAGGCCATTGAATACATGTTTTTTAAAAAGAACAGAATTCATTCTTTTCAAGGCATCATTGTAAAAACAAATGATAAATGCCACTGGCAAAATACCAAGTCAATCGTAGGAACGGACAGGTTTTTCAACCAATGAGAAGCCAGTTTCATCCAGGAAGTGCTGTAGCCAGTAGAATCTCAGAGTGATAACGAAAAGGTTATAAGGTTCTCTCTCTCAAACCTCCTCTAAATAGTTGGCCTCCTGATGAAGCCATTTTCTTTTCAAATGCTGCCCTACTGTCCCCATCCTGTCGATGTGTCCGTTAGGCATTGAGACATAAGGCTTGAGGTTAAGTGAGTGTGTGAGAGTGTGATTGCAGAGGAGGCTGTGTGTGTGTGTGTCGATCCTGTAGCCATATTCCCTGACATGGTATAATCTCTGTTCTAGGTCAGAAACAGAGGGAAAGATTGTCTGTGTGTACAGTATCTGTGTGTCTGTGTTTCCCTGGAGCATTAACAGTGGTAGAGTTAGTAAATCTTTTTTTTTTTTACCTTTATTTAACTAGGCAAGTCATCTTATTTTCAATGACGGCCTAGGAACAGTGGGTTAACTGCCTTGTTCAGGGGTAGAACGACAGATTTTTACCATGTTAGCTCGGGGATTCAATCTTGCAACCTTTCAGTTACTAGTCCAACGCTCTAACCACTAGGCTACCTGCTGCCCCGGAAGTATCATGTTCCCATCTTGACTTCTTAGGATCCCTTGGTGCCCCTGATCATGGTCTCCATCATAGCCCACTGCTCCTTAGTGACCTGACACACAAAACACAGAAAGTTAAAACTAGCACAACCTGACCCACATGTCCATAAACTAACATCTGTTCATAAAATGTGGCCGATTTCCGCAACCAGCAACAGTTCCAATCTTGTTACTGAATCAATAGCTAGTCGCATAACAGAACAGAGATTATGAACAAGGTAGCAATGCTATCAAATTATCATTCTATGTTCATATGATTCTTTAGTGTTAAAGTTCCAGTCCTGACAGTGGAACAGGGTTTGCTAAGTTAGTTCCAGCACATACCCTCCTCAGATCATTGAATTCTCCTGCCATGGAGACATACTCTCCACCGTCCATTCGAATGATCTGCAAATAGAAGAGAATGGGCACAACTAAAGAGAAGAACACGGTATATGTGGATGTTGAGTCATCATTTTTCCCTTAGCCATAGTCCATCCCTATACCTGCATCGCCTAATCCTAGTGCACTTTGAATGTCATTTACAGTGAAGGACTTACTGCAATCTGCTATTTCCAGATACCCATTCTGCAAGGTAGGCATTCAGCTAACATAGTGATTGGTCTCCACTGCCTGCTTAGCTTATCAAGACAGACACACATTCTCTTACCGCTCCAGACACCCAGCTGGCATAGTCACTGCACAGGTAGGCTGCCAGGTTGGCAATCTCTCCGGGCGTGCCCAGCCTGCCCACGGGTATCCTGCCGATCATGGCCTTCTCAAACATGCCCGTGGGATCGAGACGACTGAAGGCCCCCTACACAAAGAGAAGAGGTCACAAAACATAGCTAATTACACATTCACAAGCCAAGATAAGACCAGAAAGGGAAAGATAAGACTTTCTTTTTTTTATATCAACACAGTACATTTGTAAAGTTTCACACCAGAGTTGTGTTGGTTACCTTGGTTCTGATTGGTCCTGGCTGGATGACATTAAACCTCAAGCCATACCTCCCCCACTCCGCAGCCAGAGACCTGAGAAACAAACAGTAGTTTGTTTACATACGCACATACAATATACACACGAAAAAAGGAAGAAAAATACAAAGAACTACCACTGCTGCATGTAGTAATAAAGATGGCCTAGTGTAGGGTCAAGGAATCCGTTTAGACTTGGGCCTAGGAGTGAGGCACTACCTCCTAAATATTCTCATAGGTAGTCACTCATAATGGGGACTTCAGTCTAATATGATTGAAGGGTAACTAGCTGCACCTAAAAACAAAACACATCTCAACTATTCATACAGAAAAAGCTGGGGCGCCAAAAAGTAGATGCCAGGAGTGCTTTAGTCATTCCATGTCATTCTGGGAACATTATAGCGAGAGGCACTGAGGGTGGTGCTTGTTGAATTGATTAATTCCCTCTAGTTTCTTGAAACCCTCCGCACAAAAAAACTGTAATGAAAGAATAGGATCTAAAAATAGGCTAGCTCTCCCCTGAGATGCCTGGCGCAATAAATGAACATGAAATTTGGCTGCTGCTGCCTTCACAAAATAGAGGGGTCACTTTTTTGGTGTGAGCGATATCATATTTCATATAATAGTGCTCATTCACACAGAAAAAAAGACTGCATGAATGGGCCGACCAGCTATAGGTAACTCTCCACGTATGCCACTACACATGTCTGTGACTGACACACCCCCTTTAAACCACTCTTTCAACGTCACTGGACAACCAGGCATTTTTATGTATGACCCCTAAGCATGATGGGATGTTAATTGCTTAATTAACTCAGGAACCACACCTGGGTGGAACAACCTGCTTTCAATAGACTGTATCCCTCATTTACTCAAATGTTTCCTTTATTTTGGATTCAAGCGTAACCTTAAATGACATTCTAGCTAGTCTGGAATGCACACACACTGTTTTACACAAAGACACACACACTGCGGTCACTTGTATAGGAAGTAAAACATATCAAGGTACAAAACGGACATGATTGTGAGAGACACGAATAGTTCCCCCATTTATCATTCCCAGTCCCCTGGGTTTATGGGGAAACCTTTCAGTGTCATTAACTCTTTCAATGGAATTGACAGGGAATAACATTGAGTGGGATCTTTCTTTCAGTAAAAGCCCTCAAGAAGGTGTATTCTTCATTTGATAAGAGCATCCCTGTCTTCACATGAAAGGTGTCAGTCCAATTCAGGATTTTATTGGGTTTTCACACACATTATTGGATTCACACTTGTGTGAACGATCAAGGTACACACACACACACACACACACACACACACACACACACACACACACACACACACACACACACACACACACACACACACACACACACACACACACACACACACAACCCATCCGTCTTTATTATTGTAGAGATCCAACTGAACGGGGATCGGGAGACACACTTTAATGTTAATTAAATGTTCCTGGACCTTCGTTATGCTAATGACTGCTTCTCTTTAAAAATGTATTAGTGTTCATAAGGCGTTTGATAAGTGAGAGAGCCAAATCTTTTCAAATGAGGCCAGTGTGGATGTCTACGTGTGGTGGGTGCAATAGTGATGGGGTGAAGGGATGGTTTAGGACAGGGAAACAGGTCCTGATAGGTTTTATGGTAGTGCCTCCTTTGAAATACCTACGTGCACAGAGTTTCCACTCCTGACTTGGCAGCCGCGCTGGGAACCACAAATCCAGAGCCGGTCTCTGCGTAGATGGTGGTGATGGCCAGAAACGCAGCACCTACAAACACAATGTACATAAATACCACAAAGAAACAAAAACTGTAATATATGTACAGTATATGCCCAGCAATATGTGTCATCATGTACGTCCCTATAATTTACAACTGATCCCAGTTCAGACCAATTCATCCATCTCTTCATTAGACTGTCATAGGCTGACTTGTTCCTCCAATGACCTGAGAGCAGCGGTTAGTCATTGTGCAGTTCTATAGGCTTTTATATCCAGCACACTAAAGCTCATAAAACATGGTGGCTGTTGTGGGCCAGATTACACTGCAATAGATTTAACGAGTCAGGGTTACTTATAGGTTGATAAAACAAACGACGCTACTACACATACATGGAACAGCAAGAAATCAGAGGGGTAGTGGAAGGAGATGCTAGCAGAATAAATCGTTTGTCTGTGAGACTATTTAATCAAAGCCTGGAGCCAAGCTGCCAGGTGAGAAAACAAAGCAACATTCTTGTACTGCAATAAAAGCACATTTAGATTTATGTAGCCGCTAGAACAGGGAAAGGGAAAATTATTATTTTTGGCTCGCAAATTGATTTTGACGAACAAATCGATCAAATAAAAAAAATGTGAGGCCCTCCGTTGAATTTCAAAATCCCAATGTGGCACTCAAGACAGAAAGATTGCGCACCGCTGCAATAGAATAATCCTAATAGTGTGAAAGAAGAACAGACACCTGGGTATCAATTCAAATATGCTTTCTTGCACTGTTGGAAGAATAGCTGTTTTGGAAAAACATCAGTTCAGATTGAATAGTGCCCCTAGTGTGATGGCATGTTTTTGTCTTTGTACTTCAAGGTAATTGCTTAATTGTGATTTGCCTAATTGCAGTGTTGAGGGCAGATGGAAAATCCACAGTAATCAGAGAAGGGCTGGGATATTCACATGAATATTAAAGCTTATCCACGCACACACGTGCACGCAGACACACACATATTATAAATATGCCACAACATCGCATGAGAGGCTTCTCCTATCCTCCCCTTACATATAATTTCCTCTTTGACCAGAGACAGCAGAGAAAGGAGAGAAAAAAAGAGGATGAGAAGGAATGAGAGGGTGCATGCACGCAAAGCCAAGAGGAACCTAGGGCAAAAGGGCAGTGGACAAGGGGAGTGACGCTGGACTATGACCAACTGAATGGAAAAGTGCTCAAGCATTTCATATTGAGGCTCAATCACTGTCAGAATTACACACTTAAATAGAAAACAGAGATACATGGTACACATGCATCCACACCAATGTTCTGGGTTGATCCTCACTTGTTATACTACCAAGGATCAAATGTCCAGGAGTTATAGGCAAATTGTGAATCTTTACTGCCCCCTGGTGGCAGCACTACACAATACAATACAACACAAATAAATGGGGAGGGGAAAGCTGATCCTAGATCTGTGCTCCATCAGATAGCTCTGGTGTTTACCCTTCTCGGCCAGTATCAGCCTCTTGCCCAGTTCCAGGGTGACGAAGGCCGTGCCGTTCAGGACGATGTCTGTGATGGTCCTCCATGCGTTGGCAGACAGCTTCTCTGACGGGGAGATGAAGTTCCCTGCAGCGTTGTTGATCACCACCTAGAGGAACGAGAGAGGAGGATGATATTTACCAAGCAATTGGAGTATTATTGGCCAGTACATCTAGAACAGCGAAGCATACCACTTTTCAGACAAAACGTCCTTGATCTGTACCTACGTACATCAGGGAGACCAGCAACCTCCACCAGTTGGTCCACAGCAGCTTCAATTGACTTGGGGTCTCTAACATCACACTGCACAGCATGGACCTGCAGATAGAGTCTTGAAGTATCAAACACAACTTAAAGCAGAGTTCATACTGATTTATCAGTATCTGGAAGTCTTGGATAATGAATGCCTTCAATGTGGGTAACTGATCAGTAGTAGTACCTTATTTCCTGTCTGAGCTGTAATTTCCTCTGCAGTCTTTTTCAAAACGTCCAGTTTTCTAGAAATTACAACAAAAATGTGTCACCTCCTAATTTGTGAGTGCAAGGCAGCAGCAGTAGTGTTGGGATTTATAGCTCGACTGACTACCAAGTTTCCACTCACCTACTAGCGATGACACACTCTGCCCCTAGTGCTGACAGTGTTGTGGTCATGCCTTTTCCCAACCCCGTTCCTCCTCCTGTGATAAAGGCCACTTTGCCTTTGTAAGTCCCAGGGAGCAGCATTGATCCCTCATTTGCAGGAAAGAATTTAGCCTGGGGGGGTCCAGTCTCACTCAATGCCCTAGTCCCAGTGCTGAACAACTGTTTAAGGAGAGTAAATGGGATAACACAAAAAAAACTCATATTAATGAACTAGCTGAAAAAGGATGTTGCGAGTCACAGATTTTGATTTATTAGGATCCCCATTAGCCGACGCCAATGGTGACAGCTAGTCTTACTGAGGCCCGACACATAAAGAAAAAGACATTACAGACAAAAAAAGACTTGAAAAAAAAAAAAACATTAACAGGTGCGTGTGCATCTATCAGTTACACATACATGTCAGTAAATACACACAAGTACTGTTAGGTCACACAGGGAGAGGCGTTGTGCCATGAGGTGCTGCTTTTTCTGGGGGGTTTTAGAACCAGGCTTGCTGTTCTCCTGCGCTATATAAGAACTTGTGCTATATTTGAACTTGTACATCTACAAGTAGCATAGAGGCCATTGAATTAAAAACTAGTTGTCTTTCCTGTCTAACAAATGTATTAGTAAGAGCAATTACTTATATTGATAAACACCACTGATGCACTGCACTCTACTCCTCCAACAGCGTGGGTGCTCACATTCCCAGTGGAGAGGGGACTGGGTGAAAGGTTGAGATGCTTACATGTCTGGCTGTGAGAACACACAGCAAGCTGCCTACACAGGTTTAGTATGTGCTTTTGCATGTACATCACAAAAGTGGTCATATCGTCAACTGTCCCTACACTTCTCAGCAATTTATCTGTAGCAGAACACTGGAACAAATGTAGCTAACTATGCCAGAAATATTGCAGAATGCACTCATGTCTGTCAACATCGGAAATGAAGTTTAAGCTGCTGCACAGCTTTCCCATAGAAGCACATCTAGCTAGCCAACTAACAACAACCTGCTGCTAAACTAGCAGCTAGCTAGCTAACTTACACAACAAATAAGAGTTTTTAATAAGATTTGGTAGTTATTGCATTCATTTCGGTGGCAATGTTTACCCGTCTGTAGACAAGACTCTTCAACGGCAAGGTTAAATCAGTTTTAAATATTGATGACACCCGACACAGTAAAGTGGACGCCATGTTTTCAAAATTTGATTTGACTTTTGCCCTGATTTCCGTAAATTAAAGAAGGGGAGGGGTTATTGAATATAAAGTAGGTTGTTCCGTGATCTTAGTCAGACTGTCGTGGGTCATTTTACGTATTTTTAACACTTTTTCTTTCGAGGTCAGTACAATATCCCTCTTATTTTGCATTCACGTATTCAATTTGATGTTGTCGTCATTAAAGAAACCATTAAATATTTCATATTTCATATGATCACCCTATTTCCGCATGTCAATGGTAAGGTCCATGACATGATGAGGCTCTGTTACCGTAAACCTTGCATGACAGTTTTTTAACCAACGTTTACCTATCTTTTTAAAGTTGAACAATTATAAGTATTGAAATATATATTTTTCTCTAAGAAATTCGATCACATGAGCAAATGTTATAATTAAATGGCGCTTGTTATGTGTATATTACTGTAGCTCAACCAACCATAATGCATGTGGTACGGTTAATGTGTAAACGAAGAGGCTAGCTCTTCCATATCAAAATAAAATACATAAATTGGTTGCTGCAACGTTATTTCGATGGCGACAGTAGAACCCAAACTCATCCTTTTATTTAGTGGGAAACGCAAATCTGGAAAAGATTACGTGACGGATTTGATTCACAAAAAGTACTATTGACTGTTGGCACACCAACCTATCAAAACTATTGTCGCTGAATTGAATACTTATCAAATGTTATATTAGTTTAACAATGTGGTTCGTGTATAATTTCTATCAGACTAAGTCCAGATGTCTGCTGTATCTTGTCTTCTTAAACAGCAATAAGCACAGGTTGGTACTTGTGTACAGTTGTGCTACATCATCCTGGCCGATCCTCGGTGTGCAGGCTTGTGTTGCAGCTAATACAACACCTCATTTAGATAATAAAGGACCTTGCCTTGATGAGGTTAATCGATCAGACATTAAGTGCTGGGCAGGAACAGAAGCCTGCATGTCCAGCTGGTCTACAATACACACTACGAGTGAATGGAGGAACACTACTACTGTCTCCTTATATTACCCACTATGCCTATGTAACAGTGTAGGTTCCGTCCCTCTCTTCGCCCCAACCCGGGCTCGAACCAGGGACCCTTGCACACATCAACAACTGACACCCCACGAAGCATCGTTACCCATCGCGCCACAAAAGTCGCGGCCCCTGTAACGCAAGGGGCAACCCTACTTCAAGTCTCAGAGCGAGTGACGTCACCGATTGAAACGCTATCAGCGCGCACCACCGCTAACTAACTAGCTATTTCACATCGGTTACACCTACAGGACCATGGATTGGATTTTGAGGAGCTTTTGGGAGCAGGTGAGTACAAGGAGAAGTACCATGCTGACATGATCCAGTGGGGTGAGAAGCAGAGGGAGAAGGACCCAGGGTTCTTCTGTCTTGTGGCCATCAAGGCAGCCCAGCAGCCTATCTGGGTAAGATAACAAAATTCTCAATTGATCCACTGTTATGGGGAGAAACACAAGCCAAGTCCCACCATGTCAAGCGCAAGTCTTTGAGTCAGGTCTTACTTGCTATTAGAAACTGACCATCTGCATATTCAGAGTTGGTGAACCTGACCAAAATACTTTTCCAGGCCCTGCCTGTTGAGCAGTTGAAGCATCATGTATTGTCCTCTACCATTATACCTTCTCTAATGTCTATTGTGCCCCAGATTGTGAGTGACACACGGCATCTGTCAGACCTGCAGTGGTTCTGGAGGGAGTATCCTAGTCAGTCTCGCCGTGTTCGGGTGGAGGCCTCAGAAGAGACACGGAGGGAGAGGGGCTGGGAGTTCACAACAGGTGTAATACCTACACTGATAGCATAATTAGTGGTATAATAATGTTCTTCACTTTTGGAGATATACAATACCTCTTCAATGACAATCAATTCAACACCACACCCTCTCTCTGCAGGAATAGATGATGCAGAGTCTGAATGTGGGCTCGACCAAGGAGTGGATTTTGATTGGATAATGAAAAATGAGGGCGATGGCTCACAACTGGAGGAGCAGCTTGCTACTGGGCTGCTCTCAATAGCCAAAGAAAAGCCGAAAGAGGACTGACGTAGAGGGGACATTACACAGCTGTAGGAACTTGCTGAAAGCTCTTGTTGGAAAGTGTAGTTGGGTATACATTACACTATTTTCTGTGAAAATCCTAAAACACCTTTGATACACTGAGGAGCAGCAGAAAGTGAGAATATGTAGTATTTATTTCTCTACAGTGTTCTGTACTATCAACTAAGTAGCAGGGCAAGAATACTAAAATCTGATCAAACACTGACCGATATGTGAATTTACATGGATCACACACAGGTAACTGCCAAAATAAAATAAACACTTCAGGAAAATGAAGGATACAAAGTATATTGAAAGCTGGTGCTTCCACACAGGTGTGGTTCGTGAGTTAATTAAGCAATTAAAACAATGCTTAGGGTGATGTATAAAAATTATTTAGGCTACCATAGCTAGAAGAGATGTGACTGTCACATTCATCCAATAAAGTTCGACACTTGAATAGATGCCAAGGTGCATTGAAGCTTTTCTGGTGGCACAATGCCTTAAGACACTTTGGGGGTTTCCTTTATTTTGGCATTTTCCTGTACTTAGTGATGTCAGAGGCAAATTTCACCAAGACCCAATGTGCAGATGTTGACTTAATCTGTACTTGTGTAAAAGTGTCAAATTGTGCCATTTAGTTTTTTTTAATAGTCTTCGATTGTACAGTAGTTAACTAGGCTACTTTAAAGTATAGTTTTAGTTGTAAATAGCTAGATGATTAACTGGAAACCTGGAACGTGCACATAAGCTGACCCATGGTAAAATTAGCACAATACTGCATTACACAACCATTCAACATAATTAAAATGTACTAGACACAGACATGATCAATGTTCTAATAGCATGGTAAGTGTTAGTTCATAAAACATTTAAAAGTAGACATGAAGGGAGCAGCACCTAGATTGGAGTGGTGTCAAACTGAAGGTAGAAAGAAAATACTATAAAAATTGTAATGTCAATACAAATCATGGTTCTTTATTTTTTTAAATTGTGTCCATTTTTGTGTCATGATTATTACAATCAAAACATTACTGGTAACAATGTTTACACCCATAGCGTCGAGTGAAAAGTTCCAGTTAAACTTGATGCAATACTTTACTTTTTATTTCTTTATTAATTACAAGGTTTGCAGTTCACTTAATTTGCAGGGGAAAAAAATAGTTTAGTCTATACTGATAATAAGTTTAGATAATACCCTTGTGTCCCTTCTCCCTATTCATTGGCCCCTATGCTTCCATTTTGGCAGTGGAATGCGTAGTGATTGGCTGATCACACCCCTCCCCTACATCATCTTATTGGAAAAAATAACAATTAGCTTAGAGGACTAAGGCTGCAATTGGCTAGAATATCTGCATCCAATTCTGTCTGAAGCTATACGACATTTATATCCCTTCAATGACCTAAGACTCACAATTCAATTTCCTGATCTTGGGGGGGGGGGGTAAACTGGAAAGAAAAGAAAAAAATCAGTTTACAGTAACAATGGCCCTTTTTGGAAAATGACTCCAGATAAAAACACAAATGTCATGCAACTAAACAAAACACTTCTCCCTTATAAGAAAAACATGTCAATCCCCCAGCCCATAATTGTAAATTAACACAAAATCCTTGACAAAAAGGTAGCAGTTGTGGACCCTCTGGGCATTGGCACAGTAGAAAAGCAGTGCTTGTGTAAGGATGTTCCAGCAGAAGGTGAGTGGTTAGAGGGGGACAAGAGTTTGAGGCGATATGTTGGTAGGGCAAGTGGTTCCGATGGGGATAACAGAGGGAGAGTTAATGATCAAATGGTGGTCCCATTCCAAAAGGGAGACATAAGTAGGTTAGAGTTATTACCCTCGCCACCTTCATGTGTCCCAGTGGACACCAAATATCCCCTTAACAAGGGTTGCTATCAGAACAGGAGAGAAGCGCCTCATTGTATTTAAACGCTTACGGCTAAACAGCTAGCAGCCAAAGAAAGATCATAGGAATGGCCTCAAACACAAATCACACACCTAAGCTGGAATGTGAATATTAGAAACCTGTGAAACACTTAAGATGTGGGTGCTTGAGTAAATGTTGCCCTTTTAAGACTAAAAAGAATGCTATGAAGAGGCTACAAAAAAAAAAAGAGAAAAAAAAGGGGATGCTCATCAGGAGAGCATCCGCAGATACTGGGGTGGAATGTGAGAGAGGCGGTCAGCCATTTGGTCTACTGGGGAGAAACGTTTGGCTAGGTGTGGACTGAAGAAAGTGTTACCTTCACCAAAAACAATTAACAACCCCCCCACCCCCCCTGCTAAACAGTCAGCCAGCACAGACAGAAACAGGGCCAGAGGTGAGGGGGTGGAGCAGTAAGAGGTGGTGGTGGTGGAGGGGCCATGCCTCAGCTCCAGTAGCCGCTCAGAAGCTGTTAAGGTCCTCCAGGGTCTTGTCCAGGGTGGCGTGAATGTTGACATTCTCCTCCTTGGCGTTGGCTAGTGCATCTGTAAATCACACAAAGAATGAAGGTAAGATAAGGATCCTCCTGGTGGTGAGATGAGGACGTAGGAGGCAAGACATTGAGATGTTAAAGTGGTGTTTGAGTTTTGTAAGAGGTCTACTATACTATAGTGGAGCAACGCCAAGGGCTAAACCATGTCAAGCCACATGACAAAACCTCCTGATAGCATCAAATCAGTACATGACTACTTTGAAAACAATAAATCACATGCATAAAAACTGTCAAGGATAAACAAGGAATGAGTGTCAGCTACAGCTGAAGATGTAGGACATGCATTTCTGCAACTCCACAAGACGGTATAGCACCTGGTCAAATATTGAAGTTGGAGATCCCCCTTAATACCAGGGGTCAACAGATATCAGAAAGTGCTTCCTGGTAATTCTAGCAGTACCTCAAAAGGGGAACTTAGACCAAACCATAACATTTTAATACAACTTCTCTATATAGTGACAGAAACAAATATGTAAGCCTTAATCTGTAGAACAAAACCCGGGGTGACTAAGTTAAATTCTATGACATAGCTTCATAATTCACAAGGTCTCCATAGAGTAAAGAGAGCCATGTTGTATACTATACATTGTGGAGGTTTGGTATCACCAGATAATTCCCTATTTAACTACAGTATAAGTCACCTTGAAACAAACACAGCCTGTGCTACTGTATGGCCTGATTTCTGACAGCGAGAAGGTGGCAGACATTTGTAGCATGACGAGATCACTCAGAACATTTAATAAAACAAGTCTGACTTGTCAGCTACACTTTCCTAGCAGCCTTTAGCAGACACCCTTATCCAGAGACACTTCAGCACATTTCAGACATGGAATGCAACGCAATGTCCTTTACAGAATAAAATATATAATAAAAGTTGAAATATTTATGACAGAAAACATAAGCTAAATTTTTTTTAAATTACAACTAAAAAGCACCCTAAGGAAAAGTTAAGCTAAAAATGTGTTAAGATATATTAGATACGTTTCAGCACCCCTCAGGTTCTCTGGCAGGCTATTCCAAAGGCTGGGGGCATAATAACTAAAGGCTGCCTCTCCATGCATCTTGGTCCTAGGCTTTGGGATAGTTAAAAGGCCAGAGGACCTGAGGGACCTACTGGGTACATTACTTAAAAGCACGTCTGACATGTATTGGGGTGCACGATCACAGATTGATTTGCAAACCCAATAGAAATCTGAAAATGTATTCTAAAACTCACTGGCAGCCAGTGCAAAGGCCTTAAAACCAGGGTAATGTGCGCTCTGTCTGGTCTTGGTCAGTACCCGTCCTGCAGCAATCTGTGTTTTGCAGTTGACCAATGGCTTTCTTGGGTAGACCAGACAGGAAAGCAATACAGTAGTCAGGCCTGTCAACTTAAGGTAGTGAAGTACAACAACCACATGTCAGTCAGTAAAAACTTTCCTTAAAGCAGCCATCAGCAAAGTCAGTGCTAGTAAGGAAACAAGTCCAAGTGCTAGAGTAAGAAAGTACAACAGTATTGGGGTTTTATTTTGCTCGCTATGAACAGGTTTCATTTTGTACTGCCTGCATGGGACAGCAAATGACTCCAACCTAAGTGTTTCAACCACGCCACAAGTTTCTTGTTAACACAGATTTGGCAAGTCAGTTAGGACATTACTGTGTGCATGACCCAAGTAATTTTTCAAACAATTGTTTACAGAGATTATTTCACAGGGTCAGAAGTTACCATTCACTAAGTTCACTGTGCTTTTAAACAGCTTGGAAAATTCCAGAAAATGAAGTCATGGCTTTAGAAGCTTTGAAAGGCTAATTGACATAATTTGAGTCAATTGGAGGTGTACTTGTGGCTGTATTGCGAGGCCTACCTTCAAACTCAGTGCCTCTTTGCTTGACATGGGAAAATCAAATGAAATCAGCCAAGAGCTCAATTTAAAAAAATATATATATATATATATATAATGAGTCCTCCACACGTCTGGTTCATCCTTGGGATGAATTTCCAAAAGCCTGAAGGTAGCACGTTCATCTGTACAAACAATACACAAGTATAAACACCATGGGACCACGCAGCCGTCATATCACTCAGGAAGGAGACGCGTTCTGTCTCCTAGAGATGAACGTACTTTGGTGTGAGAAGTGCAAATCAATCCCAGAACAGCAGCAAAGGACCTTGGAGATGCTGGAGGAAACAGGTACAAAAGTATCTATATCCACAGTACAACGAGTCCTATATCAACATAACCTGAAAGGACGCTCAGCAAGGAAGAAGCCACTGCTCCAAAACTACCATAAAAAAAGCCACACTACAGTTTGCAACTGCACATGGGGACGAAGATCATACTTCTTGGACAAATGTCCGGTCTGATGAAAATAAAACAGAACTGTTTGGCCATAATGACCATCGTTATGTTGAGGAAAAAGGGAGAGGCTTGCAAGCCGAAAAACACCATCCCAACTGTGAAGCACGGGGTGGCAGCATCATGTTGTGGGGGTGCTTTGCCGCAGGAGGGACTGGTGCACTTAAAAAAAAAATAGATGGCATCATGAGGAAAGAAAATTATGTGGATATATTAAAGCAACATCAAGATATCAGTCAGGAAGTTAAAGCTTGGTCACAAATGGGTCTTCCAAATGGACAATGACCCCAAGCATACTTCCAAAGTTGTGGCAAAATGGCTTAAGGACAACAAAGTCAAGGTATTGGAGTGGCCATCACAAAGCCCTGACCTCAATCCCATAGAAAATGTGTGGGCAGAACTGAAAAATCATGTGCGAGCAAGGAGGCCTACAAACCTGACTCAGTTACACCAGCTGTCAGAAGGAATGGGCCAAAATTCAGCCAAAACTTGTGGAAGGCTATCAGAAACATTTTTAAACAATTTAAAGGCAATGCTACCAAATACTAATTGAGTATGTACATTTCTGACCCACTGGGAATGTGATAAAATAAATAAAAGCTGAAATAAATCACTTTACTATTATTCTGACATTACACATTTTTAAAATAACGTGGTGATCCTAACTGACCTAAGACAGGGAATTTTTACTTGGATTAAACGTCCGGAATTGTGAAAAACTGAGTTGACATGTATTTGGCTAAGGTGTATGTAAACAACTACTTACCAGCATATTGGTTGATATGCTGGTATGGCTATTATCTCTAGGTTTCTCAACATGTAGCTTTATTTGGTATTCATCACAACTTTAGATCGGTAATTTACTAGCTAACATTGCCTAAACTTTGTTTATTAAACTGGAAAGAGACCCATGAAATCTTAGCTGGCTTGAACAAGAAATATTTTTAAAAGCATACCAGCAAAGTATTCACTCAACCAGCTTCTGCAGCCAACTTATTTAGATTTTTAACTAGCAGTAGCACAGTCATGGTGCACTAGATGGAAACAATGACTACATACATACTACCAGTGAAAAGTTGACACATCTACTCATTCAAGGGTTTCTTTATTTTTCTACATTGTACAATAGTAGTTAAGACATCAAAACGACAAACACATATGGAATCATGTAGTAACCAAAGTGTTAAATCAAAATGTTAATTTGAGATTCTTCAAAGTAGCCACCCTTTGCACACTCCTGGCATTCTCTCAACCAGCTTCATGAGGTAGTCACCTGGAATGCATTTCTATTAAACTGTTAACTTGTTAAAAAGTTAATTTGTGGAATTTCTTTCCTTCTAAATGAGTTTGAGCCAATCAGTTGTGTTGTGACAAGGTAGGGGTGGTATACAGAAGACAGTCCTATTTTGTGAAAGACCAAGTCCATATTATGGCAAGAACAGCTCAAATAAGCAAAGAGAAATGACAGTCCATCATTACTTTAAGACAAGGTCAGTCAATCCGGAAAATTTCAAGAACTTCAGGTGCAGTCGCAAAAACTATCAAGCCCTATGAAACTGGCTCATGAGGGCCACCACAGAAAGGGAAAGTTTAGCGATATGCCATCCCATCTGGTTTGCGCTTAGTGGGACTATCATTTGTTTTTCAACAGGACAATGACCTAACACACCACCAGGCTGTGTAAGGGCTATTTGACCAAGGAGAGTGATGAGTGCTGCATCAGATGACCTGCTCTCCACAATCTCAACCCAATTGAGATGGTTTGGGATGAGTTGGAACGCAGAGTGAAGGAAAAGCAGCCAACAAGTGCTCGGCATGTGGGAACTCCTTCAAGACTGTTGGAAAATCATTCCAAGTGAAGCTGGTTGAGAGAATGCCAAGAGTGTGCAAAGCTGTCAAGGCAAGAATCTCAAATACATTTTGATTTGGTTAACGCTTTTGGTTACTACATGATTCCATGTGTTATTTCATAGTTCTGATGTCTTCACTATTATGCTACAATGTAGAAAATAGGAAAAATAAAGAAAAACCCTGGAATGAGTAGGTGCCCAAACTTTTGACTGGTACTGTATATGCATGCACATTCATCTTCTGCACATCGACCATTCCAGTGTTTAATTGCTATATTGTAATTACTTTGCCATCATGGCCTATTTATTGCCCTACCTCATTTGCACATACAGTAGAAAAAGCCTATATACAGCATGTTTGTTTATTCCATGTGTAACTCTGTTGTTGTGTGTCGAACTGCTTTGCTTCATCTTGGCCAGGTCGCAAATGAGAACTTGTTCTCATCTAGCCTACCTGGTTAAATAAAATAAAACAAAGCTATCAATCACGTGACATTAATTTCTATGTGAAGACTCAATAGCGCATCGAAGTCAAATGACGTCAGTTAAGATGGCATCTCATTGAGACAACATGTGCAGTTTGAGCTAGTCCAGGAAGAGACGTTGCAGGCTAGCTCAGTGCCCCCCCTCCCCCATTGAGTATCTCAAGTTGAAGGCCGACCAGGGTACTGCAGGCTGCCATTAGCAACTAAATTATTCTGAGATTTTTAAATAAAAATATATTTTCTGTAAAAACGGTTCAAGGACATCTGGTATATTAGAAGCAATTATTGGTACCATGATTTATTACTTACACAAAGATTGACTTTCCATTCACTATAAATGGGGGGATCCTGTCTGCTAACAATGCCTGCAGTACCACTGTCAGCCTTTAACTTCTGTTGCTTAAATGAGAGGGGTGGGGGTGTCAGTCTTTCTCCCCTGGATGGAAACAAATCATTTGGTAATACTTTACTTACATTGTCTACAAAAAAAACAAAAAAAGTCAAAAAGTTGCCTAACATACATTTTAGAATTTAATTAAGACACCACTAAGGTTACCTGGATTTTCAGGGAAATTTGATACCCAACTTTATTTTACAGTTGGAGTGGATGATATTGATATACCAAGACTATGACAATGTTAGAATAAGCATTAAACTGTCAATCTGGGATTTCACACTTTTTTTTTTTAACTTAAAATTGATAGGCTAAAACTATTGATTCTTTAAGAATATAACTTGTGAATGCCTCGTGAGCGTAGTATAGCTGGTGTACCTCATCAGAACCCAAAATAATGTAATTGTAAATAACCACTGTAAAGCCTCAAAACATGGTTAAAACTATGATTTTTATATGGATGGCCAGTCCTGACGTCCATATTATGATTTTGAAAGTGGTTGCACTTCTCCAGCCTCATCCCTTTATTTTATTATTACTTATTATTCTCCCCAATTTCATGGTATCCAAATTGGTAGTTAGTCTTCTCCGTACAGGAGTTGCAGTGATGGGACTCGGGAGAGGCGAAGGTCGTGCGTCCTCTGAAACACGACCCAGCCAAGCCACACTGCTTCTTGACAATGCCCGCTTACCTGGAAGCCAGCCGCACCAATGTGTCGGAGGAAACACCGTACACCTGGCAACCGTGTCAGCATGCATACGCCCAGCCCACCACAGGAGCCGCTAGAGCGCGATGGGACAAGGACATCCCGGCAGGCCAAACCCTCCCCTAACCCGGACACTGGGCCAATTGTGCGCCACCCCATGGATCTCCCGGTCGCTGCGAGTCTAGACTAACCAGGACCTCTAGTGGCACAGCTAGCACTGCGATGCCGTGCCTTAGACCACTGCGCCACTCGGGAGGCCCAGCCTCATCCCTTCACCAAAACAGTAGTGGGGTGACTAATTGTTCAAACTGCAGATGTTAATAACTTTTAAAACAATGAATTCATTGGTCTTCATTTAAAAAATCTCACCAGTACCTTTAGACAAAATGGCACCACTGAAAATTGTGATTTTTGGGCTATAATTATGCTATGGTGTCAAGATAGCAAACATAAGGTTGTAATAAAGGCTGTGTATTTCGTTATGGGTGTGTAATGAATTCTGTAGACTTAAGTCAATAATTACCAAGTTAATATCTTGCATTGTGACAACTCACTGCTCATTCGACTCATTTTGTGCCACCACAGGCATGTCATTATGATATCATTGAATAGTCAATTTTAGGCATCTTGTCAAACTACTTACTGTAGCATTAGCTGTATGACAACGCTGTGTACTGATACTGTGTTTTGAATACCAACACTGACTGAGCTAGTCACTATTAGAGGCTTTTCCGTTTCAGTAACAAGGATGAGTGAGTGAATGTATCTACAAATAAACGTGCAGTAACGTTCCTGACGCCAGGTCACATTAAAAATACAATATTTGCACAATTTCAATAATAATTCACCTGCAAATCCATTCTAAGCTTTCCTCTTTTGGGTCACTTTAGCAGACGTGACTCAGAAGGGTGAACATGTGAGAGAAAGATAAGAATCTGTTCCACACCTGTAATCTAGGATTACACAAACCTGGTCTGCAAGACTGGATCTTCTTTAAGTGATCACCAGGACATATTTCAAAAATGTATTTGTGTCCGAGGGTGTTATGCCTTTAGTCCAAATTCAAGAAATGCTGCAAAATCTAGCCAAACTTTCATTCATAACGATTCCAAGTACTTACTGTGCCCACAATGCATGTGATAACATTTTCTTGACTAGAATACCTCCACCTACCCCCTTATTTTCAGGGAGGGGGGGGGGGGGTTGCATCAGATACTGACCCACCTTTGGTGATACAAAACCATGCCAAAAAGCAGTGGAGTGAAACCAATGAAACCCAGACAGTGTGGACAGCCAAAAAGCATAGTGGAGTGAAACCAATGAAACCCAGACAGTGTGGACAGCCAAAAAGCAGTGGACAGAGACAACAGCCATGGCATTCTCTGCCCCCCCTCTTGATTAGGTACAGAGATACAGTCACAAATACAGTGTGAACATGTGTTAGAGCGAGCAGTGTAGTACAGATAGGAAAGGAGTCCAGACAGATGGACAATAAAAAGAAAGACAGTAACCCAGAAACTCAGCCAGCGTGCTGGCCGCAACTGGGCCAATGACAAAGGGAGATGACAAAGGGAGAGACAGGCACTGGTGACTAGGAGGAGGGTATGGTTCTTTCTCTCTAGAAAGGAAAGGGGGGAGAAGAGGGAGAGAGCACGCAACCGCTGTGGCAGTTCAGGCAGACCGAATTCAGAGTATTGGGTTTTCCAGAAATCTAACGAGTCCAATTTATCTGAAATACAGAGACGGAGCAATGGCAATTTAACACCTCAAAATAATGACACACCATGGTTATTGTCGTCATGGGGTGTAAACTCACAGAAAACCTGCAATCCATGCAAATCCAAAACACACCATGCGTGACCGGAGTTAAAGGGCAGCTCCACTATTTTTCAGCCTGGTTTTTATCATCTCCAGCACAATACCAGTGTCAACATGTGAAGGCAGCACATTTAAGTTGTTCAAAATGTTAAAGTTAAGTGATTTTCAAACAATGAGATTCACAGTGACGTGGAGCGCAAGCAAATACCCTCAGTTGGGCTAGAAACTCACTGGTGTTTTTTACTTTTATTAATCCTAACCTGTGATGAGAAGAATATTTTTTTTTAAAGATCTTTTTAAAACCACAGATCATAGAAACACGCTGTTTTCAAAGACACCGGTTTGGTGCTGGAGATGAAAGTTGTTAAAAAGTGGTTGAATTGCCCTTTAAAGTGTATTACAGTAGAACACTGTTGATACTCAGACTTGTAATTGAATTAGACTGAAAGAAATCAGCCAACTAACCAAGCAGATCACACACACACAAGCTGAAACTCAATAGTTCCAAATGGACTCTGAGCTAGACTAGTCAAACGCATTGAGATCCATAAAAAGATAACTTGTGTCCACGTTCACATGTGGATAAGTAGGCCCGTGACAGCATGCGAGCCATATCTACATAAAGTATCAGTGTTCGTGCCTTGTGTTGTGCTGTTGCCGAGGTGACAGCTCACATCCGTTACATTGCAGAAGTGAGTGAAGAAAAAAGGGGAAAGCTCAAGGTTTCGGGATATGTTCTTCTACCACTGCAGATTTACTTGTAGATACAAGCATACGGTTAGCTATAATGTGCCTATCCCTAGAGTCAGAATAAAATGGAATGTGTGCATGGGTGTAGATGCATGGAGGTGTGTACATGGTAGGCTATGCCTCAATACATTTTCCAGCACAAACATCCAAAGGCTACCAGAGCACATTCCACTACAATAGTTCCCTAGCAACTCAACTTGTTCCATCCTCTTATGAGTCTGCATACTGAATCATACTGTTATTAACAAATTCCAGTCCAACCCACATCACAACAGGCATCTAAATGAGTATTTACATCGAGGCGTCGAGGGCATGGTCCAACTCCTCACTAATGGCTTTGTACTTCAATTTCTGTGCATAGAGCTCATCTGTGGGCGAACAGAGGGGAGAGGAGAGATGTACGCCAAGGGGGATGAGAGCAAGACAAAGCCAGAGAGGGCACAGGCGGGAGATTACAGTTTATAACACCTTATAACAGTACTGTGTATTGCAACAATGTGGCGAGTGAGAGTCCTACCTTCCAGGTCATCAATGGTCTTTTCCAGTTTGGCCACTGATCTCTCAGCAAACTCAGCACGGGTTTCAGCCTATGGGAAAGTAACACAAGCTTATTAAACCCCCCACCACAGCAATACAGGCACATGTCACAGCATCCGTCATCCATTCAGAGCTTCATGATAAGCTTTTCCGGGGAATCTCACCTCTTTGAGTTTGTCGCTCAGGATCTTGATCTCCTCCTCATACTTGTCCTCTTTCTGGGAGTACTGTAGGGGACAAAAGGGGAGGAAGAAAGAAAAGCCAATCAGAGAATCACACTTTGGGAACACTGGGGATTCCTCAGGCTTATTCAGGACAGTACAACATCAGAGCGTTCGCATAGAACAGACAGGATTCTTGTGTCATGTAGTAGAAAGAGTCGAATCAACGCTGCACATTAGTGGAGCCAGAGCAAGAAGAAAATGACAAAGCTTAAGACAATAATTCAAATGTGTTTTTAGCTATCAGAGGTAGCTGACAGGCTTATCTAGGACTTATAAACAGCACTCCATTTAACTGGCTCTCCCCAACATCTTCCCACCTCTTTATTTAACTAGGCAAGTCAGTTAAGAACAAATTCTTATTTACAATGACGGCCTACCCCGGCCAAACCCTAACCCAGACGACGCCGGGCCAATTGTGCGCCGCTCTATGGGACTCCGAATCACGGATGGTTTGTGATACAGCCTGGAATCGAACCAGGGTCTGTAGTGATGCCTCTAGCACTGAGATGCAGTGCCTTTGACCACTGCGCCATTTGGAAGCCTCTAGCAGATGTGTGCTATACAATATAAAAAATAAGAGGGTGGCGGGGGGGCCATCTGCGACTAATGAGAAACAGATACTGACCTGCAAAGAAACCCTCTGGGAAGGGGGTTGGCCTACAATTAGGAGAAACTGATACTTATTCCTCATCTCTTTTGAGTACTCAGTCTGGTCATAAGCTTTTAAATGTGGCTGCTGTACTGAGTTTGTGATCGAAACTCCACCACAGACAGAAGGGGTAACCCAGACATGTCACGGGGCTATCCGTTTACAATGTCCACCAAAATGGTGTTGTTTAGGAGTGCAAGGTCAAATTGAGTTTGTGCACACGCGCACTTCAGCAGAGGCGTTACCTAATGGAAATATGCGTCAACGCACCAATAGGAACTCGCTAGCTCATGCATGGCCTACCTCCTTGCTTGTTCTGCCCACTATGCTTAATTTGCTCCCACTGTAAACGACACAAATGAACTATGTTGGGTTAGTTATAAATATCGTCGCTACCACCTTTGTGCGGACTGAGCTGCAACAGTGCAGTGGGAAGGCATGGGCTCATCAAGCTGTGAAGCTTTTGTGAGAATGAGGGAGAGGTGTGTAGACCAAGTGTGACTCAACCTCAACATGCCTGGGGAGTTGAGATGGACCGTTTTTCTATCTGTGCATCTTCAATGTAGCTAGCGTTTGGGTGGGAGAAGAATGAAAACAAAACCGGCTTCTCTCGTCGGATGACATCATTGGCAGACACTCGTTTGCAATGGGAGTTTGCTGAAAAGGCCTCTTTCTCTGAGCAACAGAGCACTGGTGTTGTGCAGTATAGTGTCATCACCCTGGGGGGGGGAGCATTCTTACAGCTGCAAAGTCAGGGTGTGACCTCAAATCTAGAAGAGTTTAAGGATTACACCACAGCAGACAACCGCCATGCAGACTCCCTCCCTGCCCTGAAAACGCCTTAGTTAGAACCAGTCCTGGGCCCCTTCAGATGAGAGGAGTGAATTTTCAGGATGGAGGAAAGAGTCCCTGGTGAGCTGGTTTTGATGCCTGCTTGTATGTACTTCCTAGTTCCACCTTTTAAATGGCAACAGGAGAGAACATCTGTGTCTCTGGAACATGGGGCTGGAATTTCCTTCTAGAGCCATTAAGAGGACTTGTCTCTCTACATTCCAGACAATAAAATGTCTAACTTCGTTTTTGCCTGGGAATTTGTGATGCTGGCAGTTTGATTGGTCGGTTCATCCAAACAGAGATCAGCTTATGTTGCACATGCATGTGGTTACATGAGCAGGAACCAAACCAAGTTCTGGGGGATGTCTGAAACAACTGACTTGCTGAGGCTGTGGGCGGGACACAAACCCAGACACCGTTACAAGGCAAACAGGTCTGCCTCTACTTTGATAAATTCATTAAGTTGATTACACATGACATTATAGACTAAAGTCAAGCATTAAGTAGCATATACCAGTACACATGCTTATTAAAACATTACAGAATACTAAGTTTATCCCTTCTTAAAAGGAAACCAAACATTTCAAATTCAGGTTATGCACAACATCCAGGGTTGTGGTCATCATATTGTAGTTAAAGAAATTCACCAGCAACACCGATTTCAGTTCAATACGGCTTTGGAGGGTTTTAGGTGGTCAATGGACCTGTAGTTGTATCTAGGACGGCCCTGGGTGCCGTTACTTTCAGTTCAAAAAGCATGCAGGGTTTCCCCTCCCTCCTACCTTCTCAGCTTGGGCTTCCAGGGACTTTAAGTTATTGCTGACATTTTTCAGCTCCTCCTCCAACTCGGCGCATTTGCTGCAGTATTATTTAGGTTTTTTTGCGGTTCATTTGGGGTTTTGGCAGGGTTTGGGAAGAGGGGGATGAGGAAGAGGGGGTGAGGGAAATGAGGACAAAGGTCAACGGATAAGGTGAGGGGCAAGGAAAAGACATGTAACAATGAACAGGGGAATTAGAGGGTGGGGGTAGAGACAAAACAGACGGAGAGATTTACAAAGAGAAAAACAAGGAGAGAAAGGCATGGACTTTAACCTGGGAGGAATGGGACCCAGACCACAGCCATTATGCTACAAACTAAATCATCTCTCAACAAAGCATAGACTTATACAAATCCCTGATAAAAAATAAATAAAATAAATAATAAAAAAAAGGGAAAATGTTTGTGGTCAAATACTCTTAGTAAACTTGGAATATGGAGTGCCTGTAGGTCGGGTAAATTCATGCGGATGGTATGCAGAGCGTTTGAGAGAGAAGTGAAAAGGAGCACACATGAGAAGGGGAAAGGATCGCGGAGGCAGCAGCTATACAATTACAGCAGTCAGTCATGCAGCCAGATGAACGCGGGAATTTATGTTAGCGAGGGTAGGAGGACTGCAAATCCCTGTGTGCATTCCTGGTCCTCACAAACCAAGTTCAGAGGGTGGTGTTTATGGACGTCTGTAATGAAGACCCCAGTCAGACCCTTTGAGGGTCACCATAAGGCACCATTCTGTGTCCTGTAGTTGGTAAGAACAGGGAGAAAGGGGGGGTGGTACCTTGTCCTCAGAGGCCTGCAGGCTCTTCAGTGACTGGTCGAAACCCCTCAGCTGCTCCTCCAACCTCCGGGCGTTGCTGTTAGTGAGTGGGAGGGAGGGGAGGGGGTCACATGACAGAAGCGCATGCAGAAAGAGAGAAAAAGAGAAGGACAAGATAGAGGGGAAAGAGAAAATGGTAACCGACAAAGGGACATGTCGGTATGGTAAACCCAGGACACATGCACACACAAACCGGCACATACATATGGGGAGAGGGGGAGAACAGATTGGATATGGTGATGGTACTGTTAGAGCATTCCCACTTTTACACTAATGATAACGTGTTGGTCCAGAGTAGTGCTAGCAGACATTTGAATACATATTTCCTATTACAGCTATACTACAGGTAATTACAAAGTAACAGTATCGTTCTGTTGCATAGTAAATGCAGCAGATAAACGGTAAACTGGATGTGTAACTACAAATCCTCAAAACATGTCAAAGTAAAAAGTGACAAAAGTGGGTGTGCAGTTCCTACTGTGACGAGAGCGAACGCGTCGTGCAGTCAGGCAAAGCCATTGTTGGCGCCAGTTAAGTAATGCCATGCAAAAGGTGTGGCTGAAACCCATTGTGGCTTTAAACTTACTTCTGCAGTGTAAGAGTGAGGGAACCGATGGGTGTTTTTGTGTTCTGCTACAAGCTTAAGCAGATGCAGTGTACGACTGTAGTGGAGAGGTACAGGGAGACTGATTAAGTATGTGAGAAAGCGACTCACCCCTCAGCCAGCTCAGCCCTCTCCTCTGTACGCTCCAGATCACCCTCAATGATCACCAGCTTACGAGCCACCTGTAGGGGTAGAGAGGCAGAGAGCAAAGGAAGTGAAACATTTGATAAGAGCAAGAGAATGAGAACGAAAGAAGCGGTGATGCACGGTCCAAGACTTCTTCAGAAGCCACAGAGCCTTGTTCTAGGTCTGATCAGCTCACCTCCTCATACTTGCGGTCGGCCTCCTCAGCGATGTGCTTGGCCTCCTTCAGCTGGATCTCCTGCATCTCCATCTTCTCCTCATCCTTGGAGGCCCTGTTCTCAATCACCTTCATACCCCTGAGAGAAAGGGAGGTAGAGAGAGAAAGATAGGCATGAGTGTCAAAAAAGTGTTTTGGACTTAGTTACCATATTACAGTGTATTGCAGGCCTTAGCTTTCTGCAGAGGAAATACTGTAGGAGAGAAACAGGTGAGCACATCTCTCTGTATAGTCTGGTGGCGAACTACCTCCACAGCTCTCCTCTTCTGCTGATATGTGGTGTCAGGACCCTATAATGCAGGCCAGATCGGAGGAGGGGCACTGATACAAAGGTGTGTGTGTGTGTGTGAGATAGTGTCCTAGCCTATATAGACAAACCTGTTCATTATCCACAGGGTACACCCTCAAATAGGCTACTTTCAGCTCACACCCACCAATGACCTTGTCCCACAACAGGAAGTGGCGTGACCCGGTGAAGACTGAGAACGCCGCCCCACCTCCACCCCTTCAACACACACACCTCTCGCTCTCATCTGCAGCTTTCTCTGCCTCCTCCAGTTTCTGCAGAGCGGTGGCCAGTCTCTCCTGGGCCCTGTCCAACTCCTCCTCAACCAGCTGGATACGCCTGTTCAGAGAGGCCACCTCAGCCTCAGCCTGGATGGGGACAGAGAGGTTATTATTGTACACCATAAGTTCACAAAAGCCATTTGAGACACCTCTTCCAACACAGACAGCACATCATGACATACTGGTACCTTCAATAAGGACATATTTCACACCACCTCAGCCTTTGATATAGAGAAGGATTACAGATGTAGCCTACAATCACATAACACACTGGTAGTGTAAGAGTTACTATGACATAACAACCGGCAGTTATACTCACACAGGTCTGTTAAAGGATACACCTCTCCCTCAGCCTGTATGTGTGGGTGAGAGAGAGAAAGAAGCAGCACTCTCCACTGAACTGGAACAGAGCTGGGAAAGTGTGTGCTCGCAGAGTCTTTGTAATGGACACCAACCCGTCACATTTGATCACCATAAGAGTTGGATACACTAAATGCACACAGCGAATCTGACTGATGTGCTGGTGTATGGGTTAGACATGCCAGTGGTCTCCATGGCCATGAATGGCACTAATTGGGCACGCCAGCCTAGATGACTGTGCTGCCTACCCTGGGTGGGTCGGGTATGGAAAAACAAGGGAGAGAAAACACACTGAGACGGATGAGGGAAAGGTTAAAGCACTTGGAGTGAATAAATGTTTTAGTGCCTTGTAGAGAGTAACCTGGCTGTTCTCACTCTCCATGCCTTGGAGCAGAGGAATAATGCGGTGTCAGAAAGAGCGAGCGGAAGACAAAGAGCAGTGAGAGAAGGATAGGAGGCTTATTAAGCCTTAGATAGCCACAACCAGATGGCCAGATCAGAAGATGGACCAGAAGGAGGCTACACTTACACAGCTCAGTATATACTGCGAAGCACATTGAGGATTAGGACTGTCTGTTACTTGTAATACCTCCATGTTCGTTGCTAAATTGTATGCATGTACCATCTAGTAAATGTACATGAGACAAATCATAAATGGGTAAAGCGTTTGACTGACTATAGAGCTGGGCGCCATGATGCTGCTGCCACTGTTTACAAATAGTGCCCAGGAGACGCTAGCATGACAGCCATGGAATCATGTCAGCGAAGAGTATCAGAACCATTTAGGTTGAAACCACAAACTCTCCTCTATGGCTTTGGGTAAGACCATCTGTCAGATGAAAACCATGTAAAGCTAACACTGCAATATTGAGACAGACCACCAAACTGAAAACAGAAAGGGAGCATAAAGAAATGAAAGCACAGCACCTTTCAGATGTCGATGTACATGGCAACCCTTAACTACCCCTACTACATACACACAACAACCACAGGCAACCTGCTGTGGCTGCATGAAAGAACGACTTCGGAGCACAGGCAAACCCGGTTGCCATGGCACTTGTATGCAAGTGTTTGACAGCCTTCATGAGAAATGGGCCTCTCGCCAACGTAGGCCAGCGCCATAGAGATATGCAAATCGGCACCCCCCTCACACCCTTGAAATAGCTTTCTGTCACCAAAGACAAGAGTGCTGTTAGTTAGCTTCTTCCGGTCTGACCAAGCACATTCTGGAGGTGGTATTTTGCAGCCATGGTGGTGGATGTATGAGTTAATATACTATTCTAGATTATTGGAAGTGAGGAGCGTGCGTATGCATCTTCAAATTCCTCTACGGAGAACGCTGTAGCGCAGAGACATTTCAGCTCTAGACTTGAGAATGAGGTGTCTAGTTAGCTTGGTGGAGTTTAGTGTTTGTACACCTTATGACCAAGATGCAACATGATCCGAGTCTTCAGAGGAGCTCATGTCGAAGAATGGTAGCATTTCTGAACACTGTAGACTTCCAGAAGGCTGAGTCAGACAGGTGGAATGATACAGCATAACTCCTCCAGACTAGGCCTGATAATTTATTCTGTGGGAGAAGGGCCAAACATTCATTGTCGTGTGTGTCTTACCTAGAGGAAGACACACGCGACTCATAACCAAGATTTTTTTTAGTCGTCAGTTGTCATTTCCTCTGACAGCAGTGGCAAAAAAAGCCCCACCACAATCAGTTGAAAACCACACTTCCTGTGCACCATAATAGAATGACTCCACAGGAGCCTCACGCTCTCTCACCCGCTTCCAACGCGGGCCTCTGTGCTAGAGTATAGCTGTTGACCAAGAGACCCTCATTTAAAAATGACTGTCCACTGTATAAGCCATTTCTTTCAGTCAATTGCTCTGGAATAGCCGTTTATAGCCAATCAGTTAGTGTGTTGCATTTGTTTTGCTCCAAATAACAGTAGCACTTGTGTACCTCCTTGAAAAAGACGCTGAGCGCATATCAGTGAGCATGCATGTCTTGTAGGAGTTTTATCATGGGATGAAAGGAGAAAACCATACGGAAACATAGACATGCTTGTATCATCTGCATGTGACCAAATTAACCATAGAATTACAAGAGCCTGGGCCAAAGTAGTGCGCCATAAAACCGCAATACATGTTGCACTGTGTAGCAACCCAGGCTCTTACATCACTAGCTCCTAGTGAGCTTAGAGAGGAGGAATTTGGCAAGTTGTTGAGGGCCAAGCCTAGGGGGCAAACGTTTGAAATTCCAGTGAGTGGGGAAATACAGGGACAACTGAAATACAAACTATTCAAAGCATTTGACCAACATTTATCTTGGAATTAGCATTGCACAATAAAACATATCCAATCAAAGATCTTTGGGTAGAATTATTCTTAAGATAATGGGAAACGCAGGACACCCATAGAGATGGATCGAGGACCATCTTTGTATCTGTGCCATGCTTCATCTGCGACAGCATGGGCTGCGCCATAGACGGGTTGGTTGTTTTAATAGGGTTGCCAACTGTCCCGTATTAGCCGGGATGTCCCTAATATTGGGCCAAATTGCTTTGTCCCATACGGGACGTCCGTTGTCCCGTATATTCAGCCAATCACAGTATAGCGTAAACACACCAAATCCTGCAAAGTATTTTCTGTTGTTGTTCAGTCGGTTTGGCATATCAAGGAAATATGGATAAACCTGCAAAAAAGACTGCAGAAAGCCAGACAGGACACCACAAAATCCACCAGTGAGAAGTGGGTGGCAGTTTTCCAAAACCTAGAGAAAGCCAACTTAATCAACATGTTCAGGATTGTCTCATTTGTCCTCAGTGTGCCAGGCTCAAATGCCTTTGTAGAGAGGATTTTCTCTGATGACCATTAAATGGTCAGACTCAAGAAACAGATGCAGCACAGAGCTGATCAAAAATGAACTTCAAATATCTGTGAACTCTGACTTGTCATGTAAGGACTTCTCTGGCTATACAGAAGGACTGCTTTAATCAGTCAAGAGCAGCAAAAAATATCCATGGAAAAAGCAGACTTGGTGAGTGACTCATGCCCCTCTCACATTTGAAATGTTATTTCTTGCTGTAAAGGTCCAAATAGTGATTTCATTGATCATTTATTTTGATGTTTAGTCACAAAAGTTAACATAATGATATAGTTTTAGTAAAGCTATAGACTAAATGGAATATAATTTGTTTTTGCCTTTCCAATTGAATAAGAACATACACTATATTCATTCACACAACATTCATTCACACACCACCGTGCACGCCACCTTTTGTCCCTTATTTGGTAGTGAGAAAGGTCGCAACCCTAGCTTACCAACAAAATTGTAAATAAGAAATTGTTATTAACCAACTTGCCTAGTTCGTTTTTTTATTTATCTATTGAAACCAAATCCACTTTTATTCACTTTTCTTCTTGTCTTAAAAAAAAAATTGGAAAGCCAATAGTGGTGGTTTACTGCCACCTGTAGTGCTGGAGTCCTGAACCAAATATTGTCTCATTTATTGTGGCCTCTAGATGGCTGTTATAGCTTATATCCATTTACAAACCATCGCACCCAATTTCAATAGAATGCGCTGATCATTAGCTGATTTCTCCCAACCCAGTTGACTACTTTAAAAATGACACAATGGCCATGCTAAAACTGGTTATATCCACGATGAGTCTTCTCTCTCTATGAGGACGCCCAAAACCAACTAGCTGATTTAGCAGGAATTTGTCACATCTTTCACCTCCAAATGAGGCTATTGGACTGAGCCAGCTGAAGAAACCCGACAAAAATAGGTGCCAACGGTAGCTATCCAGCCAACTGGCTAGGAGGTTCAGTTCAAACGGTACTGTAAAGTTGACATAACATCACAAATCAATGCATCTAGTTACCTAGCTAAGACCTCTACCTAGCACCTGGATTATTCAAGGCCTAACGTCGGCAGACGCCGGAAGGTTATTTCAACGTTACCTGTTCCCTTGACCGCTTCTCCTCTTCAACCTGTCTTTGCAAAGTCTCAGCTCTTTCCTCGGCTTCATCCGCCTGTTGCTGCAAAACTTTAATTTTTCGCTTCACTGCGTCGATGCTATTGGCCATTTTCTGACGTTGATTTAGTTTGCTAGCTAATTTGCAAAGATTGAAAACGCGTTTCTAATAACTAGCTGATGCAGGATGCTAACGTTAGTCGTTCCAGTTGGATTGGTTGCAAGCTGGCAAACGTCGTTCTCCGATGCGATGTTCTCCCGAACAGACAAACCAACGCCCCGCCAACGAGTCCAAACTGGAAATTAGAACAGAGCTTCGTTTCTTTCAATCTAACGTTACTCAACACTGTAGGAAGTCAGTTTATAGTCTAAATTAATTCTTACCGGCAGACAAATGTAATGTGCATAAAAACTTAACTCCCAAGTAGTTCGAGTGATAACTATGCCGAATTAATCAATTAGACTAGCCTAAAAACTGTAAACCTCTGTAAACTAGCCTAAAAACTGAAACCGTTTTCACCTCGATGTGTCGATAGAAAGACAGCGTCGTTAGCTAGCTAGCTGCTAAAGTAAATATTATAGGTTCGAAAGGCAGTTCCAACAAGATGAATACAAGTAGGATTTTCCTTTTAAGCAAAATGTATGGACGGTTGTTCCAGTTGTCTATTGAAAATGAATAAGCTAAGAATTTGGAGGAAAGCTGTGCAAAGACGGTTCTCTCTCCCTCCACTGCTCAGTTGCCTCGCTCGCTTCCTTATTTCAGCAGACAGCACGCTTCCGGTCTACTCCGCCCTGTCAAAGGGGAACTGACGCCTTATATATTCCCGCCACCTGGATAGTTTTGATTTTAACCAAATGATAATGCAATAAAGTTCTCCAACGCAAAGACAATGAAACAGTAAACCAATAAATTGTCATATTTAGACCTGGCTAGTAGCTCAACCTCATTTCGTATTATTATGTACGTAAATCCGAGACACGCAATTTAGTATGAAATCAAATCAAAATAAAATCAAATGTTATTAGTCACATGCGCCGAATACAACAGGTGTAGACCTTACAGTGAAATGCTTACTTACGAGCCCCTAACCAACAATGCAGTTTAAAAAAATATGGATAAGATCAAGAAATAAAAGTAACAAGTAATTAAAGAGCAGCAGTAAATTAACAAAAGCGAGACTATATACAGGGGGTACATGGTACAGAGTCAATGTGCGGGGAGTCTTATGTCTTGGGGGTATAGAAGCTGTTTAGAAGCCGGTTAGTTGGGGTAATATGTACATGTTGGTAGAGTTATTAAAGTGACGATGTATCGATGAAAACAACAGAGAGTAGCAGCGGTGTAAAAGAGGGGGAGGGGGGCAATGCAAATAGTCTGGGTAGCCATTTGATTAGATGTTCAGGAGTCTTATGGCTTGGGGGTATAGAATCTGCTTAGAAGTAGCTTGGACCTAGACTTGGCGCTCCGGTATCGCTTGCCGTGCGGTATCAGAGAGAACAGTCTATGACTAGGGTGGATGAAATGTTAAGTTTTGTATGGTATGTATTAATTTATGGATGCCCATCACCCATTTCGCATGATATGTTCCGAATTACAATTTGTATTACATGTTACGAATTAGCTAAATGTAAAATATGTTAAGAATTTGAAAAAAGTGTTATTGTTACGAATTTGCAAAACATACAATATGTTGTGAATTTTCAAAATGTACAATATGTTACGAATTAGCAAAACGTATGTTAAGTTACAAATTCTAGCTAGGTGGCTAACGTTAGGTAGCTGGCTAACGTTAGCTAGGCTACGGGTTATGGATAAGTTTAGGAGTTAGGTTAAAGGGTAAAGGTTAGGGTTAGGGGAAGGATTAGCTAAAAGGGTTAAGGTTAGGGGAAGGATTAGCTAAAAGGGTTAAGGTTAGGGGAAGGGTTAGCTAAAAGGGTTAAGGTTAGGGGAAGGGTTAGCTAAAAGGATTAAGGTTGGGGGAAGGGTTAGCTAAAAGGGTTAAGGTTAGGGGAAGGGTTAGCTAAAAGGGTTAGGGGAAGGGTTAGCTAAATGGGTTAGGGGAAGGGTTAGCTAAAATGGTTAAGGTTAGGGGAAGGGTTAGCTAAAAGGGTTAAGGTTAGGGGAAGGGTTAGCTAAAAGGGTTAAGGTTAGGGGAAGGGTTAGCTAAAAGGGTTAGGGGAAGGGTTAGCTAAATGGGTTAAGGTTAGGGGAAGGGTTAGCTAAAAGGGTTAAGGGAAGGGTTAGCTAAATGGGTTAAGGTTAGGGGAAGGGTTAGCTAAAAGGGTTAAGGTTAGGGGAAGGGTTAGCTAAATGGGTTAGGGGAAGGGTTAGCTAAAAGGGTTAAGGTTAGGGGAAGGGTTAGCTAAAAGGATTAAGGTTAGGGGAAGGGTTAGCTAAAATGGTTAAGGTTAGGGGAAGGGTTAGCTAAAAGGGTTAGGGGAAGGGTTAGCTAAATGGGATAGGGGAAGGGTTAGCTAAAAGGGTTAAGGTTAGGGGAAGGGTTAGCTAAAAGGATTAAGGTTAGGGGAAGGGTTAGCTAAAAGGATTAAGGTTAGGGGAAGGGTTAGCTAAATGGGTTAAGGTTAGGGGAAGGGTTAGCTAAAAGGGTTAGGGGAAGGGTTAGCTAAATGGGTTAGGGGGAGGGTTAGCTAAAAGGGTTAAGGTTAGGGGAAGGGTTAGCTAAAAGGGTTAGGGGAAGGGTTAGCTAAAAGGGTTAAGGTTAGGGGAAGGGTTAGCTAAAAGGATTAAGGTTAGGGGAAGGGTTAGCTAAAAGGGTTAGGGGAAGGGTTAGCTAAAAGGGTTAAGGTTAGGGGAAGGGTTAGCTAAATGGGTTAGGGGAAGGGTTAGCTAAAATGGTTAGGGGAAGGGTTAGCTAAATGGGTTAGCTAAAAGGGTTAAGGTTAGGGGAAGGGTTAGCTAAAAGGATTAAGGTTAGGGGAAGGGTTAGCTAAATGGGTTAGGGGAAGGGTTAGCTAAAAGGGTTAAGGGAAGGATTAGCTAAAAGGGTTAAGGTTAGGGGAAGGATTAGCTAAAAGGGTTAGGGGAAGGATTAGCTAAAAGGGTTAGGGGAAGGGTTAGCTAACAGGGTTAGGGGAAGGGTTAGCTAAAAGGTGTAAGGTTAGGGGAAGAGTTAGCTAACATGCTAAGTAGTTGCAAAGTAGCTCAAAAGTAGTTGAAAAGTTACTAATTAGCTAAAATTATAAAGTTGTCTGTGATGAGATTTGATCTCGCAACCACCATAATTTTGTTTTTGCCATAAGCAACTATCTGTCTTATGTTACATTTGGTAGGGTTACATATCATACTAATTTGAGTGCCTTGGATTTACATTTAGTATGCTACGTCTAGTCTATGAGACCAGGCTGCAACCCCCACACTGGGCACAGACGTCAATTTAAAGTCTATCTATTCCACGTTGGTTGAACGTAATTTCTTTGAAATGACATGAAAACAACGTTGATTCAACCAGTGTGGCCAGTGGGTAGCAATAAGGTTAATCTGAAGCAATATTTATTTTTCATGTATTACTTTTGTCACTATAGGTCTAGGTCCTGTCTGCAGTGGTTTGTCATGGCCCATCTCTTCTAGGCACTCTTGGATTGCTGCCCTCAGCTCACAGGGCCATCTGTCCAAGCTGCATATACCAGCTGGCCAGGCCATTATTTGGACTGGAGAGCAGTGAGTGGTTTTACTTAGCATAAAGAAGATGTATACTGCCGTGTAATGCTCTGGCTAATTGTGAAATGTGTTGGCTTGAGACCCCTGCTTTTAGCCCATGCTCAAGTGACACATCTTGCAGGATATAAATGTTGTACGTGATGGTTTTAGTGTATGTAAATATTCATTCCATGGTATTCAGTAGGTGTGAGATGGCTTAAATTGCGTATTACTACTCTTTTCGCCCCATGTATCCAGAAATATGCACCATGGTCCATGGGTGATGTTCATTGACAAGTGCATATGTCAAGTTGTATGTGGACTTGAGTATGGCTTTTCTAACCACTAGATGTCCCCATGGTTACACATAATAGCCGGTCTTTGGCTGAACCAGTACCTGGGCTGAGGAGACGCACAGTATGTGCTTCCAAAAAAGGAATGAATAAAAAGGATCTATTGTTTTTTACCAAGTTCGCATGCGCCAAATCCATCTTCGGCACCTGCAATAAAATCACTCATTGCTGCCATGCACAGGTCGGCTGATCCAGCAGCGCTACTGTATCCAAAAAAATCATTTATTTGATTTTTATTTGAACCTTTTTTGGAAGTACATACCGTGCATAACGGCAGTAATGACGATAGTTGCTCTCCAAAACGTCATATTTTGGTGAGTACCGAACATATTTTGACATTATAACGTTTTCAGAGCTGGTTAATGTGACTTTAAATTGAAGGATCCTAGGCATCAGAGGAGACCTTGTCATATTCATCATCTCATCAAGCTCAGGTACTGGTTCAGGGTTTTTTGGGGGGCGGGGGGGGGGGGGGCATATGAATCACGAGTGGCGTTGCATTTTATTTTGAATGTAAGTTATGATTTAAATCAATTAAATAATCAAATGATAATTGGATACTGGATGAGTTCTTTTGATCTGCCTTTGTAACTCTAACCACCTGACAGTGCAATGTCAAAAAGACTGCAGTTGATCTCTTGCCTGTTTCTTATGTCTCTTGACATTTAATTAAGGGTCAGGAAACGCTAGCAACTCCATTAGAAGAGAAAGTAATGTGTGCCACCCACACATCTCCCAATACAATGTTCCAGGAAAGATTATCTCAACAAAGAGCAAGCCAATCGTTTGAAACGTGTCCCTAATCCTCAGTAACTCCACAATGGATTACACCAGTCTGGGAGTGTCAATGACATTTGAACCCGAGTAGTTTGAAGGTGTAACGATATTAATCGTCCCCGCTACACTCTTCCTAGTCACCGGGAACACAATGATGACAGGAGTGATAACAGCAGTGACATGGCGACACTATTAGCACTAATCCCCCATTGGGTGCGTGGGGGGGCTTGTAGCCAGCTGGCTATGCAGAGTGACACCCTGTCTAAATCAATGTTACCCCCTCTTGGATGCCGAGAGGCTTTGCACCAAAATGCCACTGCAGGGGGTGGTGCTTGCCAGTTGGTAGGGAGGAGGGGGAGCAGTATATATTTTATGGCTGACCCTGGATGGCCATTTTGCTTTGTGTTGTGTGGTTACAGAACGCCACACGCCAGGGTTTGTAATGGCCCCTGCAGTACATGTAGATCTCTCCACCTGACTGTGGATGTCTCCTGCCTCACTAATGTCTTGTTGTGTCTCTGTCCCTCGAGACTAACTAAAGACTGAAGGGATATTCTGTCCTGGCAACTAAGACCACAAGTCATGACATTATGCCATTAGATTGTCTGAGATGCCACACGAGCCAGGGCATAGATGTTGTGTTATCTTTATCCTCACTGAGGATTCTGGTTCCTCTCAAGGTCTCTTACTGCTTTTCTTCTTCAGGGCCTATCTACCACATGGTATGGACCAGCAGGGGGGTTTAACAGCATTGTCTCTATGGGTGCATTTGTAAATTCACTCTGGAGTGCCAAAGAGCACTCAGAGTGCGCTCTGGGCGTTCATAAATTCAGAGCGTTGTCAGATTGTCCGTTTGTAAATTCAGAGGGTTTCGCTCTCAGGGTGTCTCTGGCCGAAGAATAGGGTTGATCTGAGCGTTCTGACCTCACAACAGCATTCAAGCACCCAAGCTAACTGGCTAAAGTTAGCTAGCTTGCTAGCTACTTCCAGACATAAATGAGAGAACACCTCACTCTGACCATTTTACTTGCCCTAGCAAAGCTGGTTTGGCTGTTTTCATGTTATCCAGAGCGTTGGTGACTGTAACTGTGCTGCTGGCAAAAAATGTATTAAGCTTTTTTGCCGATGTTTACTGACACCGACCATATTCAATGGGTGTTGAGCGTTCGTAAATTCATCAGTTATTTTGCACTCTGGCACACTCAGACGAGAGCGCTCTGAAATCGGAGTAGATAGCCAGAGTGAATTTACGAACACGCCCTATGACAGTGTCTGTGTAGACATAGCCTTTGCACCCCCTCCCACCCCCCCTTTCCTCCGCGCCCACCATTCTGACCTCTCCTATTTTAAACCCCATGGTATTTTGGCATGGGAGAGCCTTCTCAGGGCTTTGCCATAAGAAGGCAAATTATTTGTGTGCCAGGTGGATGTGCTATATCAGGGGAGTGCTTCCCTGACAAAACCATTTCATCATTATCATGGGACAGATAGGAAGAGAGGGATCAAAATAAGGTAGAGAAAGGGTGTGGGCCTGACGGGTTGACCTGTGTGTGTGGAAACTGATATGATGGGAAGAGAGGCCTTGTTTGTATCTGTGGGTGTGAGAGGGACGTTTGTGTGGTGTGCTGTTTGGTGTGCCAACGGAACTTACATCTGCAGCTTTCTTGTCTGCAACCTCCAGCTTCTCCTGGGCATCCTTCAAGGCCTCAGAATATTTGTCCAGCTCATCCTCAGTCCCCTTCAGCTTCTTCTGCATCTGGATCAATGCATCGTCATTCTGACGGAGGGAAAGAACAACGGACAGGGAGGAGTGGGAAAGAGAGAGACAAACAGGCAGAAAGAGAGGAGATGGAGAGACAGTGAGGAGAGGACAATTGAGCGAGGGAGAGATACAGTATGAGAGGATGTTAAAGGGAAGAAACTCAGAGTAAGACAAGCCAAGATGTGTGAAGACCAGGCTATAGAGTGGAAAGAACCACACATACAGTAAGTTGCAAGATGTGAGAAAGAGAGGTCAACATCACAATGTTTCCGAAAACATATTTCCATAGTACAAAACCAAGTCATTGGGAGATTAGAGAAAACAATCATGTTAGGTAGCACATATTTCGGGCTTTGGTTCATTACTTAGTGAACAAGACTGTTTTGGAATGTTATGTATAATGATTGGTTCGCTTTTGATGAGCAATTGATCCCAAACATCCACAAGTATGAGTAGCCGAATGAATGTGTTGAGGGGTTACAGTCGCAATGCCTTGTGGGTATTAATATCCCCAGGCTTTCAGCCTTCGTCCCTGGACTGCTGTGTAAAACTATTGTCTGTCCTTGTTGTTGTTCCCAACCAAACTGTTGGATTCCAACTTGGGGGCAGGAGGACAGCTGTCACTGTTAAGAAGAATACCCACACGCACGGTCTTATTATAGATTATGGAGCTCTCTGGAACACGATAATCACTTTAGGGTCCAGATATAATGTCTTCACTTGTCTTTTCCTGTGATTATCTGTCAATTAAGTTTAGGCCTTTATAAAGGCTCCTGGCTGTCAAACTTGGATTTGTCATTTGGATATTTTTTTCTACGTTTCGGTAGAAATACCAAGATAATTTGTTTGCATTCTTCAAACTCCACCTTGAACTTCCTAAATATTGTTATCATTGAGTTTAAAAAAAACATACACATAGTTAATAAATATGGTATATGCCATAACATATATTAGCTTGAAGAATAATTATTATAATTTGTGTTATTTATTGTTAATAACACTTTGTGTGAGCACAGGTTGCTTGCCTTCTCAAAGTAATGATTTGCTTTTAAATACTCTTATTACATTCAGTGTTGACAGACTCATTTTGAATTTGAGCTCTATTGTAAGGCCTCACGATTAACCTTCAGTTGACCTCCCCTAACCAAGGTATGGTTAGCATCTTAGCAATTGCTGGCCTACCTGTGTTACCAAAGTTAATCAACTGTGTATGCGTTAGCATCACCTAATTACTTACTAACTAGAATTATACTGAGAATACTAGCCTAAGCTAGGCTAGGTGTCCCCACCTGCTTGCTCTTATCCTCAGCTGCCTTTTTGTCAATCTCGGACTGGTCAGCCGCTTCCAGAGCTGTCTCCTTATCCATCTTCAGCATCAGCATCTTCTTCTTGATGGCCTCCATATTGCCTGTGTTTGGTTAGGCTCACGAGGCGAATAAATAAACGTGGATGTCTTTCTGGAGAAGGGCTCAAGGAGGATGATTTGGAGCCCAGAAGGAGATGGGGAGAGAGATGGACGGACAGAGAAAGGGGTGAAAAGAGAGAGGCCAAACTCAGACTATCATAGGGTGGGTGGTTTTATATTTGGTGGAAAGGTTGGAGACTCCCACCTCCCATGCCGCTCCTCTAACCTATTTTAAGGCTCCTCCACTGACCAAGGCCTTATAAACCTATTATTCAACTCCGTGTGTCTGTCAAAATCTATCTCAAACACACTTTCTCTCTGACACACACATGCACAATGTGTTCCCACTCTAACTATCTCTCTTACACAAACAAACACACACACTTATTGCTACTATGGACATGAAACATCCCTTCTTAAAGTCCACCCCCAAATATGAACTACTACTAATAAATGTTTCCCAGTTTAGAAACCACAGTCATTGTAAGTTGTAAATCAGTCGGAGGAATGGAGATAAAAGACATGTGGAGGAAGGTGAGACCAAAAAATGGACAAGAATCAAATGGCGGAAGTAGAAGAACAGTCCCTGATATAGAATGTACATGGTCTCAAAGGTGAGCTCATTCAACGTGGAGAAGGGAGACAATTTACTGTTGGTTGACAAAGCTGTTATCCTGACAGCCAGTCATTCACTATCAGGGTGTCACTTTTCAATAGCTGGACATGGCCCACATACACAAGAAATTAGCCAGTGGTCCACCAACTTTTTAATGACATGACCCCAACTAAGCTTTTGGAATTTGCCTGGGACCCGTCACGTGAAACAAACCAGTGTTTATTTTCATGATCCAGTCAGCAGTCAAACCTTTTATGTTTAAAACTAACTTTTATTATTTATCGTTTTCAACTTTGTACAAGTTCAAAGTTGCATTATTAAGGAACAGTTACATGTGGTTTTTGATGCGTCTCATCATAGGATGCAAACGCTTTGTCTCGACTCATACAAACATCCAAGGCTGCCAACATCACATTTAATTAAAACCGATTGAATCAGGTGCAACCTTTTATGGAGCTTCGGAGTGGCAACAACATAATTTGGGGACAGGGTGCCTTGTCTATATAATGGTAGGGGAAACATTGCCATAGGATGAAAGTGCTTCTATTTTTACTGATTGACAATCCATAGGCCCAGCCAGCCCTTGGTCATGGTGGGAGGGTGGATAATGGTGGGGAGGGGATGAGGGGAGTCTGAGATGCTAGCTATGAGATGCTTGAGGGATTTTAATACTTGCTGGCTGACATTGACCTGGGATTAGGACGAACAGATGGAGAGAGACACTTAGAATTGGAAGCGCCTGGGCCCTGTTCCCCACCAACTCTCACACACACTGGATGATATTCATAGAAGTAGAAACAAAGGTGTGAGATGTTTGAAATTCGGTTACTCTAAGGCAAATTACCCCTTCATAATGGTTAGCACTATGGGTGATATAGACTTTGTAAAACTATGGCAAAATGTGCTGAAATATCAAAGACGTGTAAATTGTTTAATGGAGTGACATAATACCAGTTCTTAGGTTACAACAACGGAAATAATATGTACTGTGTGTAGGTTAAAAGGTATTCTTCCTTTACAGGTCTTCAGATCGACACAAGGCTAGGAGAGCCTGCTGCATCTCTCCTTTGTATTCTTTCTGTGGGTGTGAGAGGGAGGGATGTAGTTATGACAGAGTTATAAACAACAAACCTTTCAGAATGACTATTCAATGTATTGGTGCGCGTGCATATGTCTTCACCTGCAATGTAGAGTAGAGTGAAGTGTTGGTCAGTCTGCGATACTCGATTCTCACACAGAGGAGGTCCTCTTCACTGTGGCTGATAAGAATCCCCTGCACCAAACTGCCTTTCTGCAGGACACATACACAATTAACATACACAATCTGAATGAACCTGGCTTAATGAAGACTCTGCCTCAAGACCTGACACAAAGGCACAGAAATCGATAGTCTTTCGAGATCGCAATGCCCACTACACTTGCCGACTACACCTCACAGCACAACAAGAATAGTCATGTAGCCAGTGTGAGTCTAGAGTAGAGTCACTGTAACAGAATGTGGAGTAGACCATCATATGACATGAAACTCACCTTAATGTTGCTGTGGAGACGCTGGGCCAGGAACAAAGGAATACTTGGGATGGAGACAACTACAGATGGAAAGAATCAATACATACTGTCACACACAAACACACACACACACACACATATGAGCATTTGAAGAAGTTGATAGTTAGCCTTGTTCAATTGCTTTGTGCGAGACTATGTCTTACCCAGAGTGCGGAAGCCAAGCCTCAGGTCCCCAGAGAAGTGACTCTGTACCGTTTTATCCACAGTCTCCCCTCTCAGATCCTCCAACCTCGATAGCACTGAGAGATAGAGAGAGGGAAAGAGAGAGGGGAAGGGGGGTAATGGAGGCTACAGCCATACCAGGGCTAGGAGGAGACAGCAAACGGATGAAAGATACATTTGTTTATTACCTCTGTTGAGATGGTTTGAGTCTCTCATGGTTAACACCTGAATCCAGGGGGCTGGATCCTTTTTCTTACCATTCACAGCATCATTCAGAGCCTACACACACACAAAGGATATCAAGAGAACTGCCTAATTGAAGGAACTTTCTGGAGGTAATTTTGGGCTTTGAGGAAGAACACTCACCTTAACATCCTGGTCAATGAGCTGATAATCAACCATCTCCTTTGAATTCAGCTCCTCCTTCTGTTGGAATTAAAGCACAAATGGCACCTTTCACTTCGTTTAAATTAGGACATTATTTTTCTCTGGCTGATCTATACAGCTTACTCTGTGCAAGGGGGTGAAAACTTGACAAGGCACTCTAACTTACTATGCGTATATAGCATTCACTCTTAGAAAAAATGGTTCCAAAGGGGTTCTTCAGCTGTCCCTAAAGGAGAACCCTTTTTGGGTTCCATGTAAAACCCTCTGTGGAAAGGGTTCTACCTGGAACCGAAAGTGTTCTACGTGGAACCAAAAAGGGTTCTTCAAACGGTTCTCCTATGGGGACAGCCGAAGGACCCATTTAGGTTCTAGATAGCACCTTTTTTTTCTTAGTGAACTCTACGTAGATTGCAATATTGAGACATCAAGTCTAAGACCAGAACGAGAATCTGCTAAAGAAGAGTGGCAGTACCTTGAGTATGGCCAGTACCAGCTTAGTGAAGTCTTTACTAGTCTCACTGATAAGATCATTCTCCAAGTAACGTCCAAACTCTGTAAACAAAGCAGAATAAGACTACGGTAGGGCACACTATGTGTGTGTGTGTGTGTGTGTGTGTGTGTGTGTGTGTGTGTGTGTGTGTGTGTGTGTGTGTGTGTGTTACCCACAGACAGTAATTCTCACCCTGTTTGTAGGCAATAGTGGCATCTTTAAGCTGCTGTGGTGATTTGGTACACAACACAGCCAATAGACTCTCTTCATCTGTACCAATACCCTGTAACAAACAATTACACATTTAAAGTGATTTGTTCCAGTGATGTAGCCAAGTCACTAAATGTTGAGTCCAAGTGGAATCCCAAATCCCTGGTGTTCGAGTCCGAGTCGAAGTCTGATTCCTTTATACGTGAGTCACGAGTTGAGTCACGAGTCCCTTGGTGTGCTAAATGTAGTTGTCAAACCATTTTTGAAGTTAAATATCATTACAGTGTTGCACATTTGTAAGGCTAAATAGATAATACGTTTGCTGTTGTTAAATTATGAAAAGAGAAAACATTTCTGACAACAAAGTCACCACTGGTCGAGTCCAAGTCGAGTTGCGAATCATGAAAATCGTGACTTGAGTCTGAGTCAAGTCCGAGTCCTGGGCTCGAATACTACAACACTGATTCATTCACACACACACAATACACAAAGACCCACACATTCATTCAAACCACATTACAGTACATACAGTAATTACACACCTAAAAATACAATTAACATGTATTACATGCTTATTACAATGATCATTGAAATAACAGGTGATCTGCTCTCACCTCCATGGTCTGTCTGAGGCGATGGGCGTCAAACTGAGAGGGGGTCATCATCAGCCCCAGCATGAGTTGCTCCAGCCCCCCTGACACAGCTTTCTTCAGGGCAGGACATAACTCCTACAGAGGAGGGGTAGATAGAGACTGTTGGGCTGGGTTCCAATGCCATATATCACATCCCTTCCGACAGTCCCCTTAGAGATCTAAAAGTAGTCAATAGGTAGGCTGACAGATCCACAGAGTTACCTTCTGTGTGAGGTTACGGTAGGACTCTGCGATGCTCTGTCTCTGAGCATTGTTTCGATTGGTCAGGATTCTCACCAGAGTGTTCACGTCACTGTCTAATACACTCAAACACACACACATATTTTGAATACCTCATCCAATATGAATGTATAATACTAACTACTTCAAACATTCACACCATCAGATTGATGAAATTCTCAGAAAACAAATTGTTTTCAATGAGCTATGGTACTGATTTACTTCATTAGTGTACATTAAATCCTTGAATAGTACCTTTGCTCTCCAGGGCAGTTTGAATGTCGCGGGCGTCCTTCTCTGAGTTGAAGTTGGGGAAGGGTCGCACAGTGCCCAGTGTACCCCACCACATCGCATGAGACTGGACAAGACAGGGGAGAGAGGGGTGGTGTCACTGAGTCGCTACAGTAAACCTCAATCACTGACATTTACTGTCTAGGTTCCGTCATGTTGCGTTTAGCCATTCTATCCTTTTAGTTTAGTCCAGAAGAAGGAGAGGAGATGAGGAGAAAGTCTCTTCAGACTATGGAGATGCAGGTTCACTTACACTGGCTTTGGGAGGGGTATTTTGCATAGACTTCTGCAGAGCTTCCATGATGGGAGTGACAGAGTAACTGCGATTGAGATTAGGCATAATTAGTGTTGGGGTTTAAATATTTGTATACATATACATATATGTATATGAATATATTCAAACAGCGCCTCAGATGAGCTGGTTTGCACACTTATTTATTATCGTGAATAAATCCTTGCCAACAACCAACCAGCATCTAGGATTCAAGCAGTCCGTTTTATAATATATAATATTGCATTGAATATTTGAAATATTTGTATACATTAATTCCCAAATACCATGATGCCATAATTCCAATTCACGTATCAATACGCATCCACTGTCCCGCAGTTCAGTTGTCCAACTCTGCATTGATACATTTGCTATTGATAAATCAGGTACACAAACTAGACATTAGATATTTTATGCAATAGAAACATTGTCTTCATGTATCAATTCACAAACAAATCAGTGATTACCAAAGGAAAGAAGGGAGGAAATAGAACGTTTTTGAACAGGGCCACAATGGTCGGTGAAGTCCATCCAAAATACTTTAACTTCATTGCCCTCTAGTGTCGCAAATGTACGGAAGAGTATAAGGCGTAAGTGAAGGGAAAGTGGTGATACTTGTATATATATACACACACAATATATATATATATATATATCCCACTATATATATATATATATATATATATAATATTACTATAGTAGTTTTTAAAAGTGGGAATATTTCGAGAATAAAGTGACAATATTTTGAGAATAAAGTGGCAACTTTTTGAGAATAAGGTCGCAGTTATATTTCAAGATTAAAGTAGGGAATTTGGTTAACTGCATGTCTCCCTGACGCTGTGCGTGCCACCATTGATTTGCCTGCAATTAGATGACCTGGTGAAACTATACTTTAGAATTGGCGTTAGTAACAAGGAAATCCTTTATCTTTTAGCACATAATAACCATATTATTATAAGTAGGCCAAACCCCTGTCATGGACCTTGCATTGCTATGCAACGGGGCAGAGGTTTGGGTAAAGCGCCGTCTGCGACAGTAATTTTACGTTCCATTATTATAATCTAACAGTCAACAGGTCCCGCCTCTAGCCTCTATAATGTGAACAGGTGGTAGCCTAAATTACCGGTATAGCTGAGACAAATAGTTTATAACGGAGATGTCCCTGTTTTGGGATATGCATCCTTCATTCCTCCCATCCTTGAAAACATCACCGATAGATGGATAGTGAAAGGAGATATTATGCTAGGCTACCAATCAAGTAATGTCAGATCAGTGATTATTTCTTTATAGCCTATCATAATGTATCTAATAGGCCTATATTTAGACCAATGATTATTTCTAGAAATGGTGAATCAACCATGAATATATTCAAACAGCGCCTCAGATGAGATGAGATGTCCTTGAGTTGCCTCCTCCCACAGATATTTGCGTAAAACCCACGCTTCGTTGTTCATTCCTCCCGTAGCGGTTGGATAGGCCTATCATTTACTTTCACTTGCCCACTGTAATGTAAGATTAGCCTACAGGTTAAGGTACTCAATCTAATGGACCGCTATAGGTTTATAGTGTGCTGAGAATAGCGTTGTTGTAGCGAATTTGGAGAGCAGTTTGACATTGGACACATACACACGCATATTACCCAGGATCACAAGATAATTCGTTTTATTGAGTGTGTTGTCTTAGCCTACTAGCCTATCGTTAGAAGTATAGTTGCCATAAGGCGGAAATACTACTAATAGTAAAGCAGCATTGTCACGCCCTGGCCATAGAGAGGGTTTTATTCTCTATTTTGGTTAGGCCAGGGTGTGACTAGGGTGGACATTCAATGTCCTTTTTTCTATGTTTTGTATTTCTTTGTTTTGGCCTGTTATGGCTCTCAATCAGGGACAGCTGTACATCCTTGTCGCTGATTGGGAGCCATTCTTAGGTAGCCCGTTTTCCTTTGGGGTTTGTGGGTGGTTTATTTCTGTTTAGTATTCTTACCTGAGAACTGTTTAGCTGTTGCACTTTGGTTTTTGATTCAGTGTTCATTTCAATAAATGTCATGATGAGCACTAACCACGCTGCGCCTTGGTCTACTCCCTGCAACGGCCGTTACAATCATGGATAAAGTAGTTAATAGTTTCCATTATGCACAGATTTTTGCAAGGCGTTCCCCTAGGCTACGCAGCAGAACGTTGTAGCGAATTCGGAGGGCAGACTGGGACTCGACCCCAGTTCTTGTTCGTGCGAGATAATAGATAATTAGATTGATAAGCGTGAGTGCACAGTGGCGCCTGTTTGAACGAGTGTATTATATCAATAAATTGATGGCCATGTGTTTGTTTTGCTCCTACTTTTAACCGCCCACACACACCACACACACACACACACCTACATGCATACACACCCAACCCGCCGCATTTAACCCGCCGCACTTCTCGAAATATTGCCACTTTATTCTAGAAATATTGCTACTTTATTCACGAAATTGTGCCATTTTATTCTATAAATATTTTTGCTAGTTTTTAAAGTACTAGCTTGCAAAAAATATATAATCTAAGTAACGCCACCCCTTGCTCTTTTTTTCTTCACTTGGCCCTTAATACTCTTCCGTACAAATTAAACTTCAGCGTTGTGTCATTTCTGCTTGCATTGCATATCACAAAACTCAACATCTGGTCAGAGCAAGCAAATAGTCCTCCGACCTGACTCTACAGACTCTAAATTCATCTCGTCTCTGGTGATGTTGCCTACAACAAACTGTCTAGCCCACCAATCTAGAAATTCCTCCATGTGAAAAAACGCAGGGAAACCAAACATATTTAAAAAACGCAGGGAAACAAAACGTTTTTTCTGTGGTTTATCACCATATCGTTTACAAAAAGAAAACAATTATGAACTTAATAAAACAAGGATTATATATTGTTAAAAATATATATGTCTCCAACAATTTATGTCATTATACAGCATAATGAAATGAAACGCACCTGATAGTCCCGTTTCGTATCCGCTTGACAGGAGACGTCTCTGAAATGACTTGATGTTTTAGTCTATTTCCAAGACAACCAGGTGTGGCTGCAGCGGGACAGATAGGATGTGACTATGGTGGACTTGAAGCACTCACTCATTCATTTTATAACCATGGGCGTGTCTCTATTGACAGGTAGGCTATCTTGGCTGTAGAAGTTCCTGGCTATGGACTCCCTTACAGAAAAACCACATGATTTCACATTACATTTCAAATGTCAAAACGTGTTTTTGGAACACTTCACATGTGATCACGTTTTCACATGTGTAGTTTCATGTTATCACATGTTGTCATGTGTTATCACATTAACTTCACATAAGATCACATGTGATCACATGAAAGCATGTGTTTTTGGAACACTTCACGTGTTCACATGTGAAATTCCTGTGTTTTTTCCATAAGTGCAATAAGCCTACCTGGCCGTTTGTTCAGTTCACCAATCTGATAGAAAATGGATAAAACCTGAAGTTAAACCAATACATGGTAAGATAGATGGAGCTATAATAAAATCACTTGTGTATCCAGGACTTTCATGTGGAAAGTTGGATATCAGACACACTGTCACACACACACACACAGGATGTTGCACACCTGTCTGAGGACGACCCCCTCCCAACACACACGCGCCAGTAACAACTTCCAAGACACTCTAGATTTCTGTAAGATTTATAAACAGCACACAAAATGAACAATAATTGTAAGTCAAATAAAAATTATAAAAAGACAATAAAATTACAACATTAACATTAAAAGTCATTTTCTTTTTTCAGAACAGATCAAATATTTATACAAATACTTCCTATAGAATATATGTAGCATATAAAGAAAAAAACATGTATTTTTTTTTTACTGTATTTCAATCAAGGAAACACCTTTTGAATCCAGTCAAATCATTTCCATTCCTACATAATAGTTGCTTCATGGTCAAGGGGTGAGCTTAAAAACAGTCCGAAAAATGTTGACTTTTTGTAAAAGGAGGTTTTGGTTGGTGTCAGTGTTGCTGGTGGAGTTGGCTGGTAGCAACAGTTTATCATCCTAAAAACTATAAGGGTGAAATACATTAGAGACGATCAAAGTTAATTCCACCGGCAAATCTGAACTCACGATTGAGTGCAGTGTAAACCACGTTTTAGTAGTTCATGTATGAAACATACAACTGTAGATTAGATATGAGGTCAAAATATTCCAGGTGCAGTCAGTCAGATTAGTCAATCTTTATTCTAAGGATGCAATTCTTTATCCTAATTCAAATATAAATGTTGTTGTTTTTTGGTTCAGTATGCTCCTTCTGTGTGTATCCTCCAAAAGTCAGAACAGTTCATTGCAAACCCCCCCTCCCCATTTGTATAAAATATTCAGTATAAAACCCCTTATGGTGGCTCACTACTGTTGTCTTCCTAGAAAAAAGAAACAATTTGGTTTATCAAAAGCACAATAGTTTTCAAGTGTTTGTGTTCAAGAAGGAATGGGGGTGGGGGGTGAGAGTTGATTAATACCCACACATTTTTTTAAAACAATTATATAAAGTAAATATATATATATCCTTGCAGGTATATATATATATATATATATATATATATATATATATATATATATATATATATATATATATATATATATATATATATATCCTTTTTTTCTGTCCTGTCCTCCCCTTTTCCTGTCCCGCCCTCCTTTACTGGTCTAAGTTCAGTTTCAATCAGTCAGCTCCACCACTACAGACAAACCAGGTCTGTAGAGAGGTAACACTAAATGTACAACAATGACAGGCAGTTACAGTACAGAATAGTTCCTACTGGTATCAGCAGACACCTATAGATCAACAGTCCACCATTAGAATTCCATTGTTGTTACGAACCGGCTCCTCCTCTTCACCCCTAATCCCTCTCTCTTATTAGTCATCCTTGTTTTGAAAAGGGAAAGAAGAAACGAAGAGTGGGATTGGAAAAAGGGATTCAATCCCGAGGATGAAGCTTTTAACATAACATTAGAAAAACATATAACATCTCCGAACTAACATATACCATGATACAATACACAATTCCTGGGTAGGCTTTCTATGCCAAAGAAAGACGAATAGATGGAATCACTGAAGATAAGTTCTATCAGGTCTGGTTGGTTGGAGGTTGAGAATATGTTGGTCCAGCTCTCAAGTCCTGTTTTCTGGTTTGCGTATCCAGTTTGAGGTCAATGTTAACTCAGAACAGCCTCGGGAATCAGCCTTTGGATTCCTGCGCTTCCGGTCCGCACTCGCTCTCCTCCGGGATATCCTGGAGATCTGAGGAGGTCATTGAAAGTTATTCATATGAATAAATATGTTATTAATAAGTTTAATAACGTTTGAATAACGTGTTGATCCAAACAAGACTAGCTTGCTCAGTAATGTAAATAGAGGATCCAATCAAGATGCGACTGGAGGAGTACTGTTTTACTAGACTGAGTTACTAGACATTGACTGACACAATAAGGACTGTGGACAGAGGGAGTTAAATATTGTCAGAGGTATCCACCCTTTAAGCATACAGAAAGAAAGAATGGGGAGAGGTGCATTGATTGAGTAAGAAGGGCACAAAAAACAGTGACTGTCTCTCAATACTCTAAATGTCGCCTCTAAACCTACCATATACTTACCGTATGATCAAAGTTGAATGAAAATGTATGAAAAGTGTGGAAAAGTAAAGAGTAGAGAGGACAGAGCGCTATTATTGACTATCAACAAGCAGCCATTAAGAGAGGGCAGAGAGATAGAGGGAGAGCAGGACATGGTGCACAAAACTCTGTCTACTCTAGAAACAGCTGAGAAATCGGTGCCAAACAGATAGATAGAGATATGACGTGGCGACACACCTTCAACATGCAGAGGTAGAGAGTGAGAAATATGGCAGGGCTGACAGAACATCAAAAGTGTGTGTGTGTGTGACTAATTAAACTAGGTGTGATATGGTTAAATGTCAGAAATGGACACCATAGGGATTTTTGGGGGATTCCATTGATTTGGCCAATCCCAAAGTTATCGAGTCATCAACCTCTATCTCACTGATTACACCCTACCAATGACTAATACTTTAGTGGCCCTAGATATTCCTTCTATTTTTGTTTTTTACTCCACATACTAACGTATATATATAAACAACAATTTACAGACGTACACAAACAGACGCACACAAACAATGACTACATCTCATCTGCCCAGACCCGCATGCTCACACCTCCATCCCTAGTGCCTGCATTACTGTTTTCCCTTAGATATTCCAATTACTCACCTCTTGGACTGTCGGAGCGTGGTGAAACCTTCACTACATCCGCCTCTTCCTCTGACTCCTCCTCTTCCTCCTCACTGCCTTCCTGTACGCCGTCCAATTGGTCCACTGGTTCCTGACAGGCCAATGGGGCAACAGGACTGGGCTCGCCATCACCACTTCCTCTCCTTTTAGCGGGAGCCTAGTAAAGGAGAAAAGTCATCATATCCTGTTTGAGCTCACCTACAGATCAACCACTAGTGCTTCCTGAATGGCTTAGTGATTCAGCCAGTTGGGGTGAGGACTGTAAGTCTACCTAAACCCAAACACACTTGACCCCAAACTCCCACACTTGACATTCACACACCTCTGCCAGATGTTACTTTGCTCACCTGCTCTAAGGCTGTAACATCCACCACAATGTCTTCGTTGCTGCCTCTGCTTCCCCTCCTGCCCCTCCTGCCCCTCCTGCCTTTATTGTCCCTGATCTGCTGCTCCAGCTGAGCCCGGGCCCTCTCGCACTCCCTCAGCCTGGCCTCCAGAGGGCGCAGCCTCACCACCTCCTCCTGCAGCAGATCATGCTGCTTCTGGAGCTTGGCCATCTCCCCCATGGCTGCCACCGTGCCCGCATCCAGACCTGTGTCACGTGACATGGAACGGCACAGCCTGGGGAAGGAGTTTGGAGGAGTGGGGGTGGGAGTGGGGGAACCTGAGGAGGCAGGGCCTGTGCCCTCATGGAGGCGGAGCTCGAGGACAGAGTCCTGGTGAATGACGGCGGCCTGGGAGAGGGAGGGAGAAAGAGGAAGGAGAGAGAGTGAGTTTTGAATCTAGGTTGGAGCTGGGGTATAGGGAAGGACCACCTATGCAATACAAAATGCCTCAAATGGATTCCAGTGTGTTATTCAGCCTCACCTGTAGAGAGTGGAGATGAGCACTGAGGTTCACAAGCCTCTGACACACCTCCTCATTTAGGGGTCTGTCCTGTAGCTGGTTACCATTTCTGTCCTGAGAGGATAAAAAACACCCACAAGTCATTATAAACTGACTTTGTATTACAGTCACAGTTGTGGCTTATGTATATGTTATCCAACCCTAAGGCACAGTCATCCTCTCTCACCTTGGACACTGGACTTCCTTTGATTTCATGAGTTCCGTTGACGGAGATCGAATCTCCATCTGTAAATGGGTGGGACAGAAGGAGAGAGAAAGTGAGCTGATTGGTAAGTGAGAGCTGAAACACTGTAGAGAGCACCCTCCACCATCTCCCAGGGGTAAATGACAAGGCGAAACCACTCACTGCTCACTGGCGCCCCTTTGTTGTTCTGGTCACCATTGGTACCGTTGGTGCTACCGTTGGACTTGGGAAGCTCTATGTTGGAGCCCAGCAGCAACTCACTCAGCCTGTCAACTGATGAAAGGGTGGAAGGAGAGGGAATTAAAAACTAAAAGAAAAAGAGGCATAGTGACGTTAATAACACAATGTAACATCGTCCTAGTCACTGAACAACACTATACCCAGGGGTTAATAACAGAGGTTTCGTTGGTGATCTCAGATTGACTCCTGAGAGGTTCTGACTAGCTGATACTCATACTCTTATAGGGTGCTCATTATTTAGTTCTACCTCTCTGTCTGCAGCGCTAAGCTCTGGGTTAGGCCTAATTTAATACCTGCATCTCTGTAAGACGGCATTAACCCTCACCTTACCCTCTATGGCTCTGACCTAGGATGACCCAAACCTACACCAGCCTCTCACCTCACTATTAGGTGGTGAAAAGTCAAACTGACCATAGATCAGGAATTAGAATGAAGGTAAATTCTACATTCCCTTACCCTCTGAGATGGCGTCGGTGAGTAGGTATTCCGCCTGGGGTGCGTAGGGGGTGTCGGCCCGGAAGATATTCCTAGAGTTGGTGGGGGGCGTGACCTCCTGACCCCCACCGGTGACCTCAGCCAGGTCAGAGAACAGAGTCACTCTCTCCTGGAGGAGCTCCAGCACCTCTCTGTCCTTCTGCTGGATGTCAGCTAGAAACACATTCGAGTCAGTAAGATGCATCTTCAGGTCTAAAACAACTGAATATTCAGAACAATGCAGATGTTGTCAATTAAGGGAAGATAAAAAGACAAGTGTATCACTGGAATGATATAGAAAGAGAAGGGTGAGGAGAGGAGAAGAGGCTGTACCTCTGAGTCGCCGCAGTAAGGCCTTGTCCTCTGTCTCTATCAGGGGGAAGTCCTCTCTGGACGGACAGCTGGAAGGAGGGAGAGAGAGAGAGAGAGAGAGAGAGAGAGAGAGAGAGAGAGGAGAAGGTGAGGTATAGTCGGGATAAGGATAATGCCGGAGCATAAGGAAGGACCCCTAGGATTCCAATAAGGATAATAGAGAATTCTCTAAATTGAAATCGGCTGTGGTCTGAATGAGTTGAGTAGGTGTGTGTTTGTGTGTATTACAGTGGCTGACCTGCTGACTGTCTGCTGTATGAGTCTCATCCAGTTGTTCCTGTCGTCTCGTGAGGCGCCGTGCAGCTCGTACATCTCTGGGGGGGTGGAGTCACTGATCAGGAACATCCCTCGCTCCTGATTGGCTATGTCCCTCACGATCAGGTTCTTCAGAGACAACACTGCAGGCTTGTCCTAAGAGAGAGAGAGAGAGAGAGAGAGAGAGAGAGAGAGAGAGAGACCGAAAGGGGGGAGGGGTTAGCTCTGTGATTTAACGCTTAGACTAAATAAAGTTAGACGTGTGGAAAGGCAAAGACAGAAGCAATGGAGGACCTGCTGAACAAAAGTCAGAACGCAGAAGAGATGAGTAGAGAGGAGAATGAGTCAGATGGGTGAAAAGGAGGGGCAGACTTACTATGCAGGGGAATAAATACTTCTGGTCCTTCTCCTGCATGAACACCAGGATGTCTGTCATCAGCAGGACCTGCACATCTACATAGAAACACAGAGTGGAACATTGTTAAAGATACATAGAGTGTGCATCCTTGTTTCTCCACTTTTATTTGGTAATAAATGTGTTTTACACACTCACACTCAAAGATACACAAACAATCATACCCCTTTATCTCTCTCTCTCAGATACACACACACACACTCCCTCCCTACCTTTGAGTCTGGATCCTTGCGTCTTCCACAGCAGCGTGCCCTCATGGAGGAGCGTCCTGCGGAGCAGTTCCCCTCCCCTGAACACCCCTCCTCCCCTGACCTCTGCCTGGGCCCGGGGGTCCAATCTGGCCCTGATCTCCTGGAGCCTCTGGGTCCGCTCCAGCTCTGCCACCTGCTGATCCACAGAGCTCAACAAGTCCCGGATCAGGGACAGGGACTGGGCTAAGGACTGGGCCTCCTCTTCACTGCCTGTTGGGGGGGGGGGGGGGGGGGGGGGGGTTATTCTACTGCCGTGTATGTAGTGATTATTCAGTTCTTATATGTTTTTGTCAACTCCCTGAGCTGTAGTGGCTGTTCTGTGTTCAGTTTTTATGCTGTGTGAGTCTACTTACTAAGCTGCTATAGCTGTTCTGGTGTCAGGTCTTACCCTTGGTGTTGTCCAGGATGCGCTGGATGAGGACAGGGTATTTGGTGATGCGTTGAGTCACCAGCAGGATGCACTCCTGGATGCCATGGCGACGCAGCAGGGGCCCCCGGCTTACCCTCTGATTTTGGGATGGATGAGATTTAATACCACTTATTATATATTTAAGCAATAAGGCCCGAGGAGATGTGGTATATTGGCCATTATAAACTGTGTGGTTCAATCCCTGAAAGCTGATTGGCTGACAGCCGTGGTATATCAGACTGTATACTGTACCAGGGGTATGACAAAGCATGTATTTGTACTGCTCTAATTACGTTGGTAAACAGTTTATAATAGCAATAAGGCATCTCAGGGGTTTGCGATATATGGCCAATATAGCACTGCTAAGGGCTGTGTCCAGGCACTCCGCGTTGCGTTGTGCATAAGAACAGCCCTTAGCAGTGCTATATTGGTCATATACCACACTTCCCCAGGCCCTTTTCTTAAATATACCATGGCTAAGGGCTGTTCTTATACACAACACGAAACGGAGTGCCTGGATACAGCCCTTAGCCGTGATATAATGGCCATATACCACAAACCGCCGAGGTGCCTTATTGATATAATAAACTGAATTCAAGGCACACTTAACCAGTATGGCTACCACGGCATTCTGCAGCGATATGCCATCCCATCTGGGATTATCATTTGTTTTTCAACAGGACAATGACCCAACACACCTCCAGGCTGTGTAAGGGCTATCTGACCAAGAAGGAGAGTGATGAAGTGCTGCATCAGATGACCTGGCCTCCACAATCACACAACTCAACCCACTTGAGATGGTTTGTGATGAGTTGGACCGCAGAGTGAAGGAAAAGCAACCAACAAGTGCTCAGCATATGTGGGAACTCCTTCAAAACTGTTGGAAAAGCATTCCAGGTGAAGCTGGTTGAGAGAATGCCAAGAGTGTGCAAAGCTGTCATCAAGGCAAAGGGTGGCTACTTTAAAGAATCTCAAATATAAAACCAAACACTTTTTTGGTTACTACATGATTCCATGTGTTATTTCATAGTACTGATGTCTTCACTATTATTCTACAATGTAGAAAATAGTAAAAATAAAGAAAAACCCTTGAATGAGTAGGTGTGTTCAAACTTTTGACTAGTAGATGGCAGTAAAGATATGTTAATTTTTGGGCATTTCATAGGAGCGTGATTGGACCACAAAGCTAGGACACTTATGACAAGTTTTGAGGCCAGAACACATCCTTGTGACTAGTGTTAGTTAGGTAATAATGCAGAAATAACTTGTTTATGACTCTTTTTTGAATAGAATATCTACAATGTGATAGTTGTTTCTTCCATTCAGTGTTATCTGTTCAGCACTCCTCCTAGCTAAGGCATGTGAGACACCCCTCAGCTGGCACCTCCTGACACGGACTGCTGAGCTCACACGCGCACGCACACACACACACACACACACTTGAATCATGCTCTTAGGCTTTCCCATTCTCCTCGTCTCTGTACCTCTAACCCTTCACCCTCTCTGTGACCCCCCCCCCCCCCCCCCCCCCCGCCTCACTCCATCCACCTCTCTCGCTCACTCTCTCTCTCTCTCTCTCTTACCCGTATGAAGTGCTGAAACCTCTTGTCTCTGGCCAGCAGTTCCTTGTACAGTTTCACAGCTTTGGGGTGGCGGCTACAGAACTCAGCATAGGCTTTCCTCATCTCATCTGCACACTGACCTGAGAACTGAAAACACACAATGTGTCAACTCAGTCAGTGTGTGTGTGCACAATATGTTTATATTATGCATATGTTCATTGGGTGTTTAGTATGAATGAATTTCTAATGTTAATGGACGGCAAAGTTGGTACCTGCGTCTCGGGTTCTGTGTGTGTGATTGTGGATGTGTGTGGGTGTTTGTCCTAACGTCTGAGTGTGTGTGCCCAGTGCATTTCCTACCTGTTCAGTCAGTATATCCCCCAGCTGGTTGATAGTAAAGTTAGTACTGCTTCCGGGGGCCAGGCTGTGTGTGCGTCGTGTCATAAGCTGGGAAAGGAAACGTGTGTGTAGCGCCATCAGCTGCTCCAGACAGGGGAAGACGGCGTGCGCCACGCCCGGCTCCAGCAGCACCTCGTCCAGCATGCCCTGCCGGAACACCCCCTCCATGATCCGCAGGGTCCTCACGTGGTGGAACTCTGTCTGGATCAGCTCTGAGAGGGGCACGGAGGGGCGAACAGCATTAGGGATATACACTACCTTTACATAACACACAAACACACAGAGAGAAGAAAGGGATAGAGAGAGAGAAAGAAAGAGATAGGAATAGAAAGGAATATAGCGAGAGAGAGAGAGAGAGAGAGAGAGAGAGAGAGAGAGAGAAGAAGAGAGGGAGAGAGAGAAAGAGTGGGGAAGAGAGGTGTTCTCACCATAGATGACGTCCTGTCTCTTGATGACGTCTTTGCGGTGCGTCTGCAGGTAGGAGGGGTCTACGGCCCGGCTCCATGAGTCAGCCTCAAAGTCCTTCCCCTCCCTCTCCAGCTCCTCCAACATGGCAGCATAGTACACCTCCCCCTCGTCGTTGAGGGACTCCATGGACATGGCCCTGTTTCTGAAGTTCAGGGAGTCTGTGGACTGAGACAGGATCCTCCGCAGCCCCAACGGTGAGTCGTCATTCAGATTCCTGGAAACACATTTTTGAACACAACAGTTACACAACGTTTCAAACAACTTCATATCAGTTCCCTACTCGCATAGGTAAACCAACTGATGACTCCACGCAGCAGCCTGCTCACCCTGCGAGGTTTTGTGTGGAGACACTCTTGGAGAGGGAGAGGCCAGAGCGGACACGGCGGGCGCCCAGCAGGGACTGACGGAGACTGTCGGACGGATAGATGGCTGAGCTGGGCCGCTCCTTCATCATAGGGGCTGGAGAAAGAGAGAGAGAGACAGAGAGATTGAGGGGGGAGGTAGAGAGAGAGACAAGGGGTTCAATTGAACTTTTCCTGTCCAAAAGGATTTAAATCCATATGATGCAGTCAGTACTACATCCATACTGCAGTGGCAGAGACCAGCCAACAGGTGGCAGCACCCCTATATTCACATGCAGAAAGGAGGCATTAATTGCGAAAGAAGGAGAGGAAATAGGATAGAAGTTGTTGAGGAAAAGAGATACTAACTTTTGGTCCTCAGAGCTACGTTCGGCAGCGCGGAGCTATTCCTCACCAGGGCTAGCTTCTGTTGCTGCAAAACACACAGAGAAAACACGTTTAGACCAATGTCTCATCCAACAGTCAACTTTTCAAAGAATAAAGGCCCAACTTTTGCTTTTCATACATAAAAAACCTTTCCTTTCCACTCTCTCCCCTCTCTTACCTTTTGTTTCATCTTGGCACAGTTGGCCAGTGTGTCTCGACAGCGGTTGTGGATGGTGACGTTGCAGGCTGCAACACAGAAGCACAAAGATCAATTTCCCTGACACTCCACAATATCTGCATTTGCACTGTTGATAAGAACGGCAACTAACTTCATGAAATCATGAGACTATTTTTGAGGCACTTGTCATTACGGTCATGATGCATTGCTTCCAGAGTGACTGGTGAATACCACTATCAAGTGAAGTTGTGAAAGGTGCCATCTCTTCCTGTTCCAGATAGGGTTATCAATGACACATTATACATTTGATATTGGCAATGACTCTAATTTCTTCGTTTTTTCTCTCATATATTTTGTATTAGTTATTAAACTACTTTGATATTGAATACTGCATTGTTGGGTAGGGCTTGCAAGTGAAGCATTTCACTGTACTTGTGCATGTGACAATTAACACTTGAAACCTATGCTTTCAGACACCAAGGAAAATGTTATCACTGTTATTAAAATCTCTCCTATGCTTCAAAACACCCCTTCTCCCCTCCTCTCTTCCCTCAGCTTCCCTTACTCTTCATTGTTAGAGGGGCTCCACTTCCTTGTTTTCTTGACAGGAAGTTCTCCTGGAATGGCGGTGGGAGGTTGAAGGGATGTCTGAGGCAGGTTATCGGTGTGTAAGTGCATGTGTGTGTTCTAAGTCCTGGGAGTGTTGTTGCGTCCATATGAAACGGCCTAAGTGTTTATGAGAGTTCTTGCCCACTACACAGGGTTGTCTTTGTTCTAAGAGCAGCCCAAGGCTAGCCACACACACACACACACACACACACACACACACACACACACACACACACACACACACACACACACACACACACACACACACACACACACACACACACACACACACACACACACACACACACAGAATCTCCCTTATAAAACTCTACATAGTCCTTTACTGTAGTCTTTCCAATGTCTCCGCCAAGATTCCACATTTGCTACCAAAGCAGGCTAAATACAGCCAAAACACTTGTCAGAAGTATGGTTGCTTTGGTGGGCTGCATTTCTTTGGTGCCGTTCCTATTTTCAACCAATAGTTTCCACACACATGAGAGGGAACACAGGGCTAAAAATACACCCTTTTCAGGGTGTGTTCTCCATAAAAGCCAACATTTTACAGAGCATGGACTCAGCTAACACGCTTTCTACTTAAACCTCAGAATGAGGCACACTGTGACCCATTCATCGCTCAAACTCTCACACACACACACACACACACACACACACACACACACACACACACACACGCTACAAACGATTTAAACGTACTCACAGCCCCTCACACACCACTCCTTACAGAAGGACAAACACATCCAGTAGATATTGTCCCTGAATCTAAAACAAACAGACTAGACCCCTTGCTCACTAAACCAACATGCCAGTGTTGGACCAACACTGTTGGTGCTGAAACGATGGCTGCCTTCTCCAAGGCTCGTACAGACATTTGGAAAGTACTGTTAGACCCTTCCCCTAAAGCTCAACATCGCTGCAATGCTCGGAAACTAGACTGGAGACTCGACAAGAGTCATGGCATACTATTATAGATGTGTCCATATAGAGTGGATCTACAACCTAAAAATGCTTTGGGGTTTCAAATACTGCTTAGAATCCCCCCTTCCATATGACACTATATTATTTACAGCTCACTTGTCTTTAGCTAATTATCATATTTATTTCTATGATAAGACTGTACACTGAGGGTACAAAACATTATGAACACCTGCTCTTTCCATGACACAGACTGACCAAGTGAGTCCAGGTGAAAGCTATGATCCCTTATTGATGTCACTTGTTAAATCCACTTCAATCAGTGTAGATGAAGGGTAGGAGACATTTTAAAGAAGGATTTTGAAGCCTTGAGACATAGATTGGGTATGTGTGCCATTCAGAGGGTGAACGGGCAAGACAAAAGATTTAAATCGCACCGGTTTGTGTCAAGAACTGCAAAGCTGTTGGGATTTACACACTCAACAGTTTCCTGTGTGTATCAAGAATGGTTCACCACCCAAAGGACATCCAGCCAACTTGACACAACTGTGGGGAGCATTGTAGTCAACATGGGCCAGCATCCCTGTGGAACGCTTTCGATACCTTGTAGAGTCCACGACCTGACGAATTGAGGCTGTTCTGGAGGGCAAAAGGGCGAGGACAATTCAATATTCTTAATGTTTTGTACACAGTGTATACCCCCCCAATTGTAATCTGTGTGTGAGTGTAATCTAGGACCCTTAGATTACGTCAAAATGAGCCAAACAACAATGGCCTGGTCGTCTTAATCTGAGTCTTAATCTGTGTCTGAGGAGGTAATCTCACACGTACAGACACAGCGCTACGCAGAGGCTACACACATTAAGTTACACCCTGCTGGACACCCAGCAGGGCTCCTATTTGTCAGTTATCTGTTCATGCAGAGAACAATAAGATGTGAAGCAGGAAATAAACGAGTTCAAATGTTGATGAAAACAAAAACAAATTGTCTTTCTCTGATCCCTGAAATGAATTTGAAATAAATAATAATTAATAAAAAATACCTGTGGACTTCATTCAAATTCAAGCCAAACATGGATGTACTACAAGAACACGTACTTAATTGATTGAATACATTGACAACATTGTAAAAGTGTTGACGAGAAATCCTCCCTGGTGACTCCAAACCGGGATCATCCACTCAGACATGAAATCAATGGACTCTCCCAAAACAGGCGGTGCTACCTACTCCACACACACACGCTCCCCCGCACCTAGCCTAAACATATGTCTCCCCTGTCCCAATTCACAGGGGACCTCAGATAGCAATCCCGATGTAGGACAATGTCATGACCCCGTATTCAAACATCTCTGGGTCTCTGAGGCAATATGGCTCCATATCCGACCACTGTGTTAAACAGGAGGGAGTTACCCTCAGCTCATCCATCACTCATTACTGTTAGGGACCACTGATGTCTGTGGACGCAGAGAGGAAGAGGGATTGGGAGTGTGTCTGTGTGTGTGCATTCGTTCGTGCTGACCTGTGTTTGTTTATGTGTGCATGCATGTGTGTGTGTATGTGTGGGGGCACACGTCAGTGTGGCAGATTGCTTGTTAATCTCCCACACTCCAACTACCAGATGCACTATTTCCAGATTACAGTCGGGGAGGGTGGTAGCAGCTGTGTATTGGGGCAAGAGGGGGAGAGAGGGGGGCTGTTTCAGATCCACCAAACAAAGAGAAAAGCCCCTCTCTCAACAGACAGTGGGCTTCATCATAGACCTACTGTATAAGCTCCGAAACCTGCATTCTGTACTGTAGTTACACTATAGCTACTTTGTCATTCTCCATCTCTATATTGAGTCTTCCAAGTCGAACGGTTGTGTTGCATCTGATTACAACATATTGGCAAACTGAGATGACAGTGACACGCTAACACAGGAATTAATAAAAAGTTAAAAACTGTGAAAAATATTAGTTGAGTTCAGACAAACTGACTATGACTGACCCAAGGCATGTTGCCTAAACCAAGTTAGATTCTTATCTAATCTAAATCTAATCTAAATCAAGTAGACTCTAGACTAAAAATATCTTAATTAACTGGCTCAGAATTTGAATGTATGAATAGAGAATCCAACACTAAAGGGAATTCCCAACCTGAAATAGCCTCACAGCCGGCTCACACCTCAGTCCTCTCTCCTACTTAGAGCAGGCATCCACTCTCTTTCTTTTCCCGTTCTCCCCATCTCCATCTGTATCACGCCCCCTCTCTCACCTCCGGTGTAGTTTACAATGATAATGTATTCATGCCCCCTTCAGCCCAATACGCACAGATACACACCCAGACCTGACCCTGTTAATATAATTATGCCCCCAACCCAAATCAATAGCCTATGACCAGTTTCTATCTAAACTACAGCTGGTGTACCTCTTACCCCCAACTACAATCTCTGTGCCTACCGTCTTGCTCATTCTCAAGTACCGGAACTCTCACACACACACAATACTCATAATCACTCACTCACTCACTCACTCACTCATACAGGCGCACACTCACAAACACACACACACACACTGGCATACACACTGGCATACACACGGGCACACACACGGGCACACACACACCCCTCATTGGCAGCAGACATGTGTAATCACACCCCATGCCAAGAGCCTTCCCTCTCCCACCCCCATGCCCCTCTGTACCCCCTCCCTCCCTCTGTGCTCCCCTTCTCTGTCTGTCTGTCTGTCTGTCTGTCTGTCTGTCTGTCTGTCTGTCTGTCTGTCTGTCTGTCTGTCTGTCTGTCTGTCTGTCTCTCTCTCTTTGAACCTCGTCTTCATAGCCGTAGGGGTCAAGAGGTCGAAGATGGAGCAGCTATTTCCTCAACTTGAAGGACAATAAACTTCATCCATACATCAATATTCAATCAAAATAGGTAATTGGGTTTGATAAGACAAAAAGCATCCCTCTTTCCCTTTAGGAATGTACATTTGGATTGATTTAATGATAAATACAATTGTCAATCGACTATGACAGTCAAATGAATTGTCTTTGCTGTTGCTGTGGGGACAGTGTAGTGGTGTTGCATGGTATAACGCTCGTTTCAAAATGGGGTAAGCAAAACAAAACACAATTCTCAGTATGGACTTCCTCTTTCTATCTCAGGCAAACTCCTCTCTGTCTGATAGCGTCATCATGCATCATCCATATGTCTTCGTCTCCTACTCTGTCTTTCTGGCTCACTTGTTTGTTAACTAATATCTCTCCCTCCCCCCCTCTGTCTCTCTTGACCTGAGAACTGATGGCCCCTGAGGAGTCTTTTCACTCAATATGTTCTCCTGCACCTCCACCTCTTCCTTCTACCCCTGTCTTTCCCCCTCTTTCTGCTCTCTTTATCTGTCTACCCTTCTCTCTGGATCTTCCTCTATTTGTTTCCCCCGTTTGCCCTGGAGTCTGCCTTCTCCCACTCCACTCTCTCTCCCTCTCTCTCTCTCCCCCAGCTGTTCCTCCAGGCCAGTGGATAGAGGGGCAGGCCATCTGATCTGTGCTCCCCACACACTAACACTATTGTCTGGGCCGGGCAGGAGAAGGGAGAGGGTTCTCCTAGAAGTCAACAGCTGACTGATCCTCAAAAGGAGGGAAGGAAGGAGAGAAAGAAGGGAAGGAGGGAGGGAGCAAAGAAAAACATTGAGAGGGTGCAGGAGGAATCCCCTCTCCTTTTCACTCCCCTGCTATTCACTCTGTGTGTTTCCTTCCCTCTTTTGATCCATCTCTTTGGCTCATATGTTTCTTCTACCTTTATTGACCCACACGTCCTACCCCATCTCTCTCTCTCTCTACCCTTATTGTTTGAATCTTCTTTTTCTAGCTCCAATCTCTCTCTCCTGCTGATCTTTTGATCACCCCTTCTCTTCCCAAAGCAATTCCCCCCCCCCCCCCTCTCTCTCTCCCTCCAATATGACAACCCTGGGGCAAGATGTCTGTTGGTCCACTGATCTGGTGATGCATCAATACACCAATACCCCGATAATGTTGTCGCTAATGACATTAGGCTTTCGTCTGGGCCTTGTGAGTGTATTTACTGCCTACAATAGTGTGTGTGTGTGGTACTCACTGGGGCAGCTGAGGGCCTCTTTAGCGGTGATGCTCTTGTTGCAGGCGGAACAGAGGGTGGTGGCAGACACGGTGAGGGAAGTGAAGAGGTGGCCGTTGCTGTAGCGCGCCTCCCGCTCCCGCGCCTCCTTCTCCCTCTCCTTCATCCGCTCCTTCTCTTTGTTCTGTAACCAAAGACACAAATCAGAACTGTTTAAAAAATAAAAAAAAAGGCACTCTCGCTCATCTCACACTGTCAACCGTTCTGGATATTCCACAGCTGTGAGATGCTTGTCTGGTGCTCAGGTCTCCTCATACTGTATATGCAGCATGCACTTTGTTTCATAGAGTACGTTTCACTGGATGAGGACAGCTGGTGCATGAGGAATTGTAAATGTGGTGTTTTCAGGAATAGTCTCCCGCTCCCTCTCACTCGGAGAGACTGACAGCCTGAGGACTGTCTTTAATCTCATTGTTACACTACAGGGCTCTCCATGCTGCCTCAGCATAACTCAAGTGCATTCAGCGTGAGAGTGTATTCCGTGTGCATGTTAGCAATTGCGAGTGCATGTGTCCTTGTGCATCTAAGAATGTGTGTGTGCGCGCACTATGCTAATTAGTGTAGGTGCATGTGCGTGCATTTGCAATTGTGTAGGTGTGACTAAAATGTGAATGTCCTGGTGTTACTTTGCCTCTGTAACATCCAGCTGTTCCTAGCATGGTGGCTTATATTATAGCACACATTTTAATGGCAGCCTGTCTGTCCGTGTCCAGACCAGCGCACCAGTCTATGTTGCAGGCTGTGACTCTGGCCGTGCTGCTAAGTAAGCAGAATGGTCAGGTACCAAAACCAAACTAATCTCCTGATGTTGTGAACACAGACGTAGTAGTCGATCTTCAGTGGCTTCGTCGCTCTCTGTTTTCCTAAATGCTCTCAGCTAATTATCAACTCAACAACACGTGGTGTTACGATGAGGTTGTGTATCCACTGTAGCGAGAGTATATGACTTACAGGTGCTTCCAGTAGGTTCTCAGTAAGCACTTTAGGCAATTATTTATGTTCAAGAGGATAACTCTGCCATCAAATTTCTTTTGGAAATTACTCAAAAAGGTATTCCATGTCAAATAATCCTTGTGCATCACCACAACTGCTAATGCTACCAAAACAAACAGAACAAAAGCTGTTTTCAAATACACAACATGTCTATTATCTGAAATGATGCCCTTTGATACCATTTTCAAAAATATTGAGAGGACATGATCAACAAAGCAGTTTTCTCTAAGAGTGTAGACTTCAGACCCTTGACGTACACATAAGGGAAGCGAGTCCCGTTGGTTTATCATGATGGGCAGCAGAGGGGTTTAACCCCCTCACCGGAGCGTGCCACACAACTATAATGTTATCGCAAAGAGGAAGAGAAATAACTAAAAGAAGGATTTGTCAGGGGTTCCTTTGAGAACCTAAACAAAAGGCCTGGGGCCCCCATTGTGAGGAGTTCATTCAGGACATGGCACCATCTCAGGGGTATGTAAAACACACTCAAAGGAAAGAAACCAGAGAGGAATGGAGGGATGGATGGAGTGAAAGAAGAAGGGAGGGGAGTTCAAACCCATCCACTTACATTAGCTAATTAAAAAGGCGACCCGCCAAGATTTTGATCTGAGGTGAAAATGGCAGAAAGAGACTCAAGGGTAAGGACATATAGGACACACTGACACATGCAACATGCTGGTGTGATGACTAGCTACAGTTGTGACGCTGTAACGACGGTGGAATGAGGTGAGATGGGCAGGGAGACAGCTTAGGTCCAGGACACTGGGTCCACTTACAGACCCTCATGTCTAAACACACTAACCCGCATTTACATTCACTCCGTTTTGAAGAGGAAGGAAACAGGTGCACAATTTGGCACTGGGCACCAAGCCAATGCTTGGTAAATCTTTCTAAGCTTCTCGGTAGAATTAATCCATAGAGTTTAACTGCATCCATGTAGGGTCCATCGTCTAGCAACTCCTACTGTACAGTATGTCTGAGGCGGGCTGGCTTTAACGGCGGTAGGATGAGCACTGCAGCAGCATGGTCTAATCCACTAGGTTAATAGACTGTTACCAACCTGTATCCCTCGCTATTATTAATGCACAGTCAGCTCCATCAGTCAAGACCACCTTATTAAGACCTTTTTCTATAGAACTGACTCTTAAGCTAGATATCTGGCACACGGACTGAATTTCTCAGAATTTCCCCCTCCCCCTATCCATCGCTCTCACACACTCGCTCCATCTCTCTCCCTCTCCCTCTCCCTCTTTCGTTCTCTCTCGATTCCTCTCTTCTTGTCTCTCTATCCTACCCTCCTTACCACGCTCCTCTATAGTGGATTAACAGACTGGATTAGAATCATTGGACTCAGGGCGGATAGGGGATGGTGTGAAAGGCGAGAAAGATAGATAGCGAGCGATAGGAAGAGAGAGCGAGAGAAGAGTGAGTGAGATTGCTAAGAGCATTTAATTGAGGGAAAGAATGCCACAATGCAGTTTATGAAGAGCGGCGCTGCTGGTAAATTGTTACCAAATGGGTGTAATGACATTTTAATGAAAAGAGGGTGGGGCAGTGGGGAGGAAGAGAGAAGCTGCTGTTATAGACCAGGGATTAGTAGATACTATTAAGGGGCGGATTCGGCCACAGACTTAACCTCTGCCCAAGCCTTCCAGATATCGAACGTTACTCCACTGAGGAATTTACACTGTTTGGTGGATGAGCAGAGGACAAGGCCTTCTTACTCTCTCTCTATTTTGTCTCTCGCTCCCTCTACTCAATTCAAATGTCTTTATTGGCATGACAATAGCCATATCCCAAGCAAAAGGCTAGGAAGTAAGACTGGGAAATGATGTACTATGAAGAAATTAAGAGTTTATTTCCAAAACGCTATATCCACAAATGTTTTCATCAGAAATTATTGCTTCTGGCTACCGTCATGTGTGTGTAAAATATTACTGTTCTCAGATTTTTTATTCATAGATTTTAGATGTGCATGAAAATGTGTTTAGCTGGAATGGAATGTTCATATCTTGTATATTTGACTGTGGTATGTGCCAAGCTAAGTAACTTGCCTAGTTAAATAAAGGTTAACTAAAAACATATATATAAATGAATGCACTTAAGAGCACCTGCTAAATGAATAAAATGTCAAATGTAAATGTTTTACATACAGATCTCATATAACTGTATTGAGAAAAAAAATGCATTCAAATACATGTCTATCATTGAACACCACCATACCGTGAATAGATAGTGAAAAAACACTCCAATCTCTTTCAGAATTTCTTTAAAACAATAAAAGATAATTTACCAACATTTCTGAAAATGGATATACACTGAGTGTACAATACATTAGGAACACCTTCCTAATATTGAGTTGAACCCTCTTTTGCCCTCACAACTGCCTCAAGTCGGGACATGAACTCAAGGTGTCGAAAGCGTTCGACAGGGATGCTGGCCCATGTTGACTCCAATGCTTCCCACATTTGTGTCAAGTTGGCTGGATGTCCTTTGGGTGGTGGACCATTCTTGATACGCACGGGAAAATGTTAAGCATGAAAAACCCAGCAGCGTTGCAGTTCTTGACACACTCAAAGCGGTGCACCTGGCACCTATTACCATACCCGTTCAAAAGGCACTTAAATATTTTGTCTCGCTCATTCACCCTCTGAATGGCACACATACACAATCCATGTCTCAATTGTTTCAAGGCTTAAAAATCCTTCTTTAACCGGTCTCCTCCCCTTCATCTACATGGATTCAAGTGGATTTGACATCAATAATGGATCATAGCTTTCACCTGGGCAGTCTATGTCATGGAAAGAGCAGCTGTTCGTAATGTTTTGTACACTCAATGTATCGTCCCTCTCCCCTGCATTTACATTTACATTTAAGTCATTTAGCAGACGCTCTTATCCAGAGCGACTTACAAATTGGTGCATTCACCTTATAATATCCAGTGGAACAACCACTTTACAATAGTGCATCTAAATCTTTTAAGGGGGGGTTAGAAGGATTACTTTATCCTATCCCAGGTATTCCTTAAAGAAGTGGGGTTTCAGGTGTCTCCGGAAGGTGGTGATTGACTCCGCTGTCCTGGCGTCGTGAGGGAGCTTGTTCCACCATTGGGGTGCCAGAGCAGCGAACACCTGCTCCTCTACCCCCACCTCCTCTCTCATAGGATTCCCCTGTATCAGATAGTTGTCCTTGGCTGACCCTCAGACTATATGGATGCCAGAGGAGAGCTAACGCTAAAAATCTGTAGTCGACTTGTTTATTAAACTGCCTCTCCCGCGCTCCTGGCCAGTCTGAGAGGAGACCACATCACAGTGTGTTGAGTTAATCAGCCTAAGGAGGCCTCTAGGATCCATGACCCCACCATCAGACGTCATCCCCCCCAACCACAAGACCAACAAACCCACTGAGATAACACCCTATCTGGCTGTACAAACTTTATAGGACCAACCTCTCAGTGATGATCAGACGAAGGGCTTGGGATTCAATCAAACATGTACTACGGAATGTTTGATTGTATTACGGAAAAACACACTAGGGGAAATATCACTTTGAACTTTGTACACTGAAAAAAAGTATATCGTTACCAAACAGGATGTTGAACCAAGATTACATCACAATACCTGTATTTTTACAACCATGTTTCAATCTAAAATGAGATACTTTAGACATGTGTGTCTACAGAGAATTAGTTTCCTGCACAAGGCCATAAAAGCAGTATTCAATTCTCACCTGGGGATTACGAACCAGTATCCCCTCAGGTCACAAGCCTCAATGTTAACCACCACTATGCCATATAACAGTATCCCAGTCTGAATTCTGACCCCAGACAGATAAGACACAGAGATTAAAGAGCTGTTAACATGCTGCTGTGGTGAACAACACAAACAACCAGCAGGTCAATAAACCTGCTATAGGGGAGTGATCTGAAAAATGGATGATGAGGGCAAGTTTCCTTGTTATTTTGGATGGGGGAGTCAATCGTAGCCTTTGTCTCTTAGTGGTTGAAGAGCACCTTTGGCCAAATTCAGCCAGCCAGTGTGTAGCATGGCTAATCCTTTGTTTCGTAAATTATTATTAGACTGGCACTGGTGTCTAAATAAGGTGGCATGTATTACTTTTTTTTAGATGGAAGGAAGTGACCTAATTGGTTTACTGTAAGCAATGAAGCTTGGGTATGCTGCTGGGGTCTGACTTTATTGATGCTAATGGTTAACCAAGAGGTTGGCATGACCAAGAATCTAGCCAAATAGATACAGATACACAGTGCTAGGTAGTTAACATTGAGTTCTGTATGTATGCAAAGACATATACTGAGCAAAAATATAAACGCAACATGCAACAATTTCAAAGATTTTACTGGGTTACAGTTCATAGAAGGAAATAGGTCAATTGAAATAATTGATTAGGCCCTAATTTATGGATTTCACATGACTGGCCGGGGTGCAGTCATGGGTGGGCCTGGGAGGGCATAGGCTGGGGAGCCAGGCCCAGCCAATCAGAATGAGTTTTCCCCCACAAAAGGGCTTTATTAGGCAGAAATGCTTTTTGTGCGTATGGAATATTTCTGGGATCTTTCAATTCAGCTCATGAAACATGGGAACCAAAACTTTACATGTTAAGTTTATATTTTTGTTCAGTATATAATAAATAGAATGGACATTACTATTTAACCTGTTGAGGGTAGGGGGCAGTATTTGCACGGCCGGATAAAAAATGTACCCGATTTAATCTGGTTATTACTACTGCCCAGAAACTAGAATATGCAGATAATTATTGGCTTTGGATAGAAAACACCCTAAAGTTTCTAAAACTGTTTGAATGGTGTCTGTGAGTATAACAGAACTCATATGGCAGGCAAAAACCTGAGAAGATTCTGTACAGGAAGTGCCCTCTCTGACCATTCCTTGGGTTTCTTGACTCTTTTTATTGAAAACTTAGGATCTTTGCTGTAACGTGACACTTCCTACGGCTCCCATAGGCTCTCAGAACCCGGGAAAAAGCTGAATGACGTCTTTGCAGCCCCTGGCTGAAAAAGATTAGCGCCTTTGGTAAGTGGTCTATCAGAGGACAATGAGACTGAGGCGCGTGCACGAGGCGACCCCATGTTTTTATTTTCTCTCTCTTTGTACTAAAACATGGTTTCCCGGTCGGAATATTATCGTTTTTTTACGAGAAAAATGGCATAAAAATTGATTTTAAACAGCGGTTGACATGCTTCGAAGTACGGTAATGGAATATTTAGAATTTTTTTGTCACGAAACGCGTCGGGCGCGTCACCCTTCTTTACCCTTTCGGATAGTGTCTTGAACGCACGAACAAAACGCCGCTATTTGGATATAACTATGGATTATTTTGAACCAAACCAACATTTGTTATTGAAGTAGAAGTCCTGGGAGTGCATTCTGATGAAGAACAGCAAAGGTAATAACATTTTTCTTATAGTAAATCTGACTTTGGTGAGGGCTAAACCTGGTGGGTGTCTAAATAGCTAGCCCTGTGATGCCGGGCTATCGACTCAGAATATTACAAAATGTGCTTTCACCGAAAAGCTATTTTAAAATCGGACATAGCGAGTGCATAAAGGAGTTCTGTATCTATAATTCTTAAAATAATTGTTATGTTTTTTGTGAACGTTTATCGTGAGTAATTTAGTAAATTCACCGGAAGTTTGCGGGGGGTATGCTAGTTCTGAACGTCACATGCTAATGTAAAAAGCTGTTTTTTGATATAAATATGAACTTGATTGAACAAAACATGCATTTATTGTATAACATAATGTCCTAGGGTTGTCATCTGATGAAGATCATCAAAGGTTAGTGCTGCATTTAGCTGTGGTTTGGGTTTATGTGACATTATATGCTAGCTTGAAAAATGGGTGTCTGATTATTTCTGGCTGGGTACTCTGCTGACATAATCTAATGTTTTGCTTTCGTTGTAAAGCCTTTTTGAAATCGGACAGTGTGGTTAGATTAACGAGAGTCTTGTCTTTAAAATGGTGTAAAATAGTCATATGTTTGAGAAATTGAAGTAATAGCATTTCTAAGGTATTTGAATAACGCGCCACGGGATTCCACTGGCTGTTACGTAGGTGGGACGATTTCGTCCCACCTTCCCTAGAGAGGTTAAAGCAATTGTCAAGATGTTTTTATGCCACACGTCCATTTCTGATGAGTCAGTTTCCAAGCGTCAACCAGTTTTCCTGCCGCAACAATAGCACTTCCTATTTATCATGACACTTCTACAAAGCCTAGCATTCACTTTACTGGGCTGCCATGACAGATGAGGTCAGAGGAGTTTCAGGTGAGATGGACAGAGAGCCATATATATTCTTCCCTTTGAGCCATAGAAAATGTGCTCATTTTTGGTCCCTCTATTAAAGGCTTCTATGAATACATGTCATTCACTCCCCTTCCTGCAACCAAACAGCCTCAGAGACTCAGACACAACAAAACTAAACAGGAAAGGGAGAAACAAAAAACTCACATTGTGCCGAAAAACGTAGTTTGGAAATGGGTTTGTATACACAGTCCAGACATTTTTGTAAAAAGCAGTTTTTTTCTCAGTAATCTGTTTTCTGCCAAATTGTCTATGCAGGTACTTGAGTGCTGACAAAACACAACGGAAGTTCCTTATACTGACTTCCTGTTTCATGGATAAGGCAGTGGAGCCAGAGGAGAGCATGGAGACTGAGGTTGGTGAGTTGGGAGCGTAGCAATACTACAGTTGGAGGGGAAGGACAAAGTTGCTGTTCATAATCTTAGCTCCAGGGTTCTCAGACGGCCTTTTAGACTTCTTTGACTCAGATCAACACCGTGGCTTTGCGTAGCAAACAATTTTATCCAGTCTGACTGACAAAGCAGACATTTTAGGCATTTTTTCTGTCATATAGCTGGATATGTAGTGAATGTAGGTTAAGTAAAGAACAGTGACAACCCACTGGGCAAATACTTGTTGAATCAACATTGTTTCCACGTCATTTTAACACTAAAATTCAATGTGATGAAGTTTAATCAACGTGGAAAACTGATTGGATTTGCAAAAAGTAATCAACGTAAGGGAATTCCGTCTTTCTTCCAGCCAACGTTTAATCTAAATCCAATGACACGGTTAAATTTTTTGTTGATTTCACATTGAATTTGCATTAGTTGACAACTCAACAAAATGTAAATCAAAACTAGACATTGAAATGATGTCTGTGCCCAGTTCTGATCAACTAGGAATTTGAACCATAGGCCTTCTAGTAACTATATGACTGGTAACTATAGCATGGATGCTGTACACATAAATGTTTATTAACTTATAACAAATAAGTGTTCAATAATATAATTTTTATAAATGCACTAAGACTAAAAATGTATTCATCACATATTGCACATAATGTAGCTCATAACACTGATTCAATGCTGAAATAAATGATAATGCTTTGTTTTGATGTGAAGGCCCATTATTGCTCTCCCTTAAGTAACTCATTATCCACACAGTGTAGTCATAAGTTATTACAGCCAGACACTAACAAGCTTGGCTGATCCTTGTTCCGGTTGACTGAATAGCTTTGGGTGTGTCCTCTCCTCTGTTTATGTTTCATGTATTCTTTTTGCCGACACACTTTCAACCCTGGGTATACAGTGGCTTGCGAAAGTATTCACCCCCCTTGGCATTTTTCCTATTTTGTTGCCTTACAACCTGCAATTAAAATGGATTTTGTATCATTTGATTTACACAACATGGCTACCACTTTGAAGATGCAAAATATTTTTTCTTGTGTAACAAACAAGAAATAAGACAAAATAATTGAAAACTTTAGCGTGCATTCACTTTGTAGAGCCACCTTTTGCAGCAATTACAGCTGCAAGTCTCTTGGGGTATGTCTCTATAAGCTTGGCACATCTAGCCACTGGAATTTCTTCCCATTCTTCAAGGCAAAACTGCTCCAGCTCCTTCAAGTTGGATGGGTTCCGCTGGTGTACAGCAATCTTTGCGTCATACCACAGATTCTCAATTGGATTGAGGTCTGGGCTTTGACTAGGCTATTCCAAGACATTTAAATGTTTCCCCATAAACCACTCGAGTGTTGCTTTAGCAACATGCTTAGGGTCATAATCCTGCTGGAAGGTGAACCTCTGTCCCAGTCTCAAATCTCTAGGAAGACTGAAACAGGTTTCTCTCAAGAATTTCCCTGTATTTAGCACCATCCATCATTCCTTCAATTCTGACCAGTTTCCCAGTCCCTGCCGACAAAAAACATCCCCACAACATGATTCTGCCACCACCATGCTTCACTGTGGGGATGGGGTACTCGGGGTGATGAGAGGTGTTCAGTTTGTGCCAGACATAGCATTTTCCCTGATGGCCAAAAAGCTCAATTTTAGTCTCATCTGACCAGAGTACCATCTTCCATATGTTTGGGGCGTCTCCCACATGCCTTTTGGCAAACACCAAACGTGTTTGCTCATTTTTTTCTTTAAGCAATGGGTTTTTCTGGCCACTCTTCCATAAAGCCCTGTGGAGTGTGCGGCTTAAAGTGGTCCTATGGACAGATACTCCAATCTCCGCTGTGGAGCTTTGCAGTTCCTTCCTTATCTTTGGTCTCTTTGTTGCCTCTCTGATTAATGCCCTCCTTGCCTGGTTTGTGAGTTTTGGTGGGCGGCCCTCTCTTGGCAGGTTTGTTTTGGTGCCATATTCTTTCCATTTTTTAATAATGGATTTAACGGTGCTCTGTGGGATGTTCAAAGTTTCTGATTTTTTTTATAACCCAACCCTGATCTGTACTTCTCAACTTTGTCCCTGACCTGTTTGGAGAGCTCCTGGTCTTCATGGTGCCCCTTGCTTAGTGGTGTTGCAGACTCTAGACCTTTCAGAACAGGTGTATATATACACTGAGATCATGTGACAGATCATGTAACACTTAAATAAAGTCCACCTGTGTGCAATCTAACTAATTGTGTGACTTCTGAAGGTAATTGGTTGCACCAGATCTTATTTATGGGCTTCATAGCAAAGGGGTGAATACAAATGCACACACTACTTCTCAGTTTTTGTATTTTTTAGAATTTTTTGAAAATTTTCATTTCACTTCACCAATTTGGACTATTTTGTGTATGTCCATTACATGAAATCCAAATAAAAATCAATTTAAATTACAGTTTGTAATACAACAAAATAGGAAAAACGCCAAGAGGGATGAATACTTTTGCAAGACACTGTATTGAGAGCATACAACCTGAAAGTGAGAAGCGTTAAACTGTGTGATGTCAGCTCACTGAAGCGAAATTAGCGCAATCTAATCGGAGGGTGAATAAGTGGTCAACTAACCTCAGAATGACATCACTAACTAATAAGATAGAAAGTCATTAGTGCACAAAGGAACAGAAACACATACAGCAGATTCACAGAATATCACACTAGAATGACCTGCATACAGAAACTTAAGTTGAATCCAAAAACAAATGTAAACGTGACGCTATTGATATAGGTTGAAATTTACAGGGACATATGCCAGTGGTCCCCAATGAGATTATGTTCCTAAAATTACATATGTAAACAATCAAAAACCATTGTGCAGTCTGCCTTTATTCGAGTTGAGCCAACTAAATCAAGGTGTGTCAGGCAGGAAGGGCTGTCCTGTGTGTATTGCGACATCACAGGAAAGCGGACTGCCATAACAGAGTTAGTGGTAGTCAGCACATGGACATACACTGGGAGAACAAAGCCATTTTGCCTTTGCTTGCTACACAATCGGTCTGCGGCAGCCCAGGATCTCCTTCAAGTTAACCCTGTGTCATGCGTGAAGAGGGTCAGTCCCTCTAGAAGAGGAGGAAAGGGGGGGGGGGGGTCTTATTATGGGAGAGAGTGTGCTTGCTACTGTCCCCTGTAGCAGAGAGAGTGAGGCTGAGAGAGACAGAGCCCTGGTTAATGGGCCATAAACAATGAGCTTGTCTGTTGTCTCTCTCATTTCAGATGACATCAGCAGCATAGTGACAAAACATGATATCTAATGGTTCATTAAATATCCTCAGAACGATCTTTGGGAACAAGCAGTCACCAATCCCCATAGCACGTATGAGTGACAGTAAAAAGAGTGATGGAATAGCTACACTATGAAGTGTCGCAGCTTGACTGGATCATCAGTAGCAAGGAGCAGCATGGAGAGTCTGCCTAAACCCAACAAAAAGGAGTGAAGTTATGAAGGTATACACTGTCTAGACAAATATATGTCCTAAGAGGAGATGGAGGATTACTAAACAGAGAGAGTGAATAAGAGGGAGAGAGAGAATGAAACCGAGATACCTAGGAAAGAGGGAGAGGCCTGAGGGGGAACACCCACGAAAGCAGGAGGCTGAAACGAGTGAGGGAGAAAAAGAGAGACCTAAGCAAGAAATAAAATGGGCCTGGGATGAAGGGGGAGGGGGGGGAAGAAAAGACAGACAGATGGAGAAATGGATACAGGGGGAAGAGAGAGAACCCCGGAGAGAGGTAGAGAGATAGAGCGTGATGTGGCAAAGAAACAAAAGAGGAGAAGAGAATACCTGACACAGCGAGAGAGCCTAGCAGGTAACTGGATTTCAGCGTGTATTGATGGAGGAACAAAGAAAGAGAGAGCAGACAAAGAACACAAAGAGAGATGGAGAAACTGGAGACACTGGGGAAGAGAACTACTGGATGTGTGTAGAACTCTATCCTAAGGGTTACTAAATGTATCGGAAAAAGACATTGAGTGTGTGGATCCATAGTTCTCATCTTAGTGTGTGCGTGTGCATTCAGTACGTGCATGCATATGGGTGTCCGTTTGTGTGGTAGCAAAGGGGAGGTATGGCTATAGTATTATTGTGTTGTCGCAGGGAAAGGTGGTCATTATAATAGCGTAAACGTGTCCATCCTTTGCATGTTCCTGTGGGTGAGGAGACTATAGATGTAGGATCTTAATTTGAGCCAGTTTGCTACACCAGGAAAATAACCCTGCATTAATAGGAAATGTGAATTGTAATGTGGATTATAATTAATGGAAATATTTTGCAGGTGTTGATATATTTGTTATTAGGGCAAATCAAGCCTTTTTAAACCTTGAATAGCCTACAAGTTTGCATTTCCTGCTGTGCAGTAAAATTCGCAGCAACAAAAGTGTGATCAAATAAAGATCCTACATCTGTATCAGAGACAGATGGCATCCATCATGAGGCTTAGTACACTATGACCTTGATGATGTTAGGCAGCCCACACACCCACACAGTTCTGTGGGAAAATGAATGTCTGCCCCCTAGTTAGCGCCTGACTGTCCCAAGGGCACATTCATTAATAATGAGTACAGCTACACACCCACATGTAGGATCATAATTTGATCACCCTGTTGCAGGAGAACTTTCCTGCAATGCACAACATTTTAAACTTGAAATGTATTTGAGGTTTAAAAGGCTTCTGAAGTTCGCAATTTCCATTTAGTAATTTCAGACTTGATTTTCCCGTTACGAAAAACATAACCCCTACAAAAATGTCCATTCATTATAATCTACATAATAATTAACATTTCCTGTTGTTGAAGGATTATTATCCTGCTGTACCAAACTGGCTCAAATTAAGATCCTACATCTGTACACACACATATTATACACACACACAAACTGGCTTACAGAACAATTCCTTACAAAAGGTACGGCACACATTAACAGTAGAGAGAGATTTATTGCACAGTAGGAGTCCACATACCAGTGTTTTATGGTTACAACTATTTCCACCACTACAACATAAAATAACAGAGACATCTTCATCAGGGGAAATCTGTTTTTCGTAATCAATAAACATATTTAATCCTTTTTTTGTTGTTGCTAACTATCAACTAAATCAAATCAAATTTTATTAGTCACATGCGCCGAATACAACCGGTGTAGACCTTAAAGTGAAATGCTTACTTACAAGCCCCTAACCGACAATGCAGTTAAAAAAAATATGGATAAAAATAAGAAATAAAAGTAACAAGTAATTAAAGAGCAGCAGAAAAATAACAATAGCGAGACTAAACTCAGCAAAAAAAGAAACGTCCCTTTTTCAGGACCATGTCTTTCAAAGATAATTAGTAAAAATCCAGATAGCTTCACCGATCTTCATTGTAAAGGGTTTAAACACTGTTTCCCATGCCTGTTCAATGAACCATAAACAATTAATGAACATGCACATGTGGAACGGTCGTTAAGACACTAACAACTACCAGACGGTAGGCAATTAAGGTCACAGTTATGAAAACTTAGGACACTAAAGAGGCCTTTCTACTAACTCTGAAAAACACCAAAAGAAAGATGCCCAGGGTCCCTGCTAATCTGCGTGAATGTACCATAGGCATGCTGCAAGGAGGCATGAGGACTGCAGATGTGGCCAGGGCAATAAATTGCAATGTGCGTACTGTGAGACGCCTAAGACAACGCTACAGGGAGACAGGACGGACAGCTGATCGTCCTCGCAAGGGCAGACCACGTGTAACAACACCTGCAGAGGATCGGTACATCTGAACATTACACCTGCGGACAGGTACAGGATGGCAACAACAACTGCCCGAGTTACACCAGGAACGCACAATCCCTCCATCAGTGCTCAGACTGTCCGCAATAGGCTGAGAGAGGCTGGACAGAGGGCTTGTAGGCCTGTTGTAAGGCAGGTCCTCACCAGACATCACCGGCAACAACGTCGCCAATGGGCACAAATCCACCATCGCTGGACCAGACAGGACTGGGAAAAAGTGCTCTTCACTGACAAGTTGCGGTTTTGGCTCACCAGGGGTGATGGTCGGATTCGCATTTATCGTCGAAGGAATGAGCGTTACACTGAGGCCTATATTCTGGAGTGGGATCAATTTGGAGGTGGAGGGTCTGTCATGGTCTGGGGCGGTGTGTCACAGCATCATCGGCCTGAGCTTGTCGTCATTGCAGGCAATCTCAACGCTGTGCGTTACAGGGAAGACATCCTCCTCCCTCATGTGGTACCCTTCCTGCAAGCTCATCCTGACATGAACCTCCAGCATGATAATGCCACCAGCCATACTGCTCATTCTGTGCGTGATTTGCTGCAAGACAGGAATGTCAGTGTTCTGCCATGGCTAGCGAAGAACCCGGATCTCAATCCCATTGAGTACGTCTAGGACCTGTTGGATCGGAGGGTGAGGGCTAGGGCTATTCCCCCCAGAAATGTCCGGGATCTTGCACATGCCTTGGTGGAAGAGTGGGGTAACATCTCACAGCAAGAACTGGCAAATCTGGTGCAGTCCATGAGGAGGAGATGCACTGCAGTACTTAATGCAGCTGGTGGCCACACCGGATACTGACTGTTACTTTGATTTTGACCCATCCTTTGTTCAGGGACACATTATTCCATTTCTGTTAGTCACATGTCTGTGGAACTTGTTCAGTTTATGTCTCAGTTCTTGAATCTTGTTATGCTCATACAAATATTTAATATTTATGTTACATTTGCTGAAAATAAACGCAGTTGACAGTGAAAGGACGTTTATTTTTTTGCTGAGCTTATATACAGGGGGTGTACCGGTACAGAGTCAATGTGCGGGGGCACCAGTTAGTTGAGGTAATATCTACATGTAGGTAGAGTTATTAAAGTGACTAAGCATAGATGATAACAACAGAGAGTAGCAGCGGTGTAAAAGAGGGGGATCGGGGCAATGCAAATAGTCTGGGTAGCCATCTAATTAGATGTTCAGGAGTCTTATGGCTTGGGGGTAGAAGCTGTTTAGAAGCCTCTTGGACCTAGACTTGGCACTCTGGTACCGCTTGCCGTACAGTAGCAGAGAGGACATCTATGACTAGGGTGGCTGGAGTCTTTGACAATTTTAGGGCCTTCCTCTGACACCGCCTGGTATAGAGGTCCTGGATGGCAGGAAGCTTGGCCCCAGTGATGTACTAGGCCGTTCGCACTACCCTCTGTAGCGCCTTGCGGCCGGAAGCCGAGCAGTTGCCATACCAGGCAGTGATGCAATCAGTCAGGATGCTCTCGATGGTGCAGCTGTAGAACCTTTTGAGGATCTGAGGACCCATGCCAAATCTTTTCAGTCTCCTGAGGGGGAATAGGTTTTGTCGTGCCCTCTTCACGACTGTCTTGGTGTGCTTGGACCATGTTAGTTTGTTGGTGATGTGGACACCAAAGAACTTGAAGCTCTCAACCTGCTCCACTGCAGCACTGTCGATGAGAATGGGGGCGTGCTCGGTCCTCTTTTTCCTGTAGTCCACAATCATCTCCTTTTTCTTGATCACGTTGAGGGAGAGGTTGTTGTCCTGGCACCACACGGCCAGGTCTCTGACCTCCTCCCTATAGGCTGTCTCGTTGTTGTCGGTGACCGCAGGACAAAACATAAAATGGAATGCTCTTGGGCTTTGTTAGCCTACTAAACAGAGGTATCTGGGTATTTAGGGTTACTACTGTTTTCACTGAAGTATATTCCAGTTTAGTGCACCTCTTCAATTCAAAATGATGATCCCGGATTGAAGAGTGCCTTTTTGTCCATCTGTGATGAGGACGGAGGAGAGAGGAGACCGAGCTCAGATGGTAGGCCAGGTCCTTTCAGCTCCAGCTGTGATAACTATCTATGCCCAGACAGTCATTTCAGCATGGTCAGAGAGAGCCATCACAGGCTATGTGCTAATATTAATTTATATTAGTGATCGGGGGGGGAAAAAATCTATGTAGTTACATATCGCAATATACATTTTGGACAAAATAATATCAATATTTGACTCCAGACCTAATTTATAGTCTCCTTGTGTGTATTTTCCCCTGATAGGTACGACTAGATAGGTTTTCACTAATAATCCTTCTATTTAGATCAGTGCTTATGAAAGCCAGGACAATGTGATGAAGCTCCAGTATTTCAGTCTGTTGGGTAATTACTGTAGCACACTCAACCCAGTAGCAGCCACTCAGGGGGAGTGTGAGGGGGGAACTGGGGCTATTGACTGGGTCATCAGGTTCACACAGGGTGTTGTTTGTTTTAAGAAGCTCTATGATGAGTTCACTTCCTGTGACTCTGGCTTTAGTTAGTTTGGGTTCCACCCCTGACCCCCACTCAGTCACCTCTAGTGGGGGTTTCACAAAGGCAATGCTAAGACTCCAAAGAAAACCCCTGTAATAGAATGCTAGCTATTGCAACACCCAACTCCCCTCTACAAAGTCATGTACCTACAGACTACTAAGCACCCCTCCACCTATCCTTATTTCTCCTAAATGGTTTCTTTCCTCCCTCTCTTTTGTCCTCCTTCGTAACCACTCGCTATCCCGACAACTCAAATTGAAGTCTTCCACTGCTCTATGACCGTGGAGAAGAAACGTTAGTGGGGGCATGGCGTTTGGCTGGAGCTATGTGGCTGAGTAGCCAGCCAAACCTTTCGCTCTCCTCTTCCTCAATCTCTAATCCTCCTTCTCTCCTGCTCCCTCTCCCTCACTTTCTCTCCTCCCTCCCCATGTGATTGGTCCATTCCCCTACCAGTCTAGTCAGCTGCTGTGCGGTGAACCTATTGTCCGTTACCAGGCTGACTGTGAAAACAGCCCCCTAAAGCAACACTGTTTACACAGGTGCAGTCACACACTGGTGACCACAATGACAGTGTGTGTGTGTGTGTGTGTGTGTGTGTGTGTGTGTGTGTGTGTGTGTGTGTGTGTGTGTGTGTGTGTGTGTGTGTGTGTGTGTGTGTGTGTGTGATCTGTCGACAGAAGGTGAGATGGTGTGTCCATGTGTGTGTGATTATGTCTCTGTTGGGTGTTAAAGTGTGTGTGTGGGCACACTTTTAAGAGTTAAAACAGGCCTTAGCCTCATGGGAAGAACTTTTCATGTGTAGTAGTGTTTGTGTGCGTGCATGTATGTTGTACAGTGTATGGTCTGTTTTGTCACATGACCGAGCGGTTCAGGCACATTAACTGGGCACTCCTTATTCCTGGGCCTGCAGACATATGATGCATGACCACTTTATGAGTCTGCACTGAAGAATGGCCTCTCTATGGCACTGTCTGAAACAGAAGCTGATCTAGGACTGGGCCCATATAAAATACCATGAATGGAACCAACAGGTCACCATTTAACCTTAATGTATAACAATTTGGAAGTCTACATGCCTCTTTGACTAGGTAAAACATAATATTTGAAATATATTTTGGGTTTTAAGGGTACATAATGACATCCGCTCACTTGCTTCTCCACTTGTATTGTTGTCTTTCAGCATGTCACATACAGATGTGGGATCTTAATTTGATCATTCTTTGTTGCTGAGAATTTTCCTGCACAACAGGAAATGCAAACTTGTAGTGTATTTGAGGTTTAAAAAGGCTTTTAAAGTTAGTGCTTTCTACTTTAAAATGTCAGACGTGATTTGCTGTAACAAAAAATGTATCATCAACTCCTTAAAAAAAAAAGTTATATCCATTGTGATTCAATGGTCTCCATCTGTCTCCCCTCATTGGGCTGCAGATCTGAAGAAGGAATGGTTACAGGCAGAGGTGTGGACTCGAGTCAGACTCGAGTCACAAATACGATGACTTGCAACTCGACTTTGACTTTAACACCAATGACTCGTGGCTGGACTTGAGCCTTATGACTCAACCTGACTTGATACCCTCCCCTCAACTCTTCATTTAACGGATTACAGTTTGAATCGGACAGCAGTCAATCAAATTGGGCCAGCTGAGAAAAAGTTGTGCATGGCAGTGCAGAGGAACATCGGTGGGTGAATTCAGATGGAGCCCTTGGAAAGATGATACCCAAAATTATTATTTTCAGATATAAAGACGATGCTGTATCAACAAAAAAAAACGGATTGCAACTTGCAAAAAATGCGGGAAGAAAATTACAGACGCGGCGCAACAATTTCCAAATTTGTTCGACATTTGAAACTGCACAAAGAACAGTAAGTCGTGGCTAATATAGCCGACAGCTATATATTTTATTACTTTACTAGTGTACCATGTAGGCTAGCGTAACGTTAAATCAATGAGCCTCCACACAGTCAGTCAGTGCAGGAACGTGATCATTGCACCCAAGATTGAGTTACAACTGGCTAGGCAGTTGGTGGCCTAAATCCTGCCTGATGTTACTGCTGTTCCTAAAACAAGGTTGGGCGATTGTGGTTGGGCGATTGTGTACAAGCCTACATCGCCGATTGTGCCCCATAGCGATCCTCGATAGTCGATCACTATTGGGGGGGGGGGTTCTTTCTCATGGCTACCCATGTATTTCAATGGAAATATAACGTTTATTTGGAAAGTAATAAATATATAGATATTTTTTAAAGCATTCATGATTTGCGTGAATGTAATATACTAACTATTACTCTTGTTAAAAATATGAAATGGTATTACATTTGGTGAAGAGCACATTATGACATGTTAAGGACTCAAAACTCAAAGTTTAGGACTTGAGACTTGACTTGATACTTGATGGTCTTGACTTGAGACTTGACTCGGACTTGCCTGTCTTGGGACTTGAGTGCTAAGACTTGAAACTTACTTGTGACTTGTAAAACAATGACTTGGTCCCACCTCTGGTTACAGGTCATAAGTCATATTGGCAGACTGGGGGGAGTGGAGAGGGGGGGTCAGATTGCAGGTTTCTGAGGTCACATGATCAGGAAAAGGCTTCTTTAAGATTACGGAGCTTATGGCCTTGGGTTTAAAGACAGAGCGCAGTGTGTCAGTCTGACAACTGGAGTGTGTGCATGAAATTCTAAGAGTGTAGCTCTTCAATTTAGACTCCTAGCTATTGTTCCTGGAGGCACCGACCACTGGAGCACATAATGAGAATACAACAGGCTGATCACACAGACACTCCTCGCCTGTCTCAAACAGATATATACGACAAGGACTGACTCACCTACTGTCTTTCTGATTCACCCAGACACTTTCAGCCTACGTCAACTACACATCTCATAATATTAGTCTTCCAGACAGATTTAAAACTGATATATGATTCGGCAATAAGAAAGCCCTAAAAATATAGAATATATCTAAAGCAACTTAGGTGTGCAGTGAGTTATTGGCACAGCAGTGAGGGATAGATAATGTGGGAAAAGTCCACCAGTCAGAGCCATTCCCGAACTGGTACAATGGAGACCCTGTGACAACTGACAAGAGAGCTTCCTCCCTCTTTCTCACACATGCACAATATCTTTCTCTAACGTCCGCTATCCCTTCCCAACCTCTCCAATTCTCCCTCTCATTCCATCTATTTCACTCAAACCCCCTCTCACTCCCGCTCTCTTTCTCTCATCTTCCCCCAGGGCTGTATATATCACAATCCCTGCTCTGTCCTGCCCCACATTCTACCCAATGATGTGCAACTTTGCTGGGGTGCATAGGGTCCAATGAACAGCAATGGAACCCCCAAGAGAAAAGAAAGGGTTGGGTTGTGAAATGCATGAAACATGGGATTTCTGGCTGATCTGAATGTATGCCAATGCCAAATCTATTTCTCTCACACATATACACAGTCCAGAAGTGTGTGCATGCGCATTTGTCTGTGTATGTGTAGACATTGAGCCCTGGAGTATTTCATATGTGATTGTCTGGCACTGGGAGTTTGTATTGGCATGTGGCTCCGTGTCACTATGCATGCCAGCCCTCATGCCTTTCCACCAGTCACATCTGCTAGCATGTGTGTTTGGGTCTGCTTGTTCTAGTGGGGGTGGGGGTCACGACACTGGGATGCTAAATTAGCTTTGGCCAAAAGGCTGAAATCCCACAGTCAGACGAAGAACACACACACACACACACACACACACACGTTCACATTCAAACAAATATGTACGCATGCACACACAGAAATCCCACACTCTAACCTCTCTGACTCAGTGGGCATCACCCACTAACATTTCCCCTCAACACAATGACACACACACACACACACACACAGGAATTTTTGTTAGTAATGTTGCCATTTGCTGAATATGTTTTTCTACATTTGGACTTCTGACTACTTGGCTGGGTCTTACAACCTATGCTCACAACAGCTGTACTTTTGCCACTATCCTGCTCTAACAAAACCTTCTCTTGTGGCCTTCTCCATTAAAGGATAACCAAACAACAGGCTACGCAAGACAGAACTACATTGACACTTGTGTTTCCATAGGAACTGTACACTTCCCTGTAAACATCTGAGCTCTGACTTCAACCACACAAAAAGCAGTGAGATAAGGTATCATAGAATACACACAAACCAGCCTCACAGTACACATCACACAGAGATAGTAGCACACATTTGCTGTACACACAGACACATATATATATATATAGATACATGTGCACACACACACACACACACACATTTTCCCTTCTGATCAGGAAGCAGTAAGATGATGAATTAAAACTGCTGCAATAATGATAGGCGTAAAGCAAGAGGATCATATTACACCTGTATAACCTGTCACAAACCAGGAACACAAACAACCTCAGCTGGGGGGGGGTTAGACAGGCTAAAGGAGAGAGGAAGGATATGTACTACTGCCATGTTCTAAGACTATAAAATAGAGCCAAAATATTTAATGCATTAAAATGATACTCAGAGTAGTTTGTTAAAGCTAAGACCTGGACCAGATCTGGATCCAAAGTGGTGCAGAAGAGAAGGCGGGGTAAGGGAAGTGTACAGATAACATGGACTAAACAGATGCTAAACTTGTAGAAATGTTTCTGATTTAAACAGGTGTGAAGGGACAGTAAACAACATGACCACACTTGTTTAGTAGAACTCAGATACACAAGACAAGAAGTGATTTGTAACTAATACAAACACATTCAACCTTCTGGTCTTTTAGCCATACCATACACTCTTAGAAAAAAGGGTTTCAAAAGGGTTCTACATGGAACTCAAAAGGGTACTACCTGGAACCAAACGAGTTCTACCTGGAACCAAAAGTAGTTTCTCAAATACACTCTTAGAAATCTTTTTGCTATCTAGAAGGTAAAAGGTTTATTTGGCTGTCCCCATAGGAGATAGGAGACAGTCCCCATAGGAGACAGCCAAATAAACCTTTTACCTTCTAGATAGCAAAAATATTTCTAAGAGTGCATTTGAGAAACTACTTTTTGATATCAACCAGATTCAATAAACATACTTGTATTATGGAAATGTGGATATGACAGTATGTGTGTCTGACGTAGTACTCCGCAGCACATGTGCAAACACACGTCCTGCAACTGTGCTATAGTCCACCCTTTTCACTTTCAGAGTGCTTGATACAATTACTGCGAAACAGAAATGTATCAAATGAATGAAGACAGACAACAGAGCCCAGGAGACGTTATAACAAATACAATAATAGGCACCGTTATAGAGCATTTTTTTATTTAACTAGGCAAGTCAGTTAAGAACAAATTCTTATTTTCAATGACAGTGGGTTAACTGCCTTGCTCAGGTGCAGAACGACATTTGTATCTTGTTGCTCGGGGACTCGAACTTGCAACCTTTAGGTTACTAGTCCAACGCTCTAACCACTAGGCTACGCTGCCGCCCCATTTGCAACGGTATCTCTCAGAAAACAGTTGCACAATATTCATTTTTGAATACGTGTCATGTGTCTAATAGTGTAACTGCATCATTTTGCAATTACTGTTCGACATATTATTGATCCGTAATATTCCGTATAGTCCATGACTAGACCAATGACACACACACACACACACACACACACACTTGCGGTTTTTCCCCCCTCCCCCAAACTATTTCCTCTAGCTCGGACAACGTGTTCGGGGTCTCAAGCTTTGGCTACTGCGCCGCACTATGCCACCCTTATGCCAAGCGATATGGTTTTCTATGATATGCAACGGGCGGGACAAACATTGCCAAAGTAGACAAAATCATTAGCCTTAATAGTAGTCTAAATCATTATTAAAAAGGTTGTTTCATTACGTTGCCACCATACAAAGCAGCAGTCCAAGGGAGCCCCCTTGTTTCCCCCACTCATCTTGGTATACCCGGAATAAGTAAATGGGGGATTTCCATGTCATTGCTGTATTTTACTATAAAAGACACCATCATGATCTATTGATATAATAAACAAATGTAGGCTATTATAATTGTTAGAATAACCCATGTTTCAGAACTAATGATATAGGCTACTAGTGGCCTACTAAATTTTAACAAATTGTTATTGAAAATGCAAATGTATTATCTATGCTATTGAATATTTTATTGAACAGTTATATACCCAAATGACTATTCAAACTCACCCGTAAATTGATTTCTTTCATTCTCTCTTGACGCGTTTTTGGCAGCGGTTCAGTGACACGGGACATAACGAGGACGGGATCAACAGAGAATGATCCTCAATTTAAATCAAAGGTGATCTCCAATCCTTCTCTTTCACTTTATTACAATGTTTTCTTAAAGATAAAATCCCAGTTTAATATTTCCAGTGGAACAGGCGGCGTCAGATAATAGCGCATGGAAGGCGAATCCGTTAACTTTTCTCCATATGTCTGAGTGCGGGCCTCGACGAACAACTGAACAGTTTCTCATGCAGGAAATTCGGACTCGGCACTCAGAAGGAGGAGCGAACATTTTTAAGCCGCGCCTCTGAATGCGGAGCTATTCTGATCAAAACATCCCCTTTCATCCTTTTCACCAACCAAGGATGAGTATTGAGTACTTAACCCGCCCACTGGGTAAAGAGACGTAATCAAAAGCCAATAATCAGATTGTGGCTATATTTTTTTTAACCACACCTCTAGAGGTGAAGATGTGGTTGCTGGGAGTGTAAACCTAGGCTTCATATTTAGGGTTTCGCTAAATGAGTTGTGCCCCTGTACAGTCAGTCTATGGTTGCCTCCTATGTTGTACTGTACATTTACAGCGCATTTCAGATTATAGTTGTTTGAAACCTCAGTTATTAATTAAGCTGTGCTACTTGAGCCACATAATGTGAGTTTGCCTGTTGACGTGGCAAAAACATAATTATGAAAACCTCCCATTTGGGCAATGCATGGGAGAGGTACCATCTGTTGGGAGGTGATGCCTTGAAGGCAAAATGTGGACTGGAAAAAGTAAAGGTGAATGTATTTGGGAATATAACAAGGAAAAGAATAGTAAAGGGATAGAGGGCATGTTAAAATGGAGAGAAGGAAAAGAGGGAGAAGGGGAGGTTAAATAAGAAGAGTGGCCCGGGGCTAAATTTAGAGAGCAATGAGAGAGGAAAACGCCCAACCATGCACCCACAGCCAATGGACCTCTGTCCTACTCGGTCCTCCAAACTGCAATATCACACCATTCCTTCTCTCTAACAGGACTGTGCCTGTGTGACCTTGCCTCTTCATCCTCCCACTCGTTTTCAGTCTCTCTGCTTTCAACACAATTTCTACTTTACTGGACATTCCCTGTCTCCAGCTCTCTGAGCATGCACTATGCATTATCACTCTCTTTCTTCTTCCTCCCTGGTTCAGTTGAGGGCTATCTGCATCCTTCCTCCACTGTGATCCTCTCCAGCTCCTCCTCCGTCTTCTCAGGTCCTCATCTTCTCTTCATGAGTCCTCATCTGATACCAATTGCCTTCCGACATGGTCAAACACACACACACACACACACACACACACACACACACACACGTGTGTGTGTACATGCGTGCGTGTGTGAGAGTGTGTGTGTGTGTGTGTGTGAGCGTGTGTGTGAGCGTGTGTGTGTGTGTGTGTGTGTGTGTGTGCGCGTGTGCGTGCGATGCCTGGCGGCACTTGGGTGGTATGATATAACACACAGGTGTTGGATACAGTACAATACTTCTATTGAGCATAGTCACCCAACATCACACTCAAGTCACTAAGTGACACTGTCACACACTAACCCTCTGAAGAGTTATTGTGAGGGAAACAACAACGCCTCACAATACGGAGTGTGTGTGTGTGTGTTAGAGAATGAGAAAATGTGTAACAGCGTGACAAGATGGCAACATTATTCCCTTTCAAAACAGAAAAGAGGAGCACGTCATTTAGCGAAAGAGTCCTCATAAACAGTTAGAATCATCTATAACATGACATCAGCCTTCGCATAAGAGTTTCCGATATGGTGATGGAAAACAAAGAGAGCGAGGGATAAAGAGAGTGATGATGGGGAATGGACAGAGGAGAGAGACTAAGAGCAGTTAGTAGTGATCATGTTGGTATGATAGGATATTAGACGATATGTAAAGGACGTGGTGAGAGACGTGGGCAGCTTTAATCAGGAAGGGTATATTTGCTTGGCTAATATTCTCTGGCCCACCGCAGGATTCTTTATGGGTTTCATATCCGCTGTTCTGCCTGCCTCAGTTTGTTTAAACTCCTACTACCTCAGAATGGACATTTGGAATAGGGCAGATAAAAGTGGAAAAGAGAGCGAGAGGTGGAAAGAGGGAGGTTGATGTGGTGGGATAAAGAGGTGAACAGAGAGATAGAGAGGTGGAAAGAGGGAGGTTGATGTGGTGGGATAAAGAGAGGTGAACAGAGAGATAGAGAGGTGGAAAGAGGGAGGTTGATGTGGTGGGATAAAGAGAGGTGAACAGAGAGATAGAGAGGTGGAAAGAGGGAGGTTGATGTGGTGGGATAAAGAGGTGAACAGAGAGATAGAGAGGTGGAAAGAGGGAGGTTGATGTGGTGGGATAAAGAGAGGTGAACAGAGAGATAGAAAGAGGGAGGTTGATGTGGTGGGATAAAGAGAGGTGAACAGAGAGATAGAGAGATGGAAAGAGGGAGGTTGATGTGGTGGGATAAAGAGGTGAACAGAGAGATAGAGAGGTGGAAAGAGGGAGGTTGATGTGGTGGGATAAAGAGGTGAACAGAGAGATAGAGAAGTGGAAAGAGGGAGGTTGATGTGGTGGGATAAAGAGGTGAACAGAGGGATAGAGAAGTGGAAAGAGGGAGGTTGATGTGGTGGGATAAAGAGAGGTGAACAGAGAGATAGAGAGGTGGAAAGAGGGAGGTTGATGTGGTGGGATAAAGAGGTGAACAGAGGGATAGAGAAGTGGAAAGAGGGAGGTTGATGTGGTGGGATAAAGAGAGGTGAACAGAGAGATAGAGAGGTGGAAAGAGGGAGGTTGATGTGGTGGGATAAAGAGAGGTGAACAGAGAGATAGAGAGGTGGAAAGAGGGAGGTAGATGTGGTGGGATAAAGAGAGGTGAACAGAGAGATAGAGAGGTGGAAAAAGGGAGGTAGATGTGGTGGGATAAAGAGGTGAAGAGAATAAGCGGAGAGAGATTATCAGACACTGTAGATGGGAGGGAGAGGGAGAATAGAAAATGATGGAAAGATGGAGGAAGAAGGGGATATGTGAAAGGGTGAAGAGAAAAGCAAAGGGAGAGAGATGGAGAGGGGACTGTAGAAGGGACGGCAGAGAAGAATAGCAGAAAGTGGTGCGAGAGAGAGAATACGCAGAGAAGGGGAGGTATTGAGCGCAAGGGAGGAAAATGGGGTGGGATTGAGACAAATGAACGGAGGAGTGGGGGTGGAGTGATGGGGAGAGAGGGATAGCGGAGGAGAAAAGCCGGCTTGCTGATGCAATCCTGCCACCCGAAGCAGTAACTGCCCAGCTGGGAAAGAGAGAGAGATTGAGCTAATGGAGAGAGAGAGCGGGGAAAAGAGCGGAGGAATGAGGGATTGAAGGGAAAATAGAGGGGTGACTTTGGCCAAGAGCTATTAAATACCAATACATATATATTTTATATGTACACAAAACTGTTAAGTACATTTACTGTTAAACATAGCGAGACACACACAACCCCAATAAATGATGCTGAGCACACACACTTCCTCTGGGACACAGTGAACACACACCAACAAAACCAAGACACATGTTGTCCAGATGTGTTTGCTCTTAAGTGAGGTATGTGTCTATCTACAGACATATCTTCCTCCTACTCAACATATACTGAACAAAAATAGAAACTCAACATGTAAAGTGTTGTTCCCATGTTTCATGAGCTGAAATAAAAGATCCCAGAAATGTTCCATACGCACAAAAATCGTATTTCTCTCAAATTCTGTGCACAAATTTGTTGACATCCATGTTAGTGAGCATTTCTCCTTTGCCAAGATAATCCATCCACCTGACAGGTGTGGCATATCAAGTAGCTGATTAAACAGCATGATCATTACACAGGTGCAACTTGTACTGGGGACAATAACAGGCCACTCTAAAATTTGCATTTTTATCACAACACAATGCCACAGATATCTCAAGTTTTGAGGGAGTGTGCAATTGGCATGCTGACTGCAGGAATGTCCACCAGAGCGGTTGCCAGATAATTTCATGTTCATTTCTCTACCATAAGCCGCCTCCAATTTGGCAGTACATCTAACCGGCCTCACAACCGCAGACCACTTGTAACCACGCCAGCCCAGGACCTCCACATTTGGCTTCTTCACCTGTGGGATCGTCTCAGACCAGCCACCCGGACAGCTGATGAAACTGAGGAGTATTTATTTCTGTAATAAAGCCCTTTTGTGGGGGCCTATGCCTTCCCAGGCCCACCCATGTCATGTGAAATCCATGGATTAGGGCCTAATTAATTTATTTCAATTTCCTTATATGAACTAACTCAGTAAAATCTTTGAAATTGTTGCATGTTGCATTTATATTTTTGTTCAGAGTAGTATAAGACACATTTGTACAGCTACACTCTTAGAAACAAACCTTGAACCTTTTTGGTTCAAGGTTAAACTCTTTTTGGTTTAAGGTTAAACCCTTTCTGTTCCAGGTAGAACCCTTTTGGGTTACATGTAGAACCCTTTCCACAGTGGGTTCTACATAGAACCCAAAAGGGTTATACCTGGAACCAAAAAAGGGTTATAGCTGAAACCAAAAAAGGGTTTAACCTTGAACCAAAAAGGGTTTAACCTTGAACCAAAAAGGGTTTAACCTTGAACCAAAAAGGGTTTAACCTTGAACCAAAAAGGGTTTAACCTTGAACCAAAAAGGGTTTAACCTTGAACCAAAAAGGGTTCTCCTACGGGGACAGCCGAATAACCCTTTTTTCTAAGAGTGTATGAATAACAGACTTGTGATCTTGTAATGTGTTCTGTTCTCAGCTCCCTCCAGTCTGAAAGACATGACATATTATCATCATGAGCGTACTGGGCTTAATCTAAAGCCACCAGATGTCTCTGTCCAACATATATAGCCAGATCAGCCAGCTCTATATAACACTGAGGTCAGTAGGAATACAGACAGTCCTGTAGACACACAGCAGAAGCACACTGATTCACATTCCAGAGTAGACTCCTCCACATGCTGACTTCTTGAGACGTCACGTGTTATAGTGAGAGAGACAGAGAGCTCATAACTGCTGTAGAGAGGAAAGGTCTGGAGAAGTGAGCTCAGTCTCTCTCTTTCTGACTACTGTTCTCTTTCACTCTTCTGTTCTCTTTCACTCTCTCTTTTCTGTCTGTCCGTCCATCTCAGTCTTATAGTCTGGTGTCCAGTAGCCACTAAACATACAGCACCAAGGGTGTGGACAAACCTCACATACCTGGTTACACCACACACACCACACACACACACACACACACACACACACACACACACACACACACACACACACCACACACACACACACACACACACACACACACACACACACACCACACACACACACACACACACACACACAGGATGGATGTTGTCACAGACCAGAAATAGCTCCGTCAAACAGGGCCAGCAGCTACCTGTCTCTAACAGGCCGTCTGAGGCAATGATGTCATTGCATAAATGAACTTCTGATCATCAAAATCACAGCCACGCCCCTGTGATATCAATGGGATTTCTTATCAGTTGAGATGGAGGGCACAATCTGGCAACCCCCCGTGATAAGGACCTCGGAGGAATCTGGCAACTCAGTGGGTCTTAAGTCAGGGACTTAGTCTGGAGGGGCTGGTAGGGCATCTTTTAGTCTCCCTTGTTTTTTTTTGTTTTTTTATTATTAAACAATATACAGACAAGAATACATCAACTTTACATATATGAGGGTGTTACATGTCAAAATAAAATATAAATTTGCCAAAAAGTGTGACTGTGCATATTGCTCTTTGGTCGGGCTTATTATTAGGACAGTAATCTCTGAAACCCAGAATTTAAATCTTGCGTAATTGCATCAGATTCTTGATACTAGTTATGATACGTCCGTCTGTCCACGAGAGATTAGTAGGACACAAATAACAAACATACAAGAACACAAGCTGTACCCAAGTTCAGTTCAAGTGTGGAATGCCTAAATCATCAACTTGGCCATCACCATCCTGCTGAGGGCCACAGCGCTACTTATTCCTCTTCACTCATCACTTCTCATATCCAACTCACAAAACAGAGTCTCCCCCTGCTGTTTAAAGATCGTCATTACCACAAAGACCCACACACACACACACACACACACACACACACACAACCCACTAGTACAAACACTTAAAAATGTTCTTTCAGAAATCAAGAGCATGTTGCAATTCAGCTAGCCAGATATCGTCATCAATAATCTAAGCAGCACAACAGAGAGAGCCTCGCCCAACATAATGAATAATACTGTTGTGGTTACTGCTTTGACAACATTGTTGTACATATATCATTGCTGTAACATTGTGTTACAGTCTTGGCAAACAGCATATGTGTTGAATTGGAGGGCCTTGCCTTGGTTGTGGTAAAACGGATACCGGTTTTACCACAACCGGTTCACAGCTGAATCTAAATAAAGCAGATACTGTCACTTCCTCTCTGGGGTTCACTGCTGGGACTCTACACTGCAGGGGAAGCTAGCCTACTACCAAACTTCAACTCTCTGTCCTCAGAGACGGTCCTGCGCTCTACTCAAGTACTCTACTGCTTAGTGACAGCTGTGACAGGGTCACATCCATATGCACCCACAACCACAGAAAGACACAGACACTCTGAAACACACACCCACACTCTCCTCTCTCTCTCTTTCTCACTCTCTCACCTTGCGCTGGCCGGCCATCTTGCGCAGGAAGCTGAAGGTGCGTCCCAGAGGGCTTCCCGTCTTCTCCCCCCTCTCCTCCCCGGGGGGAGCACCCCTCAGTCCCTCCGTCCTTCTCTCCTCCCTCCGCCTCTCTCTCTCTTCACCTAGCCGCTGCCTCTCTTCTTGCCCCCACAGCTCACCAAGCTCCGCATCCACACTGAGAAAGAGGTGAAGAGAAACATCCATCCATAAGATGGGACGAGTTTGTGTTCAGCCTAGCTTAGAGGTTTAGTGTGTTACTATGGGTATGTGTGTCAAAAAGCAGTCAGTGACAGATGAGATGAGATCATGTGCTCTATAGGGTTGTGAGTGAACAACGGTCATCAAGAACAGAGAGAGAGAGACACAACTCACCTCTGTGTGGAACCCCCAAATACAGAGCCCAGGGATGACTCTGTGAGAGAGACAGACAGACAGACAGACAGACAGACAGACAGACAGACAGACAGACAGACAGACAGACAGACAGACAGACAGACAGACAGACAGACAGACAGACAGACAGACAGACAGACAGCGAAAGTGAAAGATAGATAGATACAGAGAGGAAGAAAGCAGAAACAGAGGAAACAAACTTAGTCATCCCATTATCTCAAAACCATACAGACATACATACATACATACATACATACATACATACATACATACATACACCTAAGATCCCAGATAGTTTGAAGTGCATCGCCTGATAAGTGACAAACCTCTCTCTCTGCTCTGCAGCTTCTTGGCAAACACAGCTAATCCAAACAATGGCTGAGACCAAGAGTTAACAAACGCATGAAGAAAGACAAGGATGAAATAACAGAAGACAGTTGATTAAAGACCATCAAGGAGTGATTAAAACGATCTCTGCCGATGCTGTGGAATGAAAGGATGAATAGTGAACATGCAAAAGGTGGAATGAAGAGAGCGAGAGAGGAGATACTGAGAACACAGCACTTTCTGTTCCGTGGCTAACGACAGCAGAAGCAGCCCCCAGTGAGAACAAACACAGGAAGAAGGCTTCCGCATAGCTGCACACAGCTAGGAACACACACACACACACACACACACACACACACACACACACACACACACACACACACTAATATCTGCCCTTCAAAACAGGAGAGTCCCCACACACACTCACAAATGAAGAGTCCTACTGTCCTACCTTGGTAGTGGCGTTGGGAGATGGAATTGGAGTTTGAGTAGGAGCGATGGCAAGGCTGATGTTGATGATGATGCTGGTGGTTTTGTGAGTGTGTGTAGGGGTGTGTGTGAGGTGTCTGAGAGTGTGTATGAGTGTGTGCGTGGGTTGGAGGGTGGAGGTTGGCTTTGGGTAGCTGGCGCAGACTGGGACTGGCACACAGGGAGGGAGCGGAGGCACTGAAGCCCTGCAGCTGAGACAACTGTTCCTAAACACACCACAGACAAGAGACAAGGGCCACAGTGTGTCAGAGAGAGAGAGAGATATAGAGAGAGAAAGAGATAGAGGGGAGAGAGCGACCGAAAGAGCGAGCGAAAGAGTGAGCGAGCGAGCGAGAGACAGAGATAAAGGGGAGAGAGCAAGAGAGAGGAGGGAGAAAGAGAGAGAGAGAGAGAGAGAGTGTATGAAAAGCTCTTTCCATAATAAACAAAGACAAGAGCATCAGTGAGTGGCTGTGTGTATTTGCAACAAAATAACCCAAGACGTGCTGCCACTGCTTGCACGAGACGTGTGCATGTGACTGTGTGTGTGTGTGTGTTACTGTCTGCGTTCTAAATAAGATTACTTTATCTCATTCATGTCAGCAAATTATATTTATCACACACTCACATGTGCGCGCACACACACACACATCATTCACAGGATAATTCATCTGATGCTTCAATCCTAGCAGTCTGGACTAGGCCTCACCTCAAATGGGGAGAAGAGCTGGGTCTGGCAGCACGCCTCCTCCTCTGTGAGTGACAGCAGAGAGCCCAGCTCCTGGCCATAGGAGGTGATGGGGGCTCGGCGAGGGTCCCGCCCCCCTCTGCTGAAGCCCTCCAGGGCCCCAAGGAGCACCCGCTCCATCTCTTCTGTGTCAAAACCCTCCAGACTCACACTGGGGGAGAGGGTAGTGTCACAGTAGAGTAGTTGAGTATATAGGAGAGGAGAGGAGTGGAGTAGAGGTGTAGTGGAGAAAGCAGCAGTCAGTCATCCTGCTTGTGAGAGTGTGAGGCTGTAGCTTAGTGATTTGACCCTCTTCTTGTTGTTGAGAGTACTGTAACGGACGTCGTCGCAAGAAAACCAAAATGCAGCGGAGGTTGTGTGTTCATCTTGACATTTAATAAAAATGAACCACTACAAACAAAACACTTGATAGCAATGACAGCAAACAGTCCTGTCTGGTCCCAACTGAACAAAACAGAAAACAATCCCCCACAAAACCCAAAGGAAAAACCTGCTCCTTATGTGTGACTCCCAATCAACAACAACGAACTTCAGCTGTGCCTGATTGGGAGTCACACACGGCCCAAAACAAAGAAATACAAAAAACCTAGAAAAAGAACATAGAACGCCCATCCAATGTAACACACTGGCCTAACCAAAATAAAGAACAAAAAACCCCTCTCTATGGCCAGGGCGTTACAAGTACATTGTGTTGATGACCCGGCTTTATTCGCTGGCGGCTGCACTTAAACTTCTGCTTTGTCTCTGTCCCCTCTCTCCCTCCCCCAAATTGTAGCCTGTGTCCGTAAAATGTATATAGGTTCAGAACTTTTGTTAAACAGCACAGTTACAAAAAAAAGGCAAATATAATTCAAACTGGATGGTCTTCAGAAATAGATGGGAGGGGTCGAGGAAGGACAGGAGTAAAAACAAACAAAAGATTAACTATTGTAAAATAGATTGTGTCCATAACATTTACATAGTATGTAAACTAAGCAAAAAAAGAAATGTCCTCTCACTGTCAACTGCGTTTATTTTCAGCAAACTTAACATGTGTAAATATTTGTATGAACATAAAAAGATTCAAGAACTGAGACATAAACTGAACATGTTCCACAGACGTGATTAACGGAGATTGAATAATGTGTCCCTGAACAAAGGAGGGGTCAATCAAAAGTAACAGTCAGTATCTGGTGTGGCCACTAGCTGCATTAAGTACTGCAGTGCATCTCCTCCTCATGGACTGCACCAGATTTGCCAGTTCTTGCTGTGAGATGTTACCCAACTCTTCCACCAAGGCACCTGCAAGTTCCCGGACATTTCTGGGGGGAATGGCCCTAGCCCTCACCCTCCGATCCAACAGGTCCCAGACATGCTCAATGGGATTGAGATCCGGGCTCTTCGCTGGCCATTGCAGAACACTGACATTCCTGTCTTGCAGGAAATCACGCACAGAATGAGCAGTATGGCTGGTGGCATTGTCATGCTGGAGGTTCATGTCAGGATGAGCTTGCAGGAAGGGTACCACATGAGGGAGGAAGATGTCTTCCCTGCAAGGCACAGAGTTGAGATTGCCTGCAATGACGACAAGCTCAGTCCAATGATGCTGTGACACACCGCCCAGACCACGACGGACCCTCCACCTCCAAATTGATCCCACTCCAGAGTATAGGCCTCGGTGTAACGCTCATTCCTTCGACGACAAACGCAAATCCGACCATCACGCCTGGTGAGACAAAACCGCAACTCGTCAGTGAAGAGCACTTTTTGCCAGTCCTGTCTGGTCCAGCGACGGTGGGTTTGTGCCCACAGGCGACGTTGTTGCCGGTGATGTCTGGTGAGGACCTGCCTTATAACAGGCCTACAAGCCCTCAGTCCAGACTCTCTCAGCCTATTGCGGACAGTCTGAGCACTGCTGGAGGGATTGTGCGTTATTGGTGTATCTCGGGCAGTTGTTGTTGCCATCCTGTACATGTCCCGCAGGTGTGATGTTCAGATGTACCGATCCTGTGCAGGTGTTGTTACACGTGGTCTGCCACTGCGAGGACGATCATCTGTCCGTCCTGTCTCCCTGTAGAGCTTTCTTAGGCGTCTCACAGTACGGACATTGCAGTTTATTGCCCTGGTCACATCTGCAGTCCTCATGCCTCCTTGCAGCATGCCTAAGGCACATTCACGCAGATGAGCAGGGACCCTAGGCATCTTTCTTTTGGTGTTTTTCAGAGTTAGTAGAAAGGCTTCTTTAGTGTCCTAAGTTTTCATAGCTGTGACCTTAATTGCCTACCGTCTGTAAGCTGTTAGTGTCCTCTTACATCTAGACGTTCCGCTAGCGGAACACCTGCTCCAATATCCAATGATAGGCATGGCGCAAATTACAAATTCCTCAAAAATACAAAAACTTCAATTTTTCAAACATATGACTATTTCACAGCATTTTAAAGACAAGACTCTCCTTTATCTAACCACACTGTCCGATTTCAAAAAGGCTTTACAGCGAAAGCAAAACATTAGATTATGTCAGCAGAGTACCCAGCCAGAAATAATCAGACACCCATTTTTCAAGCTAGCATATAATGTCACAAAAAACAAAACCACAGCTAAATGCAGCACTAACCTTTGATGATCTTCATCAGATGACACACCTAGGACATTATGTTATACAATACATGCATGTTTTGTTCAATCAAGTTCATATTTATATCAAAAACCAGCTTTTTACATTAGCATGTGACGTTCAGAACTAGCATACCCCCCGCAAACCTCCGGTGAATTTACTAAATTACTCACGATAAACGTTCACAAAAAACATTACAATTATTTTAAGAATTATAGATACAGAACTCCTTTGTGCAATCGAGGTGTCCGATTTTAAAATAGCTTTTCGGTGAAAGCACATTTTGCAATATTCTGAGTAGATAGCCCAGCCATCACGGCTAGCTATTTAGACACCCACCAAGTTTAGCCCTGACCAAACTCCGATTTACTATTAGAAAAGTTTGATTACCTTTGGTGTTCTTCGTCAGAATGCACTCCCAGGACTGCTACTTCAATAACAAATGTTGGTTTGGTTCAAAATAATCCATTGTTATATCCAAATAGCGGCGTTTTGTTCTTGCGTCAAGACACTATCCGAAGTGTAAATAAGGGTCACGAGCATGGCGCATTTCGTGACAAAAGATTTCTAAATATTCCATTACCGTACTTCGAAGCATGTCAACCGCTGTTTAAAATCCATTTTTATGCCATTTTTCTCATAAAAAAGCGATAATATTCCGACCGGGAATCTGCGTTTAGGTAAAAAGACGAAAGAAAATAAAGCATGGGGTCGACTCGGGCACGAGCCTGAGTCTCACAGTACTGTGACCAGCCACTATCCAAACGCGCTAAGAAATTGTCAGACAGGGCACTTCCTGCATGGAATCTTCTCAGGTTTTGGCCTGCCAAATGAGTTCTGTTATACTCACAGACACCATTCAAACAGTTTTAGAAACTTTGGAGTGTTTTCTATCCAAAGCTAATAATTATATGCATATTCTAGTTTCTGGGCAGGAGTAATAATCAGATTAAATCGGGTACGATTTTTATCCGGCCGTGAAAATACTGCCCCCTAGCCATAACAGGTTAATGACCGTTTCACAGGTGCATGTTCATTAATTCTTTATGATTCATTGAAGCATGGGAAACAGTGTTTAAACCATTTACAATGAAGATCTGTGAAGATATTTGGATTTTTACAAATTACCTTTGAAAGACATGGCCCTGAAAAAGGGACGTTTCTTTTTTTGCTGAATTTATATGTCACACCCTGATCCATTTCACCTGTCTTTGTGATAGTCTCCACCCCCCTCCAGGTGTCGCCCATCTTCCCCATTATCCCCTGTGTATTCATACCTGTGGTCTCTGTTTGTCCGTTGCCAGTTCATCTTATTTGTCAAGTAAACCAGCGTTTTTGTTCTCAGCTCCTGCTTTTCCCAGTCTCTCTTGTTCGCGCCCTCCTGGTTTTGACCTTTGCCTGTCCTGACTCTGAGCCCGCCTGCCTGACCACTCTGCCTGCCCCTGACCCTGCCTGCCGACCTGTACCTTTGCCCCACCTCTGGATTGTTGACCTCTGCCTACCCTGACCCTAAGCATGCCTGCCGTCCGGTACCGTTGCCCCACCTCTGGTTTACTGACCCCTGCCTGCCTTGATGTGTCTTTTGCCTGCCCCTGTTGGAATATTAAACCATTGTCAATTTGACGTGTCTGCATCTGGGTCTTCAAAGACCTTCTGAAACTCGTCAGTCTATTCTTGTTCTGTTGGATATTAAGGCTATTCCATGCGAGAAATTGCCACGAAACTGAAGATCTCGTACAACGCTGTGTACTACTCCCTTCACACAACAGTGTAAACTGGCTCTAACCAGAATAGAAAGAAGAGCGACAGGCCCCGGTGCTCAACTGAGCAAGAGGACAAGTACATTAGAGTGTCTAGTTTGAGAAACAGATGCCTCACAAGTCCTCAACTGGCAGCTTCATTAAATAGTACCCGCAAAACACCAGTCTCAACGTCAACAGTGAAGAGGCGACTCCGGGAGTTCCTCTGCCCAGTGTCTGTGTTCTTTTGCCCATCTTAATCATTTATTTTTATTGGCCAGGCTGAGATATGGCTTTTTCTTTGCAACTCTGCCTAGAAGGCCAGCATCCCAGAGTTGCTGCTTCACTGTTGACGTTGAGACTGGTGTTTTGCGGGTACTATTTAATGAAGCTGCCAGTTGAGGACTTGAGGCGTCTGCTTCTCAAACTAAACACTCTAATGTACAGTTGAAGTCGGTAGTTTACATATACATTTAAACTCAGTTTTTCACAATTTCTGACATTTAATCCTAGTAAAAATTCCCCTTTCTTAGGTTAGTTAGGATCACCACTTTATTTTAAGAATGTGAAATGTCAGAATAATAGTAGAGTGATTTATTTCAGCTTTTATTTCTTTCATCACATTCCCAGAGGGTCAGAAGTTTACATACACTCAATTAGTATTTGGTAGCATTGCCTTTAAATTGTTTAACTTGGGTCAAACGTTTCAGGTAGCCTTCCACAAGCTTCCCACCATAAGTTGGGTGAATTTTGGCACATTCCTCCTGACTGAGCTGGTGTAACTGAGTCTGGTTTGTAGGCCTCTTTGCTCGCACATGCTATTTCAGTTCTGCCGACAAATTTTCTATGGGATTGGGGTCAGGGCTTTGTGATGGCCACTCCAATACCTTGACTTTGTTGTCCATTTGGAAGACCCATTTACGACTAACCTTCAACTTCCTGACTGATGTCTTGAGATGTTGCTTCAATATATCCACATAATTGTCTTTCCTCATGATGCCATCTATTTTGTGAAGTGCACCAGTCCCTCCAGCAACAAAGCACCCCTACAAAATGAGGCTGCCACCCCCGTGCTTCACAGTTGGGATGGTGTTCTTCGGCTTGCAAGCCTCCCCCTTTTTCCTCCAAACATAATGGTCAGTATGGCCAAACAGTTCTATTTTTGTTTCATCAAACCAGAGGACATTTCTCCAAAAAGTACGATATTTGTCCCCATGTGGAGTTGCAAACCATAGTCTGGCTTTTCTATGACAGTTTTGGAGCAGTTGCTTCTTCCTTGCTGAGCGGCCATTCAGGTTATGTCGATATAGGACTCGTTTTACTGTGGATATTGATACTTTTGTACCTGTTTTCTCCAGCATATTCACAAGGTCCTTTGCTGTTGTTCTGGGATTGATTTGCACTTTTCGCACCAAAGTGCGTTAATCTCTAGGAGACAGAATGCGTCTCCTTCCTGAGCGGTATGACGGCTGTGTGGTCCCATGGTGTTTATACTTGCGTACTATTGTTTGTACAGATGAACGTGGTACCTTCAGGCGTTTGGAAATGGCTCCCAAGGATGAACCAGACTTCTGGAGGTATACCATTTTTTTTTCTGAAGTCTTGGCTGATTTCATTTGATTTTCCCATGATGTCAAGCAAAGAGGCACTGAGTTTGAAGGTAGGCCTTGAAATACATCCACAGGTACACCTACAATTGACTGAAATGATGTCAATTAGCCCATCAGAAGCTTCTAAAGCCATTACATTATTTTCTGGAATTTTCCAAGCTGTTTAAAGGCACATTCAACTTAGTGTATGTAAACTTCTGACCCACTGGAATTGTGATACAGTGAATGATAAGTGAAATAGTATGTCTGTAAACAATTGTTGGAAAAATTACTTGTGTCATGCACAAATTAGATGTCCTAACCGACTTGCCAAAACTATAGTTTGTTAACAAGAAATTTGTGGAGTGGTTGAAAAACGGGTTTTAATGACTCCAACCTTAAGTGTATGTAAACTTCTGACTTCAACTGTACTTGTCCTCTTGCTCAGTGGTGCACCGGGGCCTCTCACTCCTCTTTCTATTCTGGTTAGAGCCAGTTTACACTGTTCTGTGAAGAGAGTAGTACACAGCGTTGTACGAGATCTTCAGTTTCTTGGCAATTTCTCGCATGGAATAGCCTTCACTTCTCAGAACAAGAATAGACTGACGAGTTTCAAAAGAAATGTCTTTGTTTCTGGCCATTTTCAGCTGGTAATCGAACCCACAAATGCTGATGCTCTAGATACTCAACTAGTCTAAAGAAGGCCAGTTTTATTGCTTCTTTAAATCAGGACAACCGTTTTCAGCTAATTGCAAAAGGGTTTTCTAATGATCAATTAGCCTTTTAAAAATGATACATTTGGATTAGCTAACTGATAATGGAATTTATATGTTTAAAGTAATGACTATAGAATTCTACCCTGAAACCATATAATTGTATGAAATGTATTTGAATCATAAAACTATAATCTGATGATGTGTCTAGTTTTAGTCAGAATTAGAACAAGGACCTTTTGCTCCTTTTTAGTATGTAAGCAGGGTGCAAGTGTGAAACAAATGATAAGAGGAGCTATCGACAGACAAGTTGTACTACTGTGTTCCTTACAGGACATTCTGTCTCCACCCGTGGAGTGGAGAAACTGTTAGGCTTGCAGAAGAGTATGAAACATGTTGCAGATTAAAGAAACAATGTATCTGTATAGTGGAAAAACACCGACTGTCTGAGCAAGGTGTAGCTTAAGATTTGAACTTGTTTGTGTGTGTGTTATAAAGACTGTGTTTGCATTTTTTATTTCAGAACGTTCTCTGAATAAACTGTACGGACCTTTTGCATAAACTGAGTCTTTGCCTAATTATTATTAAACCCAGGGTCTTACAAACCTCAGGGATTGGTCAAAGCTTAATTGATTGTTAGTTATTATCATTGGGATTGAAAATTCTCGTGACAGCTTGGTCCTTCGAGGCCGGACCTCAATATCTTTTTCTGTCGTTCCATGGAGACACCGAAACCGTGCACGGGCGGATGAGAAATCCGTAGATTAAAGACCTGGCCCCAGACTGAGGGTTCTTTACAGTCCGGTGGCGTATTGGTATGTGACAGAAACGGTGATGCGTTCCAACCTACATTGAATTCTCAGCTGCAAGAATAAGGTCAGTAGTCTTTATTCATGGATTTTGGGGGTAGGATCTAAACTTGCATTAGACGTATACATATTACACATGCTCAGTTGATTTTGAATCTATTAGATGCTGTACTTTTGCCAGAAAAGTTAGCTATTTGTAAGTGTGAGGCTCATAATAAAGGAACAGATAGTATCAGCCTACCTTAGTCCCTGTTTGTATATGTGGCAATATTGACACATGGGCAGAGCCATGTGTCAACAGGAAGGAAGGATGGTAGAGCAGGTGTTAGAGCAGGTTAGGAAACACTGCAGGTTAGGAAAGACTTTGTGGCCTATGGGATAACGAACTACTTAAAAAAAATGTATAATAAGCATTCCCAACTTACTTGGCGGACACGATTATGGTAGCTAAAATATTAGGTCCAGATATTATCCCTAGAGTTGGTTTACTAGGATCTATTTCTTTAAATAAGGTAAACCATATAGAATGCCAGAGTTAGGAAGACCAGAACAGGTAGACATAGAAGTTGAAGATGTACTAGCAGAACACATGAGAAGACTGTTTGTTAACCTGTTAGGGCTAGGGGGCAGCATTTGCACGTCTGGATAAAAAAATGTACCCGATTTAATCTGGTTACTAATCCTACCCAGTAACTAGAATATGCATACACTTATTATATATGGATAGAAAACACTCTAAAGTTTCTAAAACTGTTTGAATGGTGTCTGTGAGTATAACAGAACTCATTTGGCAGGCAAAACCCTGAGACATTTTCTGACAGGAAGTGGAAACCTGATGTGTTGTATTACCTTTAAACCTATCCCATTGAAAAACACAGGGGCTGAGGAATATTTTGGCACTTCCTATTGCTTCCACTAGATGTCACCAGCCTTTACAAAGTGTTTTGAGTCTTCTGGAGGGAGATCTGACCGAACAAGAGCCATGGAACGATGATGTCCCATTAGACACCTGGCGCGCGAGTTCATGTTGGGTACCCTCGTTCCAATACGTTATAAAAGAGTATGCATTCGTCCACCTTGAATATTATTCATGTTCTGGTTAAAAAAGGCCCTAATGATTTATGCTATACAACGTTTGACATGTTTGAACGAACGTAAATATATTTTTTCCCCTCGTTCATGACGAGAAGTCCGGCTGGCTTAGATCATGTGCTAACAAGACGGAGATTTTTGGACATAAATGATGAGCTTTTTTGAACAAAACTACATTCGTTATGGACCTGTGATACCTGGAAGTGACATCTGATGAAGAGAATCAAAGGTAATGGATTATTTACATAGTATTTTCGATTTTAGATCTCCCCAACATGACGTCTAGTCTGTATCGCAACGCGTATTTTTCTGGGCGCAGTGCTCAGATTATTGCAAAGTGTGATTTCCCAGTAAGGTTATTTTTAAATCTGGCAAGTTGATTGCGTTCAAGAGATGTAAATCTATAATTCTTTAAATGACAATATAATATTTTACCAATGTTTTCTAATTTTAATTATTTAATTTGTGACGCTGACTTGACTGCCGGTTATTGGAGGGAAACGATTTCCTCAACATCAATGCCATAGTAAAACGCTGTTTTTGGATATAAATATGAACTTGATAGAACTAAAAATGCATGCATTGTCTAACATAATGTCCTAGGAGTGTCATCTGATGGAGATTGTAAAAGGTTAGTGCATCATTTTAGCTGGTTTTATGGTTTTGGTGACCCTGTCTTTGACTTGACAAAACATTACACACAACTCTTGTAAATGTACTGTCCTAACATACTCTAAATTTATGCTTTCGCCGTAAAACCTTTTTGAAATCGTAAAACGTGGTTAGATTAAGGAGATGTTTATCTTTCAAAGGGTGTAAAATAGTTGTATGTTTGAAAAATTTGAATTTTGACATTTATTTGGATTCAAATTTGCCGCTCTTGAAATGCACCTGCTGTTGATGGAGTGCACCACGGGTGGCACGCTAGCGTCCCACCTAGCCCATAGAGGTTAACCAAACCCGTATGTCCAAGATTTTGTGTCCAACAGGTGAATAACAGGAGAAGGTGATTCACTCAATCCAACCAGGAGACTGGGTGAGGATCCAGTCCCCGAGGAGAAAAGACTGGAAGCAGCCCCGTTTGGAAGGCCCATACCAGGTTCTGTTAAACCACTGCCTTTGCCATTAGAATAGCTGAGAGAGTCACTTGGGTCCATGTTACCCACTGCAAAAAGGTATGTACACATACAAGCACTGCTGATCACACACAGAGTTAGGAGAAGAACCGAGTACCAAACAGGGTCCGGGGGTTACCTCCTTAACGAAGATCCCCTATCCTGACCGTTCATCACTGTGTGTGCTCCTAGAAGTGTGAGTATGGGGTGGTACCTAGCAGACCGACTAAGGGCAGGAGAGGGTTGGCAGTTTTTGGGAATATTAGGGACTCTGAGCTGCATCATAGTCTTGGTAATCTTTCTGATACATTCAGATCCACCACCTTCCAGTACTAATTATACGACGCTGTTGTCATTGATAAGAAGTAAAAGATAAACTATATAATACACTGACCATCAAGGATGAGTGACTTACAGAATAGGAGTCTTAACCTGTTAGGGCTAGGGGGCAGCATTGACACGGCTGGATAAAAAACATACCCGATTTAATCTGGTTACCACTCCTACTCAGTAACTAGAATATGCATATACTTATTACATATGGATAGAAAACACCCTAAATTTTCTAAAACTGTTTGAATGGTGTCTGTGAGTATAACAGAACTCAAATGGCAGGTCAAAACCTGAGAGATTCCTTTACAGGAAGTGGCCTGTCTGACCATTTCTGGAACTTCTTTGCCATCTCTATCATTTACTAAGGATCTCTGCTCTAACGTGACACTTCCCACGTCGTCCATAGGCTCTCAGAGCCCGGGAAAAAAGAGAATGTCGTCATTCCAGCCCCAGGCTGAAACACATTATCGCCTTTCTCAAGTGGCCCATCAAGAGACACTAGCTTATGCGCGTGACCCCGACCGCCCCCGCCTTTGGGATTTTTTCCTCTGTTTGCCGAAAAGGAGATTCCCTGTCGGAATTTTATCGCTTTTCTACGAGAAAAATGACGTAAAAATTGATTTTAAACAGCGGTTGACATGCTTCAACGTACGGCAATGGAATACTTTGAATTTTATTGTCAGGAATTGCGCCAAGCGCGCGACACTTCTTTACTATTTCGGATAGTGTCTGGAACGCACGAACAAAACGCCGCTATTCGGATATAACGATGGATTATTTTGGACCAAACCAACATTTGTTATTGAAGTAGACGTCCTGGGTGTGCATTCTGACGAAGACAACAAAAGGTAATGACATTTTTATAATAGTAAATATGATTATGGTGAGTGCTAAACTTGCCGGGTGTCTAAATAGCGAGCCCGTGATGCTTGGGCTATGTACTTAGAATATTGCAAAATGTGCTTTCACCAAAAAGCTATTTTAAAATCGGACATATCGAGTGCATAGAGGAGGTCTGTATCTATAATTCTTAAAATAATTGTTATGCTTTTTGTGAACGTTTATCGTGAGTAATTTAGTAAAATGTTAGCGAATTCCCCGTAAGTTTGCGGGGGGTATGCTAGTTCTGAACGTCACATGCTAATGTAAAAAGCTGGTTTTTGATATAAATATGAACTTGATTGAACAAAACATGCATGTATTGTATAACATAATGTCCTAGGGTTGTCATCTGATGAAGATCATCAAAGGTGAGTGCTGCATTTAGCTGTCTTCTGGGTTTTGGTGACATTATATGCTGGCTTGAAAAATGGGTGTCTGATTATTTCTGGCTTGGTACTCTGCTGACATAATCTAATGTTTTGCTTTCGTTGTAAAGCCTTTTTGAAATCGGACAGTGTGGTTAGATTAACGAGAGTCTTATCTTTAAATGGCTGTAAAATAGTCATATGTTTGAGAAATTGAAGTAATATGATTTTGAAGATTTTGAAAATCGCGCCACAGGATGGCAGTGGCTGTTACGTAGGTGGGACGAATTCGTCCCGCCGGTCCCATAGAGGTTAAGAAGGTCAAGATGTAGGGTTTAAGGTAAACATTAAACAATTTCCTGGGGAAGCAGATAACTTTACAGGGATTGGGTTGGCCAGATTGAAGTACTCGGCCAACCCACCTCGGTTCACTTTAACTCCTGATGAGTACCAGTGTTATAGATACAAGAATGGCACCGAGAACTTAGGTGATTTTAATGGCTGTAATGCAATAGTTAATGTGACTGACTTAGGTTTGGAAGTACAGGACAAAATTCTTAACCTCACAGCACCTATAACTGATGTATGGTGGGCTTGTACCAGCAAAGGACGCATACGACAGACAAAGGGTGGTTAGGAACTTGCGCCCCACTGTTATTGGTCCAACCAGTTCGAGTTAGTCATCAGAGGCCAGTTATAGGAGGCTAAAGTAGGCATAGGAGGAGTTTTGACCAGGATGGGAGTAGATTTGTCTAGATGGATGCTATTGGCATCCCCAGGGAAGTTTCAGATTAATACAAAGCTATGAATCAAATAGGTGAAGACTTTACCACTACGTTCTTTTGGTAGTTGACAATAAATACAAATGTGGATTGGATTAATGACATCTATTATAATCAACAGAGATTCATGAATGAAACCGGGGATGCAGTAAAGGGGTTCTCTGACCAATTATCCGCCACCTCCCTCATGACCTGGCAAAATAGGCTGGCTCTCAATATGGTATTGGCAGAAAAGGACAGGGTATGTAGAATGATAGGGGTTCATTGTTGTACATTTATTCCTAATAACACAGCTCCAGACGGATCAGTGACCAAGGCCCTGGCCGGTTTAACCACATTAGCTCATGAGTTAGCAGAGACCTCTGGGATGGATACCTCACTGACTGGGTGGTTCGATAGTATGTTTGGAAAGTGGAAACATTTTGTAATTACCGTATTGTGAGCTGCTTTCACCTGTGTTGGTGTTGGTGTTGTGTGGATGCTGTTTCTCATCCTTAAAAAAAAACAGGCTCACCGGTAGGAGCGGGTACTCTGGTGGGCCATATGGAGAACGTTCCTGCTTCCCTAGCTCGCACCCCTTTTCATGCCATTCTGCTGTGGGGAGACCAGTCCAAATCTCTCCGGGTTCTCATTGACTCTGGATCTGACGAGAGCTTTTTGGACGCAACCCTGGTGTCCGAGCTGAACATCCCCACTCAGCCCCTCTCCATTCCCATGGACGTTAGAGCGCTGGACGGGCGTCACCCACAACACCACTCCCATCAACCTACGTGTGTCAGGGAACCACAGCGAGGCTATCCAGTTCCTGCTCATCAAGTCCCCTCAGATTCAAGTCCCCTCTATAGCCTTTTTATTGCTTACCTCCCTACTCTTCTAGATTTGCACACACTGTACATAGATCTTTCTATTTTTCTTTTGTGTTATTGACTGTACATTTGTTTATGTGTAACTCTGTTGTAGTTCTTGTCACACTGCTATACTTTATCTTGGCCAGGTTGCAGTTGTAAATGAGAACTTGTTCGCAACTGGCCTAGCTGGTTAACCTGTCTGGGCTAGGGGGCAGTATTTTCACGGCCGGATGAAAAACGTACCCAATTTAAAACAGGTTACAACTCTGGCCCAGAAACTAGAATATGCATATTATTAGTAGATTTGGATAGAAAACACTCTGAAGTTTCTAAAACTGTTTGAATGGTGTCAATGAGTATAACAGAACTCATATGGCAGGCAAAAACCTGAGAAAAAACTAAGCAGGAAGTGGAAAGTCTGAGAATTGAAGTTCTTCTTTTGATTCTCTATCGAAGCTACAGTGTCTGTGGGGGACGTTGCACTTCCTAAGACTTCCATTGGCTGTCTAAAGCCTTCAGAAAGTGGTTTGAGCCTTCTCCTGTCACTGGGCAGAGTATAGGAGCTCAGTTACTGAGTGATCGGCCTGGCAACAAAGGGATTGGATAGGCGCGGTCACACGAGCACGCCGTTCCTTCTTTTTCTTCTTGAATGAATACGCTATTGTCCGGTTGGAATATTATCGCAATTTTACATAAAAAATACCATAAAGATTGATTTTAAACAGCGTTTGAAATGCTTCTAAGTACGGTAATGGAACATTTTGACTTTTCGTCTCTCGTTCCGCGCTTGCGCGTTATGCCTTTGGATAAGTGATCTGTACGCACGAACAAAACTGAGGTATTTGTTCATAAATATGGATTATTTCGAACAAAATCAACATTTCTTGTGGAAGTAGCAGTCCTGGGAGTGCATTCTGACGAAGATCAGCAAAGGTAAGAGAATATTTCTAATACTAATTCTGAGTTTCGGTTGCCCGAACTTGGCGGGTGTCTGAATAGCTCACCGTGATGGCTGAGCTATGTACTCAGAATATTGAAAAATGTGCTTTCTCCGTAAAGCTATTTTAAAATCTGACACAGTGGTTGCATCCAGGGGTAGTCTATTAATAATTCTTTAAATAATTGTTATATATTTTGTCAATGTTTATGATGAGTGTTTTTGTAAATTGATGTGCACATTCCACGGACGTTTTGGTGGGAATACATTTTCTGAACATCATGCGCCAATGTAAAATGCTGTTTTTGGATATAAATATGAACTTTATTGAACAAAACATACATGTATTGTGTAACATAATGTCCTAGGAGTGTCATCTGATGAAGATTGTCAAAGGTTAGTGCTTCATTTAGCTGTGTTTTGGGTTTTATTGACACGTCCTTGCATGGAAAATGGCTGTGTGATTATTTTTGTCTATGTACTCTCCTAACATAATCTAATGTTTTGTTTTCGCTGTAAAGCCTTTTTGAAATGGGACAATGTGGTTACATCAAGGAGAAGTGTATCTTTAAAAAGGTGTAAAATAGTTGTAAGTTTGAGAAAGTTGAATTATGACATTTTGTTGTTTTTGAATTTGCCGCCCTGATATTTCACTGGCTGTGTCCCGCAGTGAAATATGGGCTAGTGTCCCACCTAGCCCATAGAAGTTAAATAAAAGGTGAAATAAATATCAAATAAATAAACTCACCCCGCAGAAGGTTCTGTTCGCGTGGTCTCCAGCTGCTGACCAGGCGTTCTGGGACCTCAAACATCGCTTCATCTTGGTTCATCCGGACCCTTCCCGTCAGTTCGTGGTGGAGGCCAATGCTTCTGATGTCGGAGTGGGGGAAGTCCTGTCCCAGCGTTCTGCTCTGGACCTCAAGCTACATCCCTGAGCCTTCTTCTCCCACCGCCTCAACACCACGGAAAAGAACTACGATGTGGCGAATCGTGAGCTTCTCGCAGTGAAGATGGTGTTGGAGGAATGGAGGCACTGACTGGAGGGGGCGGAACACACATTCATCATGTGGACCGACCACAAGAACCTGGAGTATCTCCACACCGCCAAGCACCTCAATTCCAGGCAAGCCAGATGGGCCCTGCTGTTCACACGTTTCAACTTCTCCTTCTTTTACCGGCCAGGATCCAAGAATGTCAGGCCGGATGCACTGTCCCGCCACTATAGCCCCACGGGTACCACCCCGGAGCCCGAGACCATCCTTCCCATATACCTCAGCTGACGGCACTCAGCTGGGGTATAGGGAAACATGTCCAGGAGGCGCAGCGGTCCCAGCCGAACCCTGGGCGGGCCCTGATAATCAGATGTTTGTGCCTGACGCTGTCCGCTCTGCGGTCCTGGAGTGGGCTCATTCCTCCAGGCTTGCCTGCCACCCGGGCTCCTATCGGACCCTGGCCTTCGTGCGACAGTGCTTTTGGTGGCCTACGATGGTTCTGGATGTCGGCGCGTTTGTCTCCGCCTGCACGGTCTGTGCTCAGAATAAGACTCCTCTGCAAGCTCCGGCTGGTCTTCTGCAACCACTTCCTGTCGCTCACCATCCCTGGTCCCACATATCTCTGGACTTCGTCACGGGTCTCCCCCCGTCTGAGGGCAACACTGCCATCCTGACTGTGGTCGACCGGTTTTCCAAGGCCGCTCACTTCATTCCTCTCCCCAAACTACCCTCGGCCAAGGAGACGGCCCAGCTCATGGTGCAGCACGTCTTCCGGATCCATGGACTGCCCGTGGACATGGTCTCCGACCGGGGGCCTCAGTTCTCGTCCCGGTTCTGGAAGGCGTTTTGCGCCCTCATTGGGTGGTCGTCGGCCAGTCTGTCCTCTGGGTTCCACCCCCAGTCCAATGGCCAGTCGGAGCGAGCCAACCAGGATCTTGAGACTACTCTGCGCTGTCTGGTCTCCGCCAACTCCACCTCCTGGAGTCAGCAGCAGGTATGGGTCGAGTACGCCTGCAACACCCTTCCCTGCTCTGCCACGGGCCTATCTCCGTTTGAGTGTTCCCTGGGGTATCAGCCCCCGCTCTTCCAGATGTTTGTCCGCCGCTGTCGTCGTACCTGGAGGAGAGCCCAGACAGCCCTCCTCAAGGCCACCTACAGGTATCGACGACAAGCGGTTCGCCGGTAGTGTCTTGAGCAGAAGGTATGGCTATCCACCCGGGATCTGCCCCTCTGGGTGGAATCCCGCAAATTCTCCCCCTGGTTTATCGGCCCATCTCCAAGATTATTAGCCCCTGTTCATCTTCTGTTGCCCCGTACCCTTCGTATACATCCCACCTTTCATGTGTCCAGAGTCAAACTATGTCTCACAGCCCTATGTCTCCTGTTTCCAGGCCCACCCCTCTTCCCCGTCTCATCGGCGGCCAATCGGCTTACACAGTGAGGCATCTCCTGAAGGTTCAACCTCGGGGCAGGGGGTTCCAGTACCTGGTTGACTGGGAGGGTTATGGCCCGGAGGAGAGGTGCTGGGTCCCCGCCAGGGACATCCTGGACCCAATCCTCATCGCGGGGTTTCAACGCCGACACCCCCGGTCAACCAGGTATGCGCCCAGGTAGGACGCCAAGTGGCGCCCCTAGAGGGGAGGGGTACTGTCACACCCTGATCTGTTTCACCTGTCCTTGTGATTGTCTTCACCCCCCTCCAGGTGTCGCCCCCCTCTTCCCCATTATCCCCTGTGTATTTATACCTGTGTTCTCTGTTTGTCCGTTGCCAGTTCGTCTTGTTTGTCAAGTCAACCAGCCCCTGACCCTGAGCCTGCCTGCCAATCTGTACCTTTGCACCACCTCTGGATTGTTGACCTCTGCCTACCCTGAGCCTGCCTGCCGTCTGGTACCATTGCCCCACCTTTACTGACCCCTGCCTGCTGCCCCTGTTGGAATATTAAACCATTGTCAATTTGACGTGTCTGCATCTGGGTCTTACATTGATTCCTGATAGTATAAGCTGGAAGTAGAAGTGTTGTTGTTATTATTCCAAAAATAAAAGGATTCTAAATTGTTGCCAACATCTTGGATAAATGGGTGGGAAAAAGAACGATAGATAAAGGACAGACAAAGACAGAGAGAGGGGAAAGAACATTGCCATGCCCAGTGAATTTACGAGCAGAAGAGATTAGCAAATGAAAGAGTAGGAGAGTGCCAGCTAAAACAGCACTGATAAGAACACCAGCAGTTAGAGCAGGAATGCCAGAGATAACAACAGCATTGACTATATGTGTGGTAAGTTATATACTGGTAGCACTGGTCTTAGATCAGCCATTCCCTAAAATAAATATTAGAACATAGCTAGCATAATCCTACACAGCACTCCTAAATTCTCGCAGCCCTCCAGGAACATGGTTGAGTTGCAAGGTGTGAATTTAACTCAAATCACTATCTCACTCTCAAATCTAAATCAAATTTTGTTTGTCACATGCGCCGAATACAACTGGTGTAGACTTTACTGTGAAATGCTTGCTTATGAGCCCTTAAGCAACAATGCAGTTTAAAGGTACGAGTTATTCTAGGTAAATATGTACATGAAGGCAGGGTAAAGTGACTAGTTATCAGGTTAAATAATAATAAGAGTAAAATAAAGAGAGTAGCAGCAGCAAATTGTGTGTAAAAGTGTGTGTGTGTGTGTGTGTGTGTGTGTGTGTGTGTGTGTGTGTGTGTGTGTGTGTGTGTGTGTGTGTGTGTGTGTGTGTGTGTGTAAGTTTGCGATAAAAGTCACTATTGAGCAAAGTTGGGTTGGAACTCGTAAGATGTCGCCCTTCACCATCAGCCTCTACCCTCGACACTGATGTGAGGTCAGTTTTGGGTTTCACCGCCCTAATGATAAAGGTTAGGATTTGGGGAAGTTAAGCTGATCCTAGATCTGTCTCTACGAGCAACTTGTAGTCTTGTACCTAAAGCAGGTTGTTGACCACCGGACTTGTAAGTATTGGTCGTTAGTGTGCCCCCTACCTGCGTTGCTGGTACTGCGGGGGGCAGCCATACATCATGGCACCAGGCTGCCAGCTGTGCCTGCGGAGGTGGTCCAGATTGTGTGTGAGACAGTAGGAGGGGATCCGACGTAGTGTCACCCCTCCAGAGGAGGGAGAGGAGGGGCAAGGGGAGGAGGGTGGGGGGGCCGGACATGGGACGCAGCGGCCTCCCAGATATGACGGGGAGCCTGGGAGACGAGGGGAGTGAGGAGGAGTGGTGATCATCTGACGGAGAGGGGAAGGGAGAGCAAGGGTGAGAGAGAGAGAGAGAGAGAGAGAGAGAGAGAGAGAGAGAGGAAGGGTACGAGAGAATGGACAGATGTTATGTAAAGGCCTTTATTCATTCTTTCACTGCAATTCATTATTTACAAAATACATCTCATGGCAGCTACAGAATCAACTATTAGATTATAATTACAATTTAGTACATATTAGATTTTGAGGAAGCGTTCAAAAGCTGAAGTTGCTACTAAATTGTTAACTCACTCTGTGGTTTGCATGTTGGACTTGTTATGCTTTCATGGAAACATCATGAGGTCACGTCCAAACAAAAAGATACTGCAACTAGCGCACTTGAGAGAAAAGGTGAAACAAAATGCAGCCAAATCTTGTTTCAACCTTCTGTATTTTACAAGAACAATGTGAAACGTTTGATACATAGATGCCACACTCTCAATGACAACACTGTCCTAAACATCTGGAATGAGATTAAGAAGGATTAAGACCTAAAGATTCGTTAAGATGATCTGCATTGGGAACCAAATGAATAGCAGTGTGTCAAATGCCTGGAACTGATGCCTACTTCCTGGTCTGTTTTATGATGTAATCATAACTACTTCTTTATTCTAGCTGAGCATAGACAAATACAAAATGGAATCCATACCATATGTATGAGAGTAGGACTGTGGTCAGAGCCCATTGAATAATGTAGTCACAGCAACCTCTAAAGGTGATGTCTTGTCAAGATCATGGCAATCACAATCTATAGGCTTCCTTTTGATGACAGAAAAATGAAACATTTAAATATTGAATCCTTACCGAGTGGTGTGTGTGTGTGTGTATGTGCTGCATGCCTTTGAGAGCGAGAGACAAGAGAGTAGTAGGGAGGTTGTATATTTAATGAATTCCTTCAACCATCTGTCGTGTATCATGCTTCATGTAATGAGGTTTAGATAACACTGATACAGACTCCAGCCCTGCATGGTACAGTACCGAACCACACCCCGACACCAGTGGTGTAAAGTACTTTAAAGTACTTTTTGAGGTACCTGTACTTTACTATTTATATTTTTTGACAACTTGTACTTTTACTTCACTACATTCCTAAAGAAAATAATGTACATTTTAATCCATACATTTTCCCTGTCACCCAAAAGTACTGGTTACATTTTGAATGTTTAGCAGGACAGGAAAATTGTCCAATTCACACACTTATCAAGAGAACATTCCTAGTCTGGCTGACTCACTAAACACAAATGTTTTGTTTGTAAATTGTCAGTGTTGGAGCGTGCCCCTGGTTTTCCTTAAATACAAAAAAAAAAAAAAAAAAAAAAATTGTGCTGTCTGGTTTGGTAAATATAAGGAATTTGAAATTATTTATACTTTTACAGTTGATACTTAACTATATTTTAGCAATTACATTTACTTTTGATACTTAAGTATATTTAAAACCCAATACTTTTAGACTTTTACTCAAGTAGTATTTTACTGGGTGACTTTCACTTTTACTTGAGCCATTGTCTATTACAGTATGTTTACTTTTAGTCAAGTATGACAATTGGGTACTTTTTCACCACTGCCCCACACTAAGGACAACCCTCACTGACACACTCACGTGAGGGCGGAGGTGTATGTTTCATGATTAACAACTCATGGTGTAATTGTAACAACATACATGAACTCAAGTCCTTTTGTTCACCTGACCTAGAACTCCTCACAATCAAATGCCGACCGTATTATCTCCCAAGGAAATTCTCCTTGGTTATTGTCACAGCCGTGTATATCCCCCAAACTGTACACCATATATCCTGAGGCTGCATTTATTGTAGCTGGGGATTTTAACAAAGCAAATTTAAGAACAAGGCTACCTACATTCTATCAGCATATTGACTGTAGCACTTGCGTTGGAAAAACACGGGATCACTGCTACTCTAACTTCCACGATGCATACAAGGCCCTCCCCTGCCCTCCTTCAGCAAATCTATTAAAACCTACCCTAACCAGAAACCATGGATAGATGGCGAGTTGTGGTCAGCAAATCTGACCACAACTCCATTTTGCTCCTCCCTTCCTATAGGCAGAAACTCAAACAGGATGCGGTAGGTTTTAATAGTCACAGTGGGTACAACATCTCATATGCACTTCCTTATAAACTCACTCACTGACTATGTCAATACTATTCTCTGAGGCTACCCGGAACATGTCCCAGTCCGCATAATCAAAACAATCTTGAAGCGTGGATTCCGATTGGTCAGGCCAGTGTTGAATAGTCCTTAGCACCGGTGCATCCTGTTTGAGTTTCTGCCTATAGGAAGGGAGGAGCAAAATGGAGTTGTGGTCAGATTTGCTGAAGGAGGGCAGGGGAGGGCCTTGTATGCATCGTGGAAGTTAGAGTAGCAGTGATCCCGTGTTTTTCCAACGCAAGTGCTACAGTCAATATGCTGATAGAATGTAGGTAGCCGCAAAACTGAAAGCGCGAACCACCACACTAAACCATGGAAAGGTGACTGGGAATATGGCCGAATACATACAGTGTAGTTATTCCCTCCGCAAGGCAATCAAACAAGCGAAATGTCAGTATAGAGACAAAGTGGTGTCGCAATTCAACGGCTCAGACACGAGACGTATGTGGCAGGGTCTACAGACAATCACGGACTACAAAGGGAAAACCAGCCACGTCGTGGACACTGACATCTTGCTTCCAGACAAGCTAAACACCTTCTTTACCCGCTTTGAGGATAACACAGTACCACCGACACGGCCCGCTACCAAGGACTGTGGGCTCTGCTTCTCCGTGGCCGACGTGAGTAAGACATTTAAACGTGTTAACCATCGCAAGGCTGCCGGCCAAGACGGCATCCCTAGCCACGTCCTCAGAGCATGCACAGACCAGCTGGCTGGTGTGTTGACAGAGATATTCAATCTCTCCCTATCCCAGTCTGCTGTCCCCACATGCTTTAAGATGGCCACTATTGTTTTTGTACCCAAGAAGGCAAAGGTAACTGAACTAAATGATTATCGCCCCGTAGTACTCACTTCTGTCGTCATGAAGTGCTTTGAGAGACCAGTCAAGGATCATATCACCTCCACCTTACCTGTCACCCTAGACCCACTTAAATTTGCCTAGTGCCCCAATAGTTCACAGACGATGCAATCGCCATTGCACTGCACACTGCCTTATCCCATCTGGACAAGAGGAATACCTATGTAAGAATGCTGTTCATTGACTATAGCTCAGCATTCAACACCATAGTACCCTCCAAGCTCATCATTAAGCTTGAGGCCCTGGTCTCAACCCCGCCCTGTGCAATTGGGTCCTGGACTTCTTGATGGGCCGCCCCCAGGTGGTGAAGGTAGGAAACAACATCTGTACTTTGCTGATCCTCAACACTGGGGCCCCACAAGGGTGCGTGCTCAGCCCCCTCCTGTACTCCCTGTTCACCCATGACTGCGTGGCCATGCAATCCTCCAACTCAATCACCAAGTTAGCAGACGACACAACAGTAGTAGGCTTGATTACCAACAATAACGAGACAGCCTACAGGGAGGAGGTGAGGGCACTCAGAGTGTGGTGTCAGGAAAACAACTTCTCACTCAACATCAACAAAGCAAAGGAGATGATCGTGGGCTTCAGGAAAAAGCAGAGGGAGCACCCCCCGATCCACACCGACGGGACAGCAGTGGAGAAGTTGGCAAGTTTTAAGTTCCTCGGCGTACACATCACGGACAAACTGAAATTGTCCACCCACACAGACTGTGTGAAGGAGAAGGCGCAACAGCGCCTCTTCAACCTCAGGAGGCTGAAGAAATGTGGCTTGTCACCTAAAATCCTCACAAACTTTTACAGCTGCACAATTGAGAGCATCCTGTCGGGCTGTATCGCCGCCTGGTACGGCAACTGCACCGCCCACAATCACAGGGCTCTCCAGAGGGTGGTGCGGTCGGCACAACGCATCACCAGAGGCAAACTACCTGCCCTCCATGACAACTACAGCATCCGATGTCACAGGAAGGCCAAAAAGATCATCAAGGATAACAACCAGCGAAGCCACTACCTGTTCACCCCGCTATCATCCAGAAGGCGGGGTCAGTACAGGTGCATCAAAACTGGGACCGAGAGACTGAAAAACAGCTTCTATCTCAAGGCCATCAGACTGTTAAACAGCCTTTACTAACCCAGAGAGGCTGTTGCCTACATACAGACTTGAAATCATTGGCCACTTTAATAAATAGATCACTAGTCACTTTAATAATGTTTACATATCTTGCATTACTTATCTCATATGTATATACACTGTATTTTATACCATCTATTGCATCTTGCCTATGCCGCTTTGTCATTGGTCATCCATATATTTATATCTATATATTCTTTTTCCATTCCTTTACTTAGATTTGTGTGTATTAGGTAGTTGTTGTGGAATTGTTAGATTACATGTTAGATATTGCTGCACTGTAGAAACTAGAAGCACAAGCATTTCGCTACACTCGAAATAACATCTGCTAACCATGTGTATGTGACCAATAAAATTTGATTTGATGTGTGTGTTTGCGTGCGTGTGTGCTTGCTCGTGTGTTCTCGAGCAAGCACACACGCTTGTGTGTGTTACCGAGTTGAGAGACTGAAAACAAGAGTGATTAAATATACATGTGCCATTAAGTGATTGAGTGTATTAACAGACAGGTGTCTGCCTCTGCATGGGCTAAAGGTAGGTAACAATGTCACTGTGCCTAGCTAGCTGCCTTGTCTCCTTCTCCCTATTCATATTTTTGCTCTCTTACATTTCTCACATTCCTCTTAATTCGTCTACCTTTTCCACAATTTGTTAGAAAACTATTTCTCTTTTGTCAAACCAAAAGGTCTTAAAAGGGATACTTTGGGATCTACTTCCCCAAAGTCAGATGAACTTGTGGATACCATTTTCATGTCTCTGTGTCCATTATTAAAGAAGTTAGAGGTAGTTTTGCGAGACAATGCTAACTAGCATTAGCATGATGACTGGAAGTCTGTGGACAATCTGCTTTAAGACATAAGGACTTAAGGTGAATTGAATGGTTGACTGCCATCTACTGTCTCTCCCCTCTCCATACACCATCTCTCTCCTTACCTCCCCCTCTTAGATCTCTACTCCCCTTCCACCATCGTTCACATTCCTCATCTCTAACCATAGACAGGACTCTGTCCAGGAATGTGAACAGTAGGAGGTGAAACAACATCCATGTCATGTTTCTTTCTGAAGAATGATGTGTCATCCGCTCTTCAAGCCCTCAAACATTTCTCTCTTTAATCCAGCTTTACATTCAGGGTGCTCTAATGCACTCCAATGTTTCTACACAGTTGCTTCACATGGGCAATGTGTTGTACTACCCAGCATTCTTTGAATTCATGGTGTCAATGACTTATCTGCCTAATTAAAGGTTAGGCTTATTAACTGGGGTTGCGTCGGCCAATCGGGAACGTACGTACAACCATGCTGAAAAAGTCTATGTGACCTTATGTCCATATAAGCTTTTTATATATATCTTGAGCGTTCCTGTTGGCCCTGTTCCTCCTTTCACTGTCCTTTCTTTAACTTCAAACATTTGTGGCTCATGAAGAAAGCTCCCATCATCCCAACATCCCATTCATCAGTGCCATCAACTGGGAACTTTTTATGGCTCCTGTGGCCAACCTAATACTTAACTTGAAAGTATGCAAACACACTTGATATACCTTTAAGGTTTGTCTACCTTTAAATCATTACCTAGCTTCTTCTTACAGACCAACCAGACATGAGTTTATGAGCCATGAAGTCCTTTGGGAAGGATGGGGAGAAACACGTCATGTTACTGTCAATGTTGTTAACACAACTTGAATAAACCAAACATACATACATATAAAAAAAAATGTTCAGTATACATACATTGACTTTTTAATAGACATTTAGTTCATGGTCAGGTAAAACATTTATACATTACTTGCAAATGACTCACCGGTTTGGTGGCTGCACCTGCTGCGATAGCCAACTTTCCAACCAGCGCGCAGATGTAATGATTGTCCTGTGCTTTTCACGTCTTCCCACGGTTTAGTCGGAAAAACTACAGTATAATAACGTTTTAATTATAGTTTTACCACAGTCCTGATATATATATATATATATATTTTTACATTTAACTTTGTCCAATGAATAAAAATAAATGCAGACCATCCGAATTCCTCAAACGTCTACAGGTAAAGTGCCATGTGTCACTTGATCTCGAGAAGGAAACCCGTTTGACGTTTTGTTTGTCTCGCTCTGTGTATGAGTCGCCACTCCCACGATAATTCTTGGCTAGCCATAAGTGTGTATCCTGTTACTCCGTTTCGCTAGACATGGCTGTTTGCGCATCTCCTCTCACCTGTATGTACTGTATGTGTGGGTGTTAATGCGTGCGAATTACAAATATACTGAACACCTTGAACACTTATTATATTATGCACTTTTACTTCAATTTTAATGGTTGCCTAATTCCAAACTCACCTCTCTTGCGTGCTCGAGTGCGTCTGTTGGTGAGTCCTCTATGGCAACGGGCATGTGCTCTGTAGGATGCACATTGGAAGGAGAGAGGGCATGGGCAGATTCAGGAATTTACAGTGTGTGAAAGCTCTTTATTTCCTTGGCCCCCTCTCTCCAAGAATGCTGCTGACTCCTTGGATCCTGCTCATCTTGGAAGTGCCAACTATTCAACCCCCAGTTTCAAAACCTCCATACCCTTGTATAAACCCAGAGGAAAATGGCAACAATTCCCCACCCTTTGATAAGAATATGAGGTTGACAGCCTGGAACCAATTTAGAACATTTAGAATAAGAACTGAAAGACTGAAGTTTGTAGGCTTCACTTCTTCTAGTCCATTTGTCTGTTACAATGAACCTTCACAATGATTATGATGTTAACTCTAGGTTCCCTATGGTCAAGTTAGATACAGGTTGCAGTTCACTGACTATCTTGACCTCATGGTTCAAATATGGTAACATGTGCCACAGAAACTAATGACTCAACCCAGTGCAAGTAGTCTGCTGTCTTTAAAAAACTGTGGGCTTTCAAAGTAACAAACGTATATACACTGTAATAGCTTTAACATCGTAGACTAACATTTTTTTATTCACCATCACACAATTCACAAAACATGGTTGTTGTCAGTATTAAACTCTCATTATTATATATATAAAAACAAGCCTACACAAGGTTAGAAAATAGCTTTCCATTTAAAAAACATAACTATAAATGTGACCTTTGACATAAGCCAAAGATAGTTGAAATGTTCAATAAAGTATATCTAAGATGAAGTTTGATAAGGCTTTTAAGGGCTCTACACACTAAGACCACATTACACATGTCCGTGTCAAACACTATCAAACATGGCTGTAACTGTGTATAGTACAGTAGCTCTGTATAAATTTATGATATCAAAATTCTGACACAATCAAATAATGTATCCACTTAAGGGCAGAATTAGAAAAACAGGCCTTGTATAGTTCCCTACTTTCATGTAAAACACTCAAATAACATTTGAGTTACCAAGTACTTTTTCTAGTTAATTCCATGAAATGCAAATGTCTCAGAAACTCAAATAAAATCAGTTTGGAATAGTCTTGACCTTTGATAGGCATACAGCAGTCAAAAATATCAGAACATGTGGCAGAGGCTAAATAATAACCACATAATATTGTAAGGCATAATAATTGCAATTGAGGTTAGCTATAAGTGTGACAAATTCTATCCCGTGCACCATCAAACCTGAACAAATGTTTTGGCATTTTCAGAAAATAAATGGGTCAAACTTGAAAGGCACAGGCAAATATATAAAAGGCACAGGCAAATACTAGGTCAAATGGGGGTGAAGTGTAACAGAAGCAGTTTGGTAAACTACACTGGTTTGATCAGGAAATGTGTCGGAGACATTAAAATTCAACTCTGTGGACTAACACAGGCTTCAGGCACCTGCACATCACGGGTTAGTTACTCGTATTGTCACTGGCATAGTCAGTCATTCTGTAACTCAGAGTATTGTTGATTGGTTCACTCACAAAAGGCTTCTCTCCATTTCCCCATGGTTGGATGGATAGAGGTGGTCTGAGGCTGTGTGGTGTGTTAGTGACCCCAGTAGTCTTATTCAGGAACTGCTGCTGAGTCTGCGGCGAATGAGAGAAGCAGGCTTGGTCTCCGTGTCCTCCTGGTCGCTCTCACACTGCCTCTGACAAGGGGACAATTGCAGAGATATTCAGACATAAGCATATCAACAGCCTCATCGATATGTTGATATTGAGAGTATAATAAAGGGATTTATAACAGTTCAAATAAAGGGATTGTAATATTATGATGAAATATGGGTATATAATGGTATATAATTGAGTATATTACGATTGATTAAAATTGGTGTTATTGATTGCCCAGACAGTACACACAGCTAGTTATATAGGTCTTAGTCAGACTTTAAGAAAATAGCAGAAACCAGCATGTCCCCTGGTCTAGACCCAGTCCTTTCTGCTCTCTCTTACCAGTTCTGGGTCCTCCTGGGACCTGCTTTTACACTGCAACTGCAGGCGAAACAATCTGTTACACGCCCACACCATGTTATACGACATCTACAGAGAGAGAGAGGGGAAGGATTTAAAAAGGATATGAAAAGAGAAGGTCTCCATAGGAAAGCAGGACTTTGGAAAGAAAAAGGCAAATATGATGCAATACAATGTCTGGACCAGCAGGTGTCCCCCTCTCACCAATATTGTAGGACTACTGCTGCACACCAATGCAGATACAGGGTAGGAGAAAAGAAGAGGAAGCTACTTTGGAGTATTGAGATGCACCACTGGGCCTCACCTTCCATTTCCTTTTGGCGTTGAACTTCTTGAAGCTTTTCATGTTGATGGACGATCGACTTCTGTTATCCGCCTGTTTGCGCGTGACGGGCTGATAAACAAAGAATGAACGTGATATTTTAATAGACGCTTTAGCCTTTATCCAAAGTGACATGCAGTTCACAGCTTTTCAGTGTGAATCATACTCACAACTTAAGCTTTCCTACTCAAACCTTCAGCACAATAATGTGCTTATGTTGGGTTTATGTATTGAAGTTACCCCAATCAAATCACAATTCTCTCTTCTCTCACCTTGATCCAAGGGTGTAATAGACATTCATCCGCTGTCATTCTCTCTCTGTAGGAGGGACACACATCATTAAGTAATAGACTGTTGTATAGTATACAGAGGTTATAGACAATAACCATATTAATTAAACTAATAAATGAATGAGTGATAGTTTGTTTACATTGGGTCTTTGACCAGCAGTTTCTCAATAAAGTCTTTGGCCATGGTGCTGGTCTGGTTGAAATAGTTCTCTTCAAACTCATAGATCATCCCCACGATGTTCTTTAGTGTCTCCTCATCATTATCTCCTTGAAAGGGGGACAAACCACTCAACCTGTAGAATAGGGGGATATTCCAGAATATGTGTAGCTACCAGAGGAGGCTGGTGGGCGGAGCTATATGAGGACAGGCTCATTGTAATGGCTGCAATGTAATAAATGGCATGGGAGTCTAATGTGGTTTCATGTTTGATACCGTTCCATTTATTTCATTACAGACATTACAATTAGCCGGTCCTCCTATAGCTCCTCCCAACAACCTCACTACACTGGTAGCTACGTTATGTAAATTTCAAATTGTCCACTTGTTTTGCATACTCACAATATGTAGGTTATCACACCAATACTCCTGGAGAGGAAAGAGATGAGTGACTTTGTGTGCACAAAACTATTTACCCTGACAGTCAAGGCAGCTGGGACATTTTGGTTTATTTTTCTAATGAATAACATTGTAGTAATGATTACCAAATGTCGGCTGCCTCACTCAGGGGTTCGTAGTTAATCACCTCAGGGGCTGGGAAGAAAACGGAAAGGGAGAAGGGGGAGAGATAATGAGATACACATAACACAATCCAGCCTTATCCAGAAACACAGAGTGTGTGTAAGAGAGGAAAAGAACAGATAGTAAAAGAGAGAGACATCTTTTGTAAGGACCTGAGAATACAATAGAGGAGAGTGTAATTTCCTTTTGTCACAACAGTCACTGTGTCATTGTGTTAGGAAACACTGGGTGATGCTAACACTGCTGTTGCACAATATAATGACATTCTCTAACGACGTTAAATGCTCTAAGGCCGTCATTGTAAATAAGAATTTGTTCTCAACTGACTTGCCTAGTTAAATAAAGGTTAAATAAATAAAAAATAAACATTAATCCTAAAATCTTACAGTAAAACACATGAAAATGGGCAACTAGTTGGGGAATAAGTGGGTTATGGTAGAACCCATGGCCTGTCAATAATACCCATGCAACCCTTCTGCCCTTTCTTAAAGTAATCATTCCGTTACACTCTTTGTGTTGGCGACTCAGGTTGCATCATGTATTTCAGGTCTGTTGAAACTTCTCACACGTCTCTATCTCACTACCCCCAACGCCCCACCACATGCTCTGATGTCACATCCTGTCCACAACCACACCACTACCCCTTGGAAACTGTCTCCATGGAAACCTCAGCACCTTTCTAGAGGCTCATGCTAAATAAAAACTAAAACAGACAGGAAGACACACTGTACACACATCAAACATACACACCGTAATCACACACTAACAAAATTCTCACACAACATGACACATACTGACTGACACAATTTCCACCAAACAAACACAGACAGTAAACATGTGGAATGTTCCACTTACCAATGTACTGTGGGGTCCCAGATAGGCTCCTGTACTCCTCCCCCTGTTTGAGGCGATGGGCCAGTCCAAAGTCAATGATCTTGATGTGAGGGTGTGGCATCGTCTTGTCAGCCAGCATGATGTTCTCTGGCTAAATGGAAAACAGAGAGCGTTACACACACACAATGCCAAATCCTGATGGAATGAAAAACAGCCCAAATGGGTTTAGGCAAGGGGCAACAGAGTCAGGAAACGGGAGGCCCGTCCCACCTAATTCATGGTACAGGGAAACACTGCTTTCTATCAGCTCTATTTCTATTCCTGTGTGTCTCACCTTGAGGTCAAAGTGGGCAATGTTCTTAGTGTGCATAAAGCCCACTCCCATGAGGATCTGCTTCAAGAACTCTATGGCCTCCTCCTCAGACAGGCTCTCCTTCTCTGCTATGAAATCAAACAGCTCCCCACCACTGATACTAGAGCAAGTGGGGGGGGGGGGGGGCAGTGAGAAAGAAGTGGTAAAAAAAAGTAGATAGAATTAAGCAGATGTAAGTTTGTCAGGACAATATCTTCATCACGTACAGATGTAGGATCTTAATTTGATCACCCTGTTGCAGGAGACATTTAAAACTTGTAATATATTTGAGGTTTAAAAGGCTTCTGAAGTTTGTATCTTCTACTTTGAAATTTCAGACTTGATTTTCCCTTAGGAATAATGTATCAACCCCTACACAAATGTCAATTAATTATAATCCACATAAAAATTCAAATTTCTTGTTACTGCAGGATTATTTCCCTGCTGTAGCAAACTGGCTCAAATTAAGATCCTACATCTGTCGACTTATAATAACTAGACCAAGTTATAAAAATGGCATCTCATTCATTCCTATTAAAGTTACTCGAAAGTGAATCAGCCTAAAAGTTTGCTTCAAGATCTTTTATTCATGCGCTCTTGTTTCCTGGAGCGCAGCACCAGTTTGGTTGCAGTTGTGAGTGTGTCTGTATTTGGGGGGGCTATTGTTCAGTTATATTAATAGGCTTTGAGTTGTCGGTCTGGCCTGGACTATTAGATTCATGCTAGTAATGACAGCAGGATTAGATGGGCTGACGGAACCAAGTGCTTCTCATTGTGTTCCCAATAAAAAGGGTGGGAGTGAGAGTGGTGCTCCACACAACTATTTCCATCCCACCTACTGTGGGCTGAGGGGGGAGACAGACAGACAGACAGATAGACAGAGACCAGCAGAGGTCTCCCCCTCCCTCCATCTGTCCCCACTTGACTCACAGCTCCACGATGAGCACCACCTCGGCGCGACTCTCAAACACGTCCCTGAGGGCCATGACGTTGGCGTGCTGCAGGCTCTGCAGTATCTCCACCTCCCTCTCCACACTCTTCCTCTCCAGGCCCAGGCGGCTACTAGCGCTCCGACGCAGCTTCAGGAACTTCCCCGCCCAGTGGACCCCGGATGCCCGCTCCAGCACCGCACACACTTGCCCAAAGTGACCACTAGAGGGGGCCAGAGAGGGATGATATCGTAGGGAACTTTTGCATTGTGCTCTATATTACGCTGAACTACTCCTGTGATGCTAATAGGCCTAAAGCTTGTTTGAATGTGAGATGAGAGAGAGTAACAGAGAGGGGCATTGCACCTTTCTAGTACTATTTACTTAGCAGTGTATTCCTAGCATTATATGTAAATTAAGCTAAATTCAAATCAATTGAAATGAACATCAATTCATGTCTAGCGCTGTTCCATTCCATTCTCTACTCCAAACCTTCTCACTCACCTGCCAAGCACCTCTCCAATCTCATAGTAGTCCTCCACATTCTGCAGCTTAATCTGAGCCATGGTCTTGCTCTTTTTCCCTCTTTCCCCTCCTCACACTCTTTTTCTGGTTGTTTTCCAGGGCTACTGTACTCTGTAGAAGTGAGGGAAGAAAAGAAGGATGACAGAACAGATGTGGAAGGTAAACTAAAATGTATTTCAAATATAGAAGCAAGTAAGTCACCAGACAGCATCAGGAACCATGGAAGAATGCCGGGACAATAAACAGAACTCTGTGTGTCAATAGAATTATTTAATGAACATTTTAGTCATTTAGCAGACGCTCTTATCCAGAGCGACTTACAGTAATGAATGCATACATTTCATTTCATGCATTTTTTTTTGTACTGTCCCCCGTGGGAATCGAACCCACAACCCTGGCTTTGCACACACCATGCTCTACCAACTGAGCCACAGGGTAGGCTATAGCAGCAGATAAACTATAAACTAATGGAAACAAACATGGACATAAATTGAAAAAGGCACACACACGCACACCAACCCACACAACCATGGTCGCTGGCAGATGTTTTGGGTTGGCATGGGGGGAGGGGGGGAACACAAGAAAACAGCCAACCCCCATGATTTCTATCACATTACAGTTTTTTCAATCACTTTGATGAGATTTTCACAAGTATGTCACAACGGTTAGTACAAAACTCAAAACAGATCCTCAAAAAGGCAGTTGTTTCAAAACTCTAAGCACTTTTTCAATTGACTCAATTCAATACTTAGTGCTGAAGATTTGCGCTGTAGCACGATTGAAATCTAGGCCCCAATTCAATTTGTATTGCGAAAATTCAGCGCTATAGCGTGATTGAAATTGATAGGTAATTTCTGATTGAGGCGACATATGCAGCGTTTACCGTGAATGCAGTCTCCCCGAACGCGGGAACAGTGCCTTTAAATTTAAATCACGCTATAGCAATTTGATCGCACATGGGATAGAAATCAAGGACATTTTCAGTAAATGTTTATGGGTAGTGCCAGTGTATTGCCTAATGTGAAAACAGTGTAATATACTGTCATTTACAGTACTGTAGCATATTACGTTCAAAGGACAATTTTGCATCTTGCATTTCTTTCTATTAGATTAACTGTTAGTTAAAACAACTACATTGAGAAGATATCATGATGTGTTTTGGTGATTAAATCAATGTTCTCATGGTATTTCACAGTAAACTTATATTTTGGATCAATGGTTGTGTGGTGAAAGTCTACAAACTAAATGAATCCAAAATAAACCGTTTTGAATATAAGATCAGCTGTGTTACAAGTCTTGCCAGTTTGGAGTTTTGTACTAAGAGTTTAGAAAATTCACCCTATACTTTGTGAAAAGAGCACCAAAGCGATTGAAAAAAAACTGTCAATAAACAACTACACCTCTTCCTTGCATTTCATGTGTGTGTTTGATGGTTAGTCCTGCACGAACACTGATAACTTGAACAAAAGCAGCCACTGACAGCGCCCTTATCTGGATGTTTTATAAAGAACAGACATTTTCTGCTGTGTGTCTGTATATGTGTGTGTGTGATGACATCACCTTGCATGAGGTATGGAAGTTGTTTATGAATAGTAGTGGTTAATAGAGATGTTATTACGTCACGTTAATGAATGCTGAACAAATGTTCCAGTATGGTTTGTTAATTTAGCAACGAAAACAAAATAATGATTCTTTACACACAACCACCCAACCACCAACACACATCCTTCCCTGCTGATGCTGGAGCACAAAGGCATGCTCTGTATCTGTAAATATTTACATGTCACCGGAAATAGCATTCATTTATCAGTGAACGCCCCAATGTGCTGTCAGCACACACACACTAACTAGCTAGGGGCCAAAGTGTTCTGCTTAACCACAACACAGATGAGAATAATTCTGTGAAAAAGAGAAAGACAGAGGTGTGTCCATATGCCCTGTGCATGTACAGTATGTGGCCTGTATGCAGGGCCTAGGGGTTTCTACTGTGTATGAGTGATGCATGGCATGATAACGGGTTCCAATCAATAGTCGGATAATAAATCAATGTACTCCGCACACTCAGTCATGGCAAGTTCTATCACCACATATCAAATCAAATTGTATTTGTCACATGTGCTGAATACAACTGGTGTAGACTTTACCGTGAAATACTTGCTTATGAGCCCCTCCCAACGATGCAGAGTTTAACGATATAAATAATAACTAAATAGTAACACAAGAGGAAGAAAATAAAATACACAAGAATGGAGCTATATACAGGGAGTACCAGTACCAGATCACTGTAGAGCTATATACAGGGAGTACCAGTACCAGATCACTGTAGAGCTATATACAGGGAGTACCAGTACCAGATCACTGTACGGTAGCAGAGTGAACAGGCTATGGCAATTCGGGCCTTCCTCTGACACCGCCTGATATAAAGGTCCTGGATGGCAGGGAGCTCAGCCCCAGTGATGTACTGGGCTGTTCACACCACTCTCTGTAGCGCTTTGCTGACATTTACCATACCAAGCGGTGATGCAGCCAGTCAAGATGCTCTCGATGGTGCAGCTGTAGAACTTTTTGAGGATCCGAGGGCCCATGCCAAATCTTTCCTGCCTCCTAAGGGGGAAGAGGCGCTGCCGTGCCCTCTTCATGACTGTGCGGGTGTGGACCATGTTAAGTCCTTAGTGATGTGGACGCCGAGGAACTTGAAGCTCTCGACCCGCTCCACAACAGCCCCATTAATGTGGATGGGGGCGTGCTCTCCCCTCTTTCTCCTATAGTCCATGATCAGCTCCTTGGTCTTACTGAAGTTTAGGGAGAGGTTGTTGTCCTGGCACCACACTGGTAAGTCTCTGACCTCCTTTTTGTAGGCTGACTCATAGCCGTCTGTCATCAGGCCTACCACCGTCATGTCGTCAGCAAAATTGATGATGGTGTTTGAGTCGTGCGTGGCCACGCAGTCGTGGGTGAACAGGGAGTACAGGAGGGGACTAAGCACACAGCCCTGGGGGGGCCCCTGTGTTGAGGGTCATCGTGGCAGAGGTGTTGTTGCCTACCCTCACAACCTGGGGCCGGCCCGTCAGGAAGTCCAGGATCCAGTTGCACAGGGACGGGTTCAGTCCCAGGGTCCCTAACTTGGTGACGAGCTTGGAGGGGACTATGGTGTTGAACTCTGAGCTGTTGTCTAGGAACAGCATTCTCACGTAGTTATTTCCCCTCTTGTCCAGGTGGGAGAGGGCAGTGTGAAGTGCAATTGAGATTGTGTCTTCTGTGGATCTGTTGGGGCAGTATACGAATTGGAGCGGGTCTAGGGAGTCTGGGATGATGTTGTTGATGTGTGTCATAACCAGCCTTTCAAAGCACTTCATAATTACAGTCATTTAGGCAATGATGGTCAGCTTGAAACATGTTGGGATTACAAACTGGGACAAGGAGATATAGAAAATGTCTGTGAAGACGCTTTCCAGCTGGTCTGCGCATGCTTGGAGAACGCGCCCCGTTGTTATGTCTGGCAGGCGGCCTTGTGATTGTTAACCCCGTGTAAACGTTTTGCTCACATGGGCCATGGAGAGCGAGATCACACAGTAATCCTAAAAACAGGGGCTTTCATGCAAGGCACCATGTTATATTCCCTCGAAGCGAACATAAAAGGCATTTCGCTCGTTTGTGAGTTCTGCATCGCTGGGAAACTCATTTCTGGATTTCCCGTTGTAATCCATTATCGTCAACAAGCTCTGCCACATAAAATGAGAGTTGGAGCCAGTGTAATAGGATTCCTACTATATTGTTCTTTTGCATGTTTGATGTCTCGTCAGAGGTCATATCGGCCTTTCTTGTATGCGTCCATGTCGATGTCCGTGTCCCGTTCCTTGTAAGCGGTAACTCTGGCCTTTAGCCCAGTGAGAATATTGCCTGTAATTCAGCACCCCCAAACACCTTCCTGCGGCTATGGGCTTTTTTGTCTATGTGTGTGTATCTGCGTGTTGTGTGTGTGAGCTCGCACTTGTGCGTTTGTCTGTCTGAATGTCTGTCTGACAATATGCATTGATGCAAGTTGGGAAAAATATGGTAAAAAAAACAGGATGTGTGTCTGTGTGGTGTGCATGCATGTGTGAAATGACAACGTGTCTGTATGTGTGCTAGTTTGAAAAGAGAAGAGTCTGTGATGACAGGGTATTTGTGTCTTTGTTGCAAGACAATGGTAGGACATGTGATATGTTGTAACGTCTGCTTCCAACTCACACTCTCAAACACCTAGATCCCCTGAACGCAGCTCACTTTCCAGGCCACTTTCCAGCTCACACTCTCAAACACCTAGATCCCCTGAACACAGCTCACTCTCCAGATCCCAATCACCTTAATTCTGATCACCTGTTCACACACCTGTATGTCATTATCACACACTATTTAGTTCAGTTCTTTGCACCACATCACTGTAAGGTATTGTTTGTTTTGTGACACACTTCTAGTCGGAGCTCTGTTTTTCCCCGTAATTTACTCCTCCTGTGTATGATCGTTTTTGCCTGCCTCACAAACAACACCTTTTGCCTATTCCCTGCCTGTACCTTAACAGGAAATCCGATAGGCTATCTACCTGTTGCCTGATCTCCCGGACTACGTTACTAGCCTTTTCCCTGCCTGTACTGTTGCCCTTTTGGACCCCCTGTGTATGACCTTCTGCCTGCCCCTGGACCCAGCTACCTGACTCCTCCTGTGGTCCTTTACAATAAACACCTGCTGCGCCCTGCGCTTGAAACCAGCTCTCTGTCTCCCCTCGTGTTCATTACACATGTATACAGTACCAGTCAAAGGTTTGGAGACACCTACTCATTCAAAGGTTTTTCTTTATTTTTACTATTTTCTCAATTGTAGAATAATAGTGAATATATCAAAACTATGAAATAACACATGGAATCATGTAGTAATTTATTTGTATTTTTTATTTAACTAGGCAAGACAGTTCAGAACAAGTTCTTATTTACAACGACGGCCTACACCGGTCAAACCCGGGAGACGCTAGGCCAATTGTGCGCCACCCTATGGCACTCCCAATCACGGCCGGTTGTGATACAGCCTGGATTCGAACCAGGGTGTCTGTAGTGACGCCTCAAGCACTGAGATTCAGTGCCTTAGACGGCTGCGCACCCGGGAGCCCAAAAGTGTGTTAAACAAATCAAAATATATTTGAGATTTGTGATTCTTCAAAGTAGCCACCCTTTGCGTTAATGACAGCTTTGCACACACTTGGCATTCTCTCAACCAGCTACATAAGGTAGTCACCTGAAATGCATTTCAATTAACAGGTGTGCCTTGTTCAAAGTTAATTTGTAGAATTTCCTTCTTAATGACACAATCAGTTGTGTTGTGACAAGGCAGGGATGGTATAAGGAAGATAGCCCTATTTGGTAAAAGACCAAGTCCATATTATGGCAAGAACAGCTCAAATTAGCAAATAGAATCGACAGTCCATCAATACTTTAAGACACGAAGGTCAGTCAATCGGGAAAACTTCAAGAACTTTGAAAGTTTCTTCAAGTGCAGTCGCAATAACCATCAAGTGCTATGATGAAACTGGCCCTCATGAGGACTGTCACAGGAAAGGAAGACCCAGAGTTACCTCTGCTGCAGAGGATAAGTTAATTAGAGTTAAATGCACCTCAGATTGCAGCCCAAATAAATGCTACAGAGTTCAAGTAACAGACACATCTCAACATCAACTGTTCAGAGGAGACTGTGTGAATCAGGCCTTAATTGTCGAATTGGCTGCAAAGAAACCACTACTAAAGGACACCAATAATAAGAAGAGACTTTCTTGGACCAAGAAACACGAGCAATGGACATTAGGCCGGTGGAAATCTGTCCTTTGGTCTGATGAATCCAAATTTGAGATTTCTGGTTCCAACCTCTGTGTCTTTGCGAGACACAGAGTAGGTGAACGAATGATCTCCACATGTGTGGTTCCCACCGTGAAGCATGGAGGAGGAAGTGTGCTGGTGTGGGGGTGCTTTGCTGGTGACAGTCTGATTCATTTAGAATTCAAGGCACACTTAACCAGCATGGTTACCACAGCATTCTGCAGCGATATGCCATCCCATCTGGTTTACGCTTAGTGGGACTATCATTTATTTTTCAACAGGACAATGACCCAAAACACACCTCCAGGCTGTGTACGGGCTATTTGACCAAGGAGAGTGATGGAGTGCTGCATCAGATGACCTCCACAATCCCCTGACCTCAACCCAATTGAGATGGTTTGGGATGAGTTGGACCGCAGAGTGAAGGAAAAGCAGCCAACAAGGGCTCAGCATATGTGGGAACTCCTTCAAGACTGTTTGAAAAGCATTCCAAGTGAAGCTGGTTGAGAGAATGCCTAGAGTGTGCAAAGCTGTCATCAAGGCAACGGGTGGCTATTTTGAATTATTTCAAATGTAAAATATATTTTGATTCGTTTTTTTGGTTACTACATGATTCCATATGTGTTATTTCATAGTTTTGAGGTAGTCACCCGTAATGCATTTCAATTAACAGGTGTGCCTTAAAGTTAATAATGGCTAATAATGGCTGGAACGAAGCAAATGGAATGGCATCAAACACATGGAAACCATGTGTTTGATTTATTTGATACCATTCCACTAATTCCGCTCAAGCCATTACCACAAGCCCGTCCTCCCCAATTAAGGTTCAACCAATTGATACATTTTTCATTAAGGCAAATCAAGTCTGACATTTTTAAGTGGAAATTACAAACTTTAGAAGCCTTTCTAAACATTGAATACACTACACGTTTGCATTTCCTGTTGTCCAGGAACATTCCTGCAACAACAGGATGATCAAATTAAGATATGGCATCTGTATAGTCCCAGAGATTAGGACACAGATAGGGTATCACCAAATCTATGTCCCACAAAACAACGAGAGAAAGAAAGAGAGAGAGATTGAGAGATGCTGCATGAATGATAAGTGGGTTATTTATATCAAACAATAGTGAGAATTGACATGAAGAAGGGGAGGGGGATGCTTTGGCCACTTGTGTGTGAAGGATAGAGTCTAACGTGGCATCATCCATTCAAGCCTGCAACAAGTGACAATGGAAAAGTTGATGCGTAATTTGTGACATTGTAACAGCTGCGTCCATGGGTTTTGTATACAGTATGACATTACACATCCCTAAATAACAAAAACAATGGCCAACATCGCTTGATCTCCATCAGATGGAATCAACAGACAGACAAGAGGGAAATGGCTCCTCATAAATAGGCCTATTCAAATAAACGGATTTTGGGTCACCTTTCGTTTGAGGAAAAAGGTCTGTAGGCGGTGGTTATAGTTAAAGCTACTCACCCAAATAAATAAACGATGATCTCGGGCGCCGCTTTGATGTGAGGTTGGCCGTGTCACAACGTTCTACTTCTTCACCTGTGTACTATGCTTTACGAACTCCCGAATTTAAAGTAAATTTGTCTCCCTTGAAATGAAATAATTAGGTTGTGCCGTATTCTGACAGCAACCGGTTTCCGTGCCGGGGACAGAGTAGTAGCCAGACTAGTTCGACGGCTCCCTTTATTTCAATGCTCTTTGGTAGCCCAAGCCTACAGGGGAGCTAGAGATACGCGACGTACACCATGGAAAGCCCTCGCATACTTTTACATGTTTAAACCACATCAATATTCCTGTAGACTATAAAAGGTGCCTGTGGTGGCCCTGAATCAATCCACTGATTAGTCTACTACAATCCAATTTCTTGGATATGTTGCGTGCAATTTGCAAATAGGCCTACTGCACAGTACACTGGAGTTGTAGCCTATTGTGTGATGTGGTAAAAAAAAAGTGCCCTAAAGGCAAGGTTGGGTAGGTAACTTTCTAAATGTAATCCGTTACAGTTACTAGTTACCTGTCCAACATTGTAATCAATAACGTCATTTTTGATTACCCAAACTCAGTAACTTAATCTGATCAGGCTTCTTTCAGTTACTTTTAGATTACCATTAAGAGGCATTAGAAGAAGACCAAAAGGATCTATCAAACACATTTGGTGTGTCATCATAGAGGTGTCTCTGACTTTTGGTCAGACGATCACAAATGACTGATAGGGGCGCTGTGTTGAAGCCCCATGCCTCCATCTTGGACCCCCACCATTGAGAAAAATATTTTGGAAGCTAAGGAAATGCATTTATTAATGTCTACATTCGTTTTTGCCTCATTTATTCTATTACACACACCTTAATGCATTAATAAGGCCACTTTAATAACGTGTACATATCTTGCATTACTCATCTCATATGTATATACTGTATTCTGTACTATCTTTTGCATTTTAGCCTATGCCACTCTGACATTGCTCATCCATATATTTATATATTCTTATTCCATTCCTTTACTTAGATTTTTGTGTATTAGGTATTTGTTGTGGAATTGTTAGATATTACTTGTTAGATATTGCAGCACTGTCGGAACTAGAAGCACAAGCATTTCGCTACACTCGCAATAACATCTGCTAACCATGTGTATGTGACCAATAAAATTTGATTTGATTTCAAATTATATTATGTGAGCTAAACATATATATTTTAATATATCTCATTTTCACCTCATTTCACACCTGATTTATTTAACAAAAGACAAATCTCAATAGCTGGTCGAGGTAACAAGTGGGGGGGTGGGCCTTTCCTCTTTTCTTCTTTACTGCTGCTCTATTGTTCCTCAAGCAAGTGGGAGGCCAATGACATCACGGATTCCCATCAGACCAACTCCTTGAATGATTTATTTTTAGTTTGTTTGTTTTTTTCCCCCTTTCAGTGATATCCATTGCTGCAACTCCCGTACGGAATCGGGAGAGGCGAACGTCGAGAGCCGTACGTCCTCCGAAACACAACCCTGCCAAGCCGCACTGCTTCTTGACACACTGCCCGCGTAACCCAGAAGCCAGCCGCACCAATGTGTCAGAGGAAACACCATACAACTGGCGACCGAAGTCAGCGTGCATGTGCCTGGCCTGCCATAAGGAGTCGCTAGAGCTGGATGGGACAATGACATCCTGGCCGGCCAAACCCTCCCCTAACCCGTACGACACTGGGCCAATTGTGTGCCACGTCATGTGTCTCCCGTTCGCTGCCGGTTGCGACACAGCCAGGGATCAAACCCGGGTCTGTAGTGATGCTTCAGGAACGGCGATGCAGTGCCTTAGACCGCAGCACCACTAATAATTTTTTTCCGCTTTAGTGTGTGTACTTTACTGTAACTATACTTGGGATGTTGCTTTTCAACAGTAAAAGTTTAAGAAAAATCCCTGTAGGACATCTTTAAAGTATACTTTTTTTAGAGATGACTAATGTAACTATCTGGCTCTCATACCATCATGGCCACCTAATCATCCCCAGCTTCCAATTGGCTCATTCATCCCCCCTCAATGACCTTTAACTATTACCCAGCTCATTGCTGTAAAATGAGAACACGTTCTCAGCAACTTACCTGGTAAAGTAAGGGTTAAATAAAATAGAAAATTAAATAATGTCCCCACGATAATAAAAAATAAAAAATGTAATTGAAATACTTTAGAATTCCATTCATTTCTATGTAGGACTGCTCTTACAGGGTAGTGCCAATATGGCCGACCGGTTGCTTCAAAGCCTCTCAATGGCCAGTACATAGCATCAGCAATCCAGGGTTTATATACATCATTTGTTCACACTTGCTCAGGTGGAACAAACTTAAACTTGTGCATTTTGTTCAGTGCATAATTTCTGAATTGAAAAGTAAGCCAAGAAGTAATCATCTACTTTTTCAAAAGTATCTGTAATCTGATTATTGTTATGTCTCGTGGGTTTCATAACCTCGTGTTTATAACAACTCAATAATGATGATAAGGAAACAGGAATTCAGCTCAACCATTTATATGAACGTGCTCATCTCAACATACATTACCCATGATGCTCTGCGTATACAACTACGGTGCAAATAGTACAACCCTAATACAAAACAATTACAATATTTTTGCAGTTAACGTCACTGATAACAGTTATTGTTTTTTTTGTAATCAGATTACATGTAACTGGTTATGTAATCAATTACTCCTCAACCCTGCCTACAGGTAGGCTAGGCCTAAAATATCCCTGGGCTGTTCTCTAGGACCTCCGCTCTGTCTATAATCAACTCTCTCGGAAACTGTTTCATTGCACCAAATAAGGTGAAGGAGGAGAGGTGAAATATACAAGCCAACCCTCCCCTAGGAAACCCTAGGAAAATAAACAAAAGCTGTTATAAAAGTGTCATTCCTGGATGGAAATGCTTGACAAACATAAGAGGATGCGCAATGTAGTAGAGTAGACTATATGCTTCCCGAGTTGAGAGAATGAAATTTCATCATTGACACTGTGCCCAAATGGAATTGTGTGAGTCTTTCAGGTATTATAGCCTATTCAGAAGAATAGTCTGTATGGTTTCTACTCCACAACACCACACATGAACATTAGTATTCCCAGTATATGACCAAATTACCTCGATTTTGGAACAGGCCCCTCTGTGCACTGCTATTATGTGTAGCCTATACATTTGATCCAAAAGCGCATGGCATTTAATTAATTAATCTTACCTTTCATAACACTCACACCAGACAATTTTCTTCTGCAAGCCTTGAGTCTAGACATGTGTCAAACAAGGATTTAAATATACACTAGATGACTGACAGGGGGTGCTGTTTTGAAGCCACAGCGCCTCCATCTTGGGACTCTCCCACCGTTGGAATTTTTTTGGGGGGAACTATAGAAATGAAATGAAATCAAAGTTTATTTGTCACGTGCGCCGAATACAACAGGTGTAGACCTTACAGTGAAATGCTTACTTACAGGCTCTAACCAATAGTGCAAAAAGGTGTTAGGTGAACAATAGGCAAGTAAAGAAATAAAACAACAGTAAAAAGACAGGCTATATACAGTAGCGAGGCTAGAAAAGTAGCGAGGCTACATACAGACACCGGTTAGTCAAGCTGATTGAGGTAGTATGTACATGTAGATATGGTTAAAGTGACTATTCATATATGATGAACAGAGAGTAGCAGTAGCGTAAAAGAGGGGTTGGTGGGTGGCGGGACACAATGCAGATAGCCCGGTTAGCCAATGTGCGGGAGCACTGGTTGGTCGGCCCAATTGAAGTAGTATGTACATGAATGTATAGTTAAAGTGACTATGCATATATGATAAACAGAGTAGCAGCAGCGTAAAAAGAGGGGTTGGGGGGCACACAATGCAAATAGTCCTGGTAGCCATTTGATTACCTGCTCAGGAGTCTTATGGCTTGGGGGTAAAAACTGTTGAGAAGCCTTTTTGTCCTAGACTTGGCACTCCGGTACCGCTTGCCATGCGGTAGTAGAGAGAACAGTCTATGACTGGGGTGGCTGGGGTCTTTGACAATTTTTAGGGCCTTCCTCTGACACCGCCTGGTGTAGAGGTCCTGGATGGCAGGCAGCTTAGCCCCAGTGATGTACTGGGCCATACGCACTACCCTCTGTAGTGCCTTGCGGTCAGAGGCCGAGCAATTGCCATACCAGGCAGTGATGCAACCAGTCAGAATGCTCTCGATGTTGCAGCTAAAGAACCTTTAAAGGATCTCATGACCCATGCCAAATCTTTTAAGTTTCCTGTGGGGGAATAGGCTTTGTCATGCCTTCTTCATAACTGTCTTGGTGTGTTTGGACCATTCTAGTTTGTTGTTGATGTGGACACCAAGGAACTTGAAGCTCTCAACCTGCTCCACTACAGCCCCGTCGATGAGAATGGGGGCGTGCTCGGTCCTCCTTTTCCTGTAGTCCACAATCATCTCCTTAGTCTTGGTTACGTTGAGGGATAGGTTGTTATTCTGGCACCACCCGGCCAGGTCTCTGACCTCCTCCCTATAGGCTGTCTCGTTGTTGTCGGTGATCAGGCCTACCACTGTTGTGTCGTCTGCAAACTTAATGATGGTGTTGGAGTCGTGCCTGGCCATGCAGTCGTGGGTGAACAGGGAGTACAGGAGGGGACTGAGCACGCACCCCTGTGGAGCCCCAGATTTTGAGGATCAGCGTGGCAGATGTGTTGCTATCTACCCTCACCGCCTGGTGGCGGCCCGTCAGGAAGTCCAGGATCCAGTTGCAGAGGGAGGTATTTAGTCCCAGGATCCTTAGCTTAGTGATGGGCTTTGAGGGTACTATGGTGTTGAACGCTGAGCTGTAGTCAATGAATAGCATTCTCACATAAGTGTTCCTTTTGTCCAGGTGGGGAAGGGCAGTGTGGAGTGCAATAGAGATTCCATCATCTGTGGATCTGTTGGGCGGTATGCAAATTGGAGTGGGTCTAGGGTTTCTGGGATAATGGTGTTGATGTGAGCCATTACCAACCTTTCAAAGCACTTCATGGCTTCGGACGTGAGTGCTACGGGTCGGTAGTCATTTAGGCAGGTTGCCTTTGTGTTCTTGGGCACAGGGACTATGGTGGTCTGCTTGAAACATGTTGATATTACAGACTCGGTCAGGGACATGTTGAAAATGTCAGTGAAGACACCTGCCAGTTGGTCAGCACATACCCGGAGCACACGTCCTGGTAATCCGTTTGCCTTGTGCATGTTGACCTGTTTAAAGGTCTTACTCACGTCGGCTACGGAGAGCGTGATCACAAAGTCATCCGGAACAGCTGATGCTCTCATGCATGCCTCAGTGTTGCTTGCCTTGAAGCGAGCATAGAAGTGATTTAGCTCGTCTGGTAGGCTCGTGTCTTGGGGCAGCTTGCGCTTGTGCTTCCCTTTGAAGTCTGTAATAGTTTGCAAGCCCTGTCACATAAGACGAGCGTCGGAGCCGGTGTAGGATAATTCAATCTTAGCCCTGTATTGACGCTTTTCCTGTTTGATGGTTTGTCGCAGGTCATAGCAGGATTTCTTGTAAGCTTCCGGGTTAGAGTCCCGCACATTGAAAGCGGCAGCTCTACCCTTTAGCTCAGTGCGAATGTTGCCTGTAATCCATGGCTTCTGGTTGGGGTATGTACAATCTTGGCCAAAAGTTTTGAGAATGACACAAATATTAATTTTCACAAAGTCTGCTGCCTCAGTTTGTATGATGGCAATTTGCATATACTCCAGAATGTTATGAAGAGTGATCAGATGAATTGCAATTAATTGCAAAGTCCCTCTTTGCCATGCAAATGAACGGAACCCCCAAAAAACATTTCCACTGCCTTTCAGCCCTGCCACAAAAGGACCAGCTGACATCATGTCATTGATTCTCTCGTTAACACAGGTGTGAGTGTTGACGAGGACAAGGCTGGAGATCACTCTGTCATGCTGATTGAGTTCGAATAACAGACTGGAAGCTTCAAAAGGAGGGTGGTGCTTAGAATCATTGTTCTTCCTCTGTCAACCATGGTTGCCTGCATGGAAACACGTTCCGTCATCATTGCTTTGCACAAAAAGGGCTTCACAGGCAAGGATATTGCTGCCAGTAAGATTGCACCTAAATCAACCATTTATTGGATCATCAAGAACTTCAAGGAGAGCGGTTCAATTGTTGTAAAGAAGGCTTCAGGGCGCCCAAGAAAGTCCAGCAAGTGCCAGGACTATCTCCTAAAGTTGATTCAGCTGTGGGATCGGGGCACCACCAGTACAGAACTTGCTCGGGAATGGCAGCAGGCAGTTGTGAGTGCATCTGCACGCACAGTGAGGCGAAGACTTTGAGGATGGCCTGGTGTTAAGGCCACAAAGAAGCCACTTCTCTCCAGGAAAAACATCAGGGACAGACTGATATTTTGCAAAAGGTACAGGGATTGGACTGCTGAGGACTGGGGTAAAGTCATTTTCTCTGATGAATCCCCTTTCCGATTGTTTGGGGCATCCGGAAAAAAGCTTGTCCGGAGAAGACAAGGTGAGCGCTACTATCAGTCCTGTGTCATGCCAACAGTAAAGCATCCTGAGGCCATTCATGTGTGGGGTTGCTTCTCAGTCAAGGGAGTGGTCTCACTCACAATTTTGCCTAAGAACACAGCCATGAATAAAGAATGGTACCAACACATCCTCCGAGAGCAACTTCTCCCAACCATCCAGGAACAGTTTGGTGACGAACAATGCCTTTTCCAGCATGATGGAGCACCTTGCCATGAGGCAAAAGTGATAACTAAGTGGCTCGGGGAACAAACCATCGATATTTTGGGTCCATGGCCAGGAAACTCCCCAGACCTTAATTCCATTGAGAAATTGTGGTCAATCCTCAAGAGGTGGGTGGACAAACAAAACCCCACAAATTCTGACAAACTCCAAGCATTGATTATGCAAGAATGGGCTGCCGTCAGTCAGGATGTGGCCCAGAAGTTAATTGACAGCATGCCAGGGCGGATTGCAGAGGTCTTGAAAAAGAAGGGTCAACACTTCAAATATTGACTCTTTGCATCAACTTCATGTAATTGTCAATAAAAGCGTTTGACACTCATGAAATGCTTGTAATTATACTTCAGTATTCCATAGTAACATCTGACAAAAATATCTAAAGACACTGAAGCAGCAAACTTTGTGAAAATTAATATTTGTACGTACAGTCACTGTGGGGACGACGTCCTCGATGCACTTACTGATAAAGCCCGTGACTGATGTGGTGTACTCCTCAATGCCACCGGAAGAATCCCGGAACATGTTCCAGTCTGTGATAGCAAAACAGTCCTGTAGTTTAGCATCTGCTTCATCTGACCACTTTTTTATAGACCGAGTCACTGGTGCTTCCTGCTTTAATTTTTGCTTATAAGCAGGAATCAGGAGGATAGAGTTGTGGTCGGATTTACCAAATGGAGGGCGAGGGAAAGATTTGTACGCGTCTCTGTGTGTAGAGTACAGGTGATCTATAATTTTTTTCTCTCTAGTTGCACATTTAACATGTTGATAGAAATTTGGTAGAACTGATTTAAGTTTCCCTGTGTTAAAGTCTCCGGCCACTAGGAGCGCCGCCTCTGGGTGAGTGGTTTCCTGTTTGCTTATTTCCTTATACAGCTGACTGAGTGCTGTCAGTTTATTAAAGTCTATTTTTGCCATGTTTATTATATTCCATATAAAGCAAATCAAATTTATTCGTCACATACATATATTTAGAAGATGTTATTGCGGGTGTTGCGAAATATACCTTAATGCATACTTTTAAATTACATTATGTGAGCTAAATATATATATTTTGTATATATAAAAACATTTTCCTTAAAGTATAATTTTTTGAAAGTTCTAATGTTACAGTCCCCACTACACAACATGTTTAAATACATGGAATTATTTCCTTGAAACATCTAATTAAAATACTGCAGAATTCCATTCATTCCTATGGAGGGCTGCTTCTTCTGGGGAGTGCCAATATGGCCGACCAGTGGCTTCAAAACATCTCGCTGGCCACTACACAGTATTTTCAAACTAGGGTTTATATACATCACTGTGTCATCGGTTTACTTTCGGCCCCCCATTGTGTGTAAAGTTCAGCTAACGCTATTGTGACCTCTACTGGTTTCATAAGGTCATAACACCATGGCAAACGAATTATTATGCCATTTATGTATAATACCTCTAGTATATCATCCATGATGTGTATGGAAAATGTTTGGCTGGGGCATTTGATTAATCTGAAGGGAAAGTAGTTGGAAGCTATCCACAATAAAATCGTATTACCATGCAGACCTAGGCTGTGTTCAATGGTAATTGAAGTAGTCTAGACGTTACAGAAAAAAAATGTCTTCCCGAAAAAATAAATGATATGCGGGAATATTGCCTAATTAGCCTATTTTAAAGGGATAGTTCACACAAATTACAAAATGACACATTGGTTTCCTTACCCTGTAAGCAGTCTATGGACAACCTATGACAGCAATCCATGCTTTGATTTCAGTGGAGGCTGCTGATGGGAGGACAAACCATGTGTTTGATGTATTTGATATCATTCCACCTATTCCGCTCCAGCCGTTACCACGAGCCCATCCTCCCCAATTAAGGTGCCACCAACCTCCTGTGTTTGGTTTTATTTCCCTGGCACTGTTTCCTACTACTAATGTTTCAGAATTTGTGGCACAAATCCCATTCAAGTCATGGGACCGATATAAGCATTTTCCGTGCATAATTTACAAATCATACAAAAGTATAAAAAATGTATCATGAAGTTTATCAAAGTCACTAATAGATTATTTGAACATGATGCGCAAAATAATGCTAATATCGGTCCCATGACTTAAATGGGATTTGCACCACAAATGCATTTGGAAACAATCAGGGAAACTAAACCAAAGCATGGATTGCTGTCACACCTTGTCCATAGACTGCTTACAGAGTAAGGAAACGAATTTGCAATTTTGTAATTTGGGTGAACTATCCCTTTAAATGCTAGGCAACTAAATAGATAACATCTACTGAGGAAATATGATAGGCCTCTTGTAGATGACACCAACATGTTGATTTCTCTGTTCATCTATACTTCCTTCTGTCAGTAACAGGGCTGTTTCCACCAATATTGCTTTTGGAAATAGATCCAAGAAAAGATAACCAACATAAGGTGATTAAAATAGTACACACAAATGCAATAACAAACACATAACATGAAACAAAACATTTACTGTATGCTATATCCACAATTTCTCACTAATTATTTTCACCCCAAGAAAGTCACATATAAATATATGACTGCTTGAAATACACATGTTGCTGTTTTTTTGTACATTAAATGGTTAAATTAAATAATTCAATTATTAAAGGGTATGTTTCTAAAAGACATTAAAGTAAAAGTACGATAGGAACTAAATATTTTCCTGATAGGAACTATCGTACTTTCCCTTTAATGTTTTTTTTATGAACATACCCTTTAATAATTTACCTGGCCACACCTGAATTTCCACCCACTGAAAATAAGTTGCACAATAACAATAGAAGTGGAAAAACGATGTAAGAGACATTCCATAAAATTCCCACTCGTTGTTTGATAAGCCCTGAGGTTGGGTGAGTATTACATTTTTATGTATTTTCAGTTATATTTTCCAGCTTTGTATAGCTAGCAGTCTTCTTACGTGGTCGGAAAGTCCAACATTTTATCTAGTGCGCTGGTATGAGAAACTTCCGTGTTGTGATATGGAGTGCGCTTTGAAGGTCTGTGTACTACGTTTGTCTGGACAGTTAACACATTCGGGGAACTTTACAACGCTATTTGTATGTCAACTATATTTTATTTGGTGGTTTTATATTGCAAGCGTATTTTCTTTGGTAGTCATGCGTAAATAGGGCCTTTTTTCTTAGACTACTCAAACAGCACAGGCCATAATGAGATGCATTGGGCGGAGCTTTGTTTGCAACGGACAGGGAGGGATTCTACTTATCGTTCTTGGCTTACCTTACCTGTCGTGGAAAAATTTCAACCTTAGACTATTGTTTGATGATTAATGACACTAGAATGCTGTCTGGAGTTACAGCTTGTCGGTTTTGGGGCATCATCTCTTGCGTGGGAAGACATGTATGACCTACAGAATGTGCACTCTGTAAAAGGTACTTTTCTTTGTAGGTGAAGAAGAGCTGTTTACCATCAAACCAATAGAGCTGGGACACAAAGAAAGAAACAGATAATGTGATGCGACTTCAGTCAAAGTAAAAACACTCAATCAAGCACAGACTTACTGACGAAGTCTGGAGACATTGAATACCTAAAAAAAAAACAATGTCTGAGATCCTAAGGTCAAACCTGGAGCTGCTAGAAGACCGCCCCTCCAAAACCAGTGGGGTGATTGCTGAACCCCATACCCCAACATGGGGGGCAGAGGGGGAGAAGGGGATTAAAGAATTGGAAAGGGAAGGAGTGGTGGAGGAAGACGAAATGGTTAGCTCGGCTAAATTGGAGCCTACCACTCTGCAATGGCAGGGTGACAGGGATGTAGAGAAAACAACAAAGAACAGAAGTGCATTGACTGTGAAAGAAGATAAGGGAAGGGGAAAGGGGGATGACCCTGAGGGAGAGAGGAGGAGCGTGCACTCTATGTGCACCTCTCTTCAAGAAGGAGGAAGCCGGATGGAGAGCGAGAGAGAGCTGGGTTTGGGAGTGGAGAGAGAGGTGCAGCACCCAGGGCTGTGTAAGCGAGGGAAGAAGGTGCAGGTAGAGATAGAGGTGGAAGATGGTGTGAACTCTTTGCCTGAGAAGGCAGCACAGGTCTTCAACCCATCCGTCACCATCTTACACTCCTCTAGTGCTCCGACATCTCCCAGAGAAGGGGAGGCATTCTGGGATGTGGACGCAGAGAAGAGTCGTCTCCTCGTTTCCCAGGGAACCCCACCTGATGGCTACTACCACGACTGGCCAGTGGAGGACGGGTCCTCAAAATGTAAAGAGATGCACCAACATTTCATCTTTCTGTCTTTTGGCCTCCAACCTCTCTTTCTCTCCGTCTCTGTCTTTCTCTTTGCTCTTCTCTCCCTTGTTCATTCAGCCACTGTGGCTCTGCTCAAATAGTTTTGCGAGTGCAAATTCATCCTTCCAATCCTCCCTTATTTTGTGGTAATCTGATCTAGAGGGTGGTAATGTTTCTGTTATCTTTCTTTTACTTCAGAGGGCAGAAAGACTAATAGTCTCTCCTTTCCTCTCTCCTCCAGGTGGGTGTGACTGTGCCAACAGGGATGCTCTCAAAGTGGGGGTGTCTGTGTTCACTGCAGCTCTGATTTTCCCCCTCCTCGTGTGGGGGGGTTATGTCTTCCTGCCTTTTGATGCCCCACTGCTGGACAGTGCCCCCCTCAGGCTGGTCTACACACTGCGCTGCTCTGTCTTCGCTGTGGTGCCCATCATACTGGGTGAGTGGCTCATTGGTCATTCAGCACATGTTCTTTACCAGAATTACTCCGGTGTGAACAGCAAGGTGGGTTGAACAACAACACTAACATCACAAGCTAACGCTTGTGTTGTCCTCCTAGGCTGGCTGGTGCTGGGTGTCTCCAGGATGCGGTTGGGGGATGTGAAGCCGCTGTGTGAGGTGGAGGCCAGGGAGGTGGGTGTGCACCGGCGCTATGTGGATGACTCCGTCACCCTCTTCCTGCTCTACTTCCTGCAGCTGGCCGTAATGGCGCCCTACCTGAGCCAGGACCTGCTCAAACTGGTGCCCCTGCTCACCATCGTCTTCGCCTTTGGCAGGTAAAGAAACAACAATGCAAAAAAAACATGTTTATTTTATTGTCACATACGCCAGAGAGATGCAGTGAAATCTGTTGTCCAATTTCAGTGCCCAGTCAGTCATAACCCTATATGACATGTGATCTCAATTTAAGACAGTCTGGGCAGACTATAGAAATGACTGCATCTGTCTAATGTCCATCTCTCCTGTGCCAACAGGCTGATGTACTGGGTGGCAGCTGCACTGGGCAGCAGTGTTCGGGGCTTTGGCTTCGGCCTGTCCTTCCTGCCCACCGTGGCCATGCTGGGTGCCAATCTCTACTTCATCTTCACCATGGACGCTGGGGGCACCATCTTTGCCCAGGATGTGGTTCACCAACAAGACCAACCCCCAGCCTCCCGCCAGAGGTTCTGGGGATAGGGGGATGGAGGAAAGACCGAAGGAATGGAAGGATGGGGAAGAGGGACAGGATTTGTTTTTACCTACTGGTGGAATTTAACTTTCAAAGGGTTACTATGTAAACGGTAGTGGATGGTGCTAGTGTGATTAAACCACACTGATGATGTGTAGAATAGACTGGGCAGTGGTAGAGCAGACTGGGCAGTGGTAGAGCATGTACAAACAGTTATTGGAGAAAGGGTGTCTAGGTAATAATTCATCTTCTTGCATGGCATTATACCGTCACTTTAGTGAAACAGCAGAATGTATTCTGTAGAAGATCTGCTCATTGACAGAATGACAGTTAAGTACCATGGAATAATGTTGAAATCACAATTGTCTCAATGCAAATAGAGTTTGTAGATCCACACAGGATTGTGCCACATGGGAAAGTTTAGAAAATAACCAAACCACCGTTTTCCTCAGAAATATCTAGCTAGGCCTGCTGCAGACAAATAGTTTGCTGAACTGTACTGTTTGGTTTGACAAGTATATCTGTACTTGAGGCATCCTGTAATCTACTGTATTGCATTTGGTTATGATTCTGGTATTACAAGCTAATAACAATTGCATTGACTTTTGGAACGTTTATAGAGAAACTGAGACTTGCTCTAGACCTCTTAGTCAATTTCCTCTTGAAAATGTTCAATATAACCAATCATAAAATCATGTTCTGTGAAAAGGTTGACTACTGAGTAGACATTTTCTCTCATCTTCATGACTGTATTGCCTTTTTAAAAGGACGCCCACACATAAGCAATGTCATAACAGCAAACAAATCATTGAAAGATAATTGACTTAGTACAAAGATTTTGACATTGAGAACCATTTCACAATTGGAGAATGTGGATTGCATGGCATTTTGTACCCTCCCCCACACAAAAATGGCAGTGACCTTATAGAAATCCAACCAGTCCAACAACTACCTACCTGCCCAGGTGGCCCAACCTCCATGCCTTAATCGCTGAAAACTAATCCTTTCACAATACAGCACAGTCCTGTAAGGGTGAATGGAGTTGTTACTTTATATTAAAATGTTATGTATGAAATCTGATTTTTACAGTGTAGGCATCGACTTTATAACTACGCTGATTTCTTTCTACATTTCCAAGTAAACTTCTGAAACAAAATGTAGAGTCTATCATAGTCTTTTCTTATGATTTATGACTCTCAAAATGATCAATTATACCTAACAAGTGATGTTTATTGGCCTTTCATTTGTGAAGCTGACGTTTATATTGGTTTGAAAGCCTTTTAGTGACCAATAAAAATTAACAAGCATTTAAGGTAGACCTTTGTGCATTACATTTGTTTGAAATGGGCACCTGTTTTCAGACTGTGTTATTGCTGTGTTTGTAACCAAGTGGGAAGGTGGTATTTATCACAAACGACTGGGAGAAATCCACTTGAACACCCCTCCAACTCGTAATTACTAGTGGAAAACCATAGAGATCCTTAGAGGACGCAACATTGTATCGGTCAGATTTTGCCTTCTGTGAGAGCATGCGCTGCACCATTGAGGCCATCTCCATTTTGAAGAAGTACATTTTCTTCTACAACTACGAGTTGGTAAACTGAAAGGGTGCATACATGCCACATGGAGTGTGTTGTTTGAACAGGTATAAAGCCAAGTTTGGCGATTTACTGCCACCTGCAGTTATGGAATGTTTGCTCACAAGTGTAATTAATTGGCTGATCATTCCTGATGACCTGGATGGAAATATATAATCTTTCCTTAACCGGTAGGAAGTCCAGCCCAGTTGACTACTTCAAAATGGTGAAAATCCTAATGGCGCTGCCCATGCTAAAACTTGCTTTTGGGCACTAGAGGACTCTATCTCTATATGGGAAACTCGTCTATCACCCCTGATCGCAGACTTCTCCCACATGCTGACCTCTGACCTCACCTACTAAGGAAATGACCTGGATAACAGGATTTTCGCCAGTTAAATGTAACAAAACATTATTTATAAAAAAGCAATCTATTGATGTGTTTTTTGAAAATTATAATTTGTTTACAAGCATGATAGCTGTACGTTTAGTTTATAGTTGACGCAGCTTGTTGGCCATTAGCTATCCGGAGTTTGTCAACGAGTTCAAGGCATGTGAATGCATCCAACTGGTAATTACAACATCACCACTGGTAATTACCACCTTCCCACTTGGTTATGAACGTAGCATATTGCCTTGTTCAAAACAACTGGGAACTCGGAAAAATACGAGGTTAAATCATGACTTCAGGGCTCTTCAGGTCAGAAAGTCGGGAGGTCTAAAGAGACTAGAGTTCCCGAGTTGGATGACCGTTCAAATATTTTTTCCCAGTCGGAGCTCGTTTATTTCCAAGTTCCCAGTTGTTCTGAAGGCGTCATAACATCGAGCCTATGACGTCGGACTACCGTTTTCGACTAACGGGCTATTTTTGTCGGTGGTCAAATATTGTTCACGACTAAACAAACTTTTAGTTTATTTATTGGTCTGGCCACAGGGAAGTCTGGGTTCGGAATTACAAGAAAGCAACCGCTTGCACGTCAGTTTCAAAGTAGGCCTATCTCATCTGTACCCCAGGGGTATTTACCACTAAAGTTATCGAAGTGAAGGGACAAGAGGAGGAGAATATGGCAGCTGCCCCAGCTAGAAGAAAACACGGAGCGTGTCTGCTTCGAATCAAAGAAAATTGTCCATTGCGAAAATTTAAGAAAAACAGGTGTTACGGTAAGAACATGATTGTTTTCAAGAATTGATGGATAAAAATATATAGCCTATAAAAATGCATAAAATTAACCTACAGACGAATTATACCAGCCAGGAAGTTAGGATTGAAGTTGACACTTCAAAGATCCCTGTCGGCCTTGCACTGTATAAATTTGACAGTAAAACGTCTATTGAATTTGTTTGGTAGGCTCTATATGCCTCAATGCTATAGCCTGATAATACATTAGCGGTAGGCTTATAATAAATAATAATCTTACATTTGAAAGTTTTATTTACTATAAAGGCACACTATAAAATGTGTATATCAAGGGAGCAAATGCACGACTTTTCCACATGCAAACACCTTATATAGTGCTGAAGGAATAACGTTCTAGAAGATAAACATTACATCATGTGTTTACCTGTATACATTTTCTGTCAACATAAACATAAACAATGGAGTAATATATCCTAATATTATGATAAGACTACTGTACTTATCAAATTATGAATAATAAGTCATTCTTCCAAATTAAGGGGTGGGCTATATTGCATTAGTTGAAATTACCGGAAATCTGACTGAGGCTTTAAAATAAGTAGTCAGTGTTGTTAACTGCCACTGCTGATGCTCCTCCACCATTATTTGCCACAGTTTTGAGGAAGTTGGGGGCCAAAGTAGCAAGGCAACATTTAGTCCCAACGTATCATGTGGTTGCTTAAGACTTAAGACTGGCATACCTGTCCGAAAGTACCCGCACTAGTCTACGCCTACACCTCCTGTCAAGTACTTCAGTTGCACTTGCTGTCAAGAGCTGGGTGCCCAGGGTGGGTGCATGTCAGCAGTGTAAAAAGGCTTCCTGCATGGTCTCCTCTCCTTCAGCTGGACTGATCTGACCATCATTTTAAGTAAAATCGTTTAAGCTAACATTCTGAAAATTGCTTTCACCAGTCAAATTATTTCACATCAGTGCAGATGAAGGAAATTAGATAAGGAGAGGAAATCACTTCAGAGTATTGATACTTAGGCCTAACTGTTTTGTTTAAATTTTCCCTTTGGCAGATGTATCTTCGGCTGGTGGTGGGGTGTGTTGGGGAGACTTCAGTAAGCACTCCATTTCTGCATCCAAAACCAGACCTATCAGCACCATCTATGTAGAGCCCCTCCCTCCCTCCTATCAGTCTATTTACCATCCCCATCAATCACAGGACCCCATTGGTAAGACCATCAAAACACTCGCATGGCCATCTTTCCAAATGTCTTGGTGAATGGTCTCCAAAGGCTAATAGTTAACTGACTTCCTTTATCGGGAACCTTGATATGGTAGTTACTGGTTTTTATTAGTATTAGAAGTTACCTCTCTCAATCTCTCTGATAATCCTATTATAAATGGGAACAATATTTTGGGAACATTGCTCTCACCTATTTAGCTTGTCACATCAGGGATTGTTTTGTTGAAGTAAGGAAGAATGTACGCTATTGGGAAGTGCTTCACAGAGCCATACACTGTGTATACAAAACATTATGAACAACTGCTCTTTTCATGGCAGACTGACCAGGGGCCTCATTTTATAAACCATGCGCATGTACAAAATAGACCCCAAATCAAAAATAAAATAACATTTGATTTGTCACATGCGCCGAATACAACAGTGAAATGCTTACTTACAAGCCCTTAATCAACAATGCAGTTTTGTCAAAAAAAGTGTTAAAGTATTTACTAAAATAAACTGAAGTAAAAAAAATACTAAATAAAAGGCCGATGTTACCTCATGAGTATGAAACCATCAGAGAGAAGGTGAGGAATTTATTATGCAATGATCATGGAAATTAAAATTGTGTGCCAGGTTTCACACAAAAGTTGGCATTTATAAAAACTGAACTTGACATGAAAATGTGCTCACCTTCCCACAAACCTTAGACCATGCGTAAACACAGTTTATAGTAATTGAAGTATTGCATTGCAAGCAGGCAAGTAGATTAGTATTTTCTGCAAATGGAGAAAATGAACAGGTTAAACAGGTTAATAACAAGATGCAATCATTTGCCATTAGTGAGAAGAGAGAATCTATTTAGTTTGTCTTTGCATTTGAAAATAATTAGAAATAGGCATTTATTTCCTAGCCTATTATTTATTTAATTTCCATGATCATTGCATAATAAATTCCTCACCTTCTCTGTGATGTTTTCATACTCACGAGGTAGCGTAGGCCTACAACAAGGATACCATTTGTCCCATCTCTGGTTTAATTGGACCCACTTCATAGTAGTAAATAGATAAGCCATTTGAAGTATTTTGCTCTATGCCATTTGATCCGAAGCGAAGTTTATTAACGGTGGAACAGGAGCTTACTTCTGTAGCTTACGTCTGAATACTGTACTTTCACATTACTCGAGGAGACAATATTGCATTTATACACAATCCATATTTTCAGAACCATTGCAGAATAAATGTGTCACTTTTTCTGGCCATGATGGGTTCATATTCCCGAAGTAGCCATAGCCTACAACAAATTACCATGCGCATTTCTCATGTAATTGACCCTTCACTAAGCCCCGCCCCAGAATTTTGGGCAACCAATCGCAGTGCTCCAATGGATAGCAACTGTCGTCGAGTCCAACACCTTGGACAAGCTCACGTTTGAAACGCATCAAAGCCATTTAGGGCTTTACAAAAACATTGTTTAAATGGATAAATAATTTGACAGTGCACCAGGGGTACTTGCTACAGTGATTCCTATAGGGCTGACCCCAATTAGTTGACTGTTCAATTGTTGTTGTTTTCTTAATCGAGCCGTAGCAAATATATAAAATGGCGCCGATAGAGAGGGCAGCCGTGCTTCTAGCCCCTAGGCAACTTTGCAGTATTTCATTTTTTGTATGTGTTATTTCTTACATTATTAGACCAGAACATTTTGTGTGTTATTACATACAGCCGGGAAGAACCTTTGGATATCAGAGCGGCGGTAACTCACCAGCATTACGACCAGGAATACGACTTTCCTGAATCGGATCCTTTGTTCGTACCACCCAGGGCAATTGGAACTGATTCCAGAAGCTGGTCCAAAACATCGCTAGGGGAGAAGAGTTACTCGGAGTGGACTTCTAGTCCGACTCAGGAGGCGCACACACCACCCACTGCTTCTGAGTATATTACTCGCTAATGTTCAGTCTCAGGATAATAAAGTTGACAAAGCCCTCTCCCGCCCTCCCTTCGGCAAATCTGAGCACGACTCATTTTTTCTCCTCCCTTACTATAGGCAGAAACTCAAACTTTAAGTACATGTGCTAAGGACTATTCAACACTGGTCTGACCAATTGGAATCCAGCTTCAAGATTGTTTTGATCACGCGGACTGGGATATGTTCTGGGTAGCCTCTGAGAATAATATTGACAAATACACTGATACGGTGACTGAGTTTATCAGGAAGTGTATAGGAGATGTTGTACCCACTGTGACTATTAAAACCTACCCTAACCAGAAACCGAGGATAGAGGACAGTTTTCGCGCAAAACTGAAAGCTCGAACCACAGCATTTAACCATGGCAAGGTGACTGGGAATATGGCCGAATACATACAGTGTAGTTATTCCCTCCGTCAGGCAATCAACAAGCGAAATGTCAGTATAGAGACAAAGTGGTGTAGCAATTCAACGGCTCAGACACGAGACGTATGTGGCAGGTTCTACAGACAATCACGGACTACAAAAGGAAAACCAGCCACGTCGCGGACATCAACGTCTTGCCTCCAGACAAGTTAAACACTTTCTTCGCCAGCTTTGAGGACAACTCAGTGCCACCAACACGGCCCGCTACCAAGGACTGTAGGTTCTCCTTCTCTGTGGCCAACGTGAGTAAGACATTTAAGCGTGTTAACCCTCGCAAGGCTGCCGGCCGAGACGGCATCCCTAGCCACGTCCTCAGAGCATGCGCAGACCAGCTGGCTGGAGTGTTTACGAAAATATTTAATCTCTCCCTATCCCAGTCTGCTGTCCCCACATGCTTCAAGATGGCCACCATTGTTCCTGTACCCAAGAAAGAAAAGGTAACTGAACGAAATGACTATCGCCCCGTAGTACTCACTTCTGTCATCATGAAGTGCTTTGAGAGACTAGTCAAGGATCATATCACCTCCACCTTACCTGTCACACTAGACCCTCTTCAATTTGCTTACCACCTATCTAGATCCTCTGATGATGCAATCACCATTGCACTGCACACTGCCTCATCCCATCTGGACAAGAGGAATACCTATATAAGAATGCTGTTCATTGACTATAGTTCAGCATTCAACACCATAGTACCCTTCAAGCTTATCATTAAGCTCAAGGTCCTGGGTCTGAGCCCCGCCCTGTGCAACTGGGTCCTGGATTTCCTGACAGGCCACCGCCAGGTGGTGAAGGTAGGAAACAACACCCCCACATCGCTGATCCTTAACACTGGGGCCCCACAAGGGTGCGTGCTCAGCCTCCTCCTGTATTCACTGTTCACCCATGACTGCGTGGCCACGCACGCCTCCAACTCAATCATCAAGTTTGCAGACAACACAACAGTAGTAGGCTTGATTACCAACAATGACGAGACAGCCTACAGGGAGGAGGTGAGGGCTCGGGAGTGTGGTGCCAGTAAAATAACCTCTCACTTAACATCAACAAAACAAAGGAGCTGATTGTGGACTTCAGGAAACAGCAGAGGGAGCACCCCCCCATCCACATCGATGGGACTGCAGCGGAAAAGAGGGAAAGCTTCAAGTTCCTCAGCGTACACATCACTGACAAACTGAAATGGTCCAACCACACAGACAGTGTGGTGAAGAAGGTGCAACAGGCTGAAGAAATTTGGGCAAACAGCCTACACTCCAGGATACCTACAGCACCCGATGTCACAGGAAGGCCAAAAAGATCATCAAGGACAACAACTACCCGAGCCACTGCCTGATCACCCCGGTAACATCCAGAAGGCGAGGTCAGTACAGGTGCAACAAAGCTGGTTACCGAGAGACTGAAAAACAGCTTCTATCTCAAGGCCATCAGACTGTTAAATAGCCATCACTAGCACATTAGAGGCTGCTGCCTATATATATAGACTTGAAATCACTGGTCATTTTAATAAATGGATCACTAGTCACTTTAATAATGTTTACATATTTTGCATTACTCATCTCATGTATATACTGTATTCTATTCTATTGCTCATCCATATATTTAGATATTCTTAATTCCATTCCTTTACTTAGATTTGTGTGTATTATTGTGAAATTGTTAGATATTACTTTTTAGATATTACTGCGCTGTTGGAGCAAGAAACAAGCATTTCGCTACACCCGCAATAACAACGTGTCTGTGACCAAAACTATTTGATTTGATCATCATTTTTTAAAGTCTTTTTTTATTAGAGCCGTAGCAAATATATATATATATATATATATATATATATATATATATATATATATATATATATATATATATATATATATATAGATAGATAGATATTTTATTGCACACGAGACTCCTGTATTATTTGCTCCCATCTCAGTGAACCAATCCATTGTGGAGGCTGAGCCTCAAAGGCTCTGCCTCCGCAATGGATTGTCGGATTGACTCTATGGTCAATCCGACATCTGAAGTGGTCTTACAGCATTTACTGTGATGCAGCCTCTGCAGACATCAGGGCTTTCATACTACTTGCGCTTAGCGGAGCAGAGCTATTGTGAAGGAAGTTGTCAAGGAAGTGAGTTTGTGTTTATACAAGATGTACCGTCCCCACCTATCGTCAACCAATCACGTCAATGCGGAGCTTTATGGAGCCCTGCGCATTGTTAAAGAATGAGAGGCGCACAGCGAAGTGAGGACATACAGTTGAAGTCGGAAGTTTACATATACCTTGGCCAAATACAATTAAACTCAGTTTTTCAAAATTCCTGACATTTAATCCTAGTAAAAATTCCCTGTTTTAGGTCAGTTAGGATCACCAATTTTTTTTAAGAATGTGAAATGTCAGAATAATAGTAGAGAGAATGATTTTATTTATTTCATCACATTCCCAGTGGGTCAGACGTTTACAGACACTCAATTAGCATTTGGTAGCATTGCCTTTAAATTGTTTAACTTCGGTCAAACGTTTCGGGTAGCCTTCCACAAGCTTCCCACAATAAGTTGGGTGAATTTTGGCCCATTTTTCCTGACAGAGCTGGTGTAACCGAGTCAGGTTTGTAGGCCTCCTTGCTCACACACACTTTTTCAGTTCTGCCCACAAATTTTCTATAGGATTGAGGTCTGGGCTTTGTGATGGCCACTCCAATATCTTGATTTTGTTGTCCTTAAGCCATTTTGCCACAACTTTGGAAGTATGCTTGGGGTCAATGTCCATATGGAAGACCCATTTGCCACCAAGCTTTAACTTCCTGACTGATGTCTTGAGATGTTGCTTCAATATATCCACATTATTTTCCTTCCTCATGAAGCCATCTATTTTTGTGAAGTGCACCAGTCACTCCTGCAGCAAAGCACCCCCACAACATGATGCTGCCCACCCGTGCTTCATGGTTGGGATGGTGTTCTTCGGCTTGCAAGTATCCCCCTTTTTCCTCCAAACATAACGTTGGTCATTATGGCCAAACAGTTCTATTTTTGTTTCATCAGACCAGAGGACATTTCTCCAAAAAGTACGATCTTTGTCCCCATGTGCAGTTGCAAACCGTAGTCTGGCTTTTTTATAGTGGTTTTGGAGCAGTGGCTTCTTCCTTGCTGAGCGGCCTTTCAGGTTATGTCGATATAGGACTCGTTGTACTGTGGATATAGATACTTTTGTACCCGTTTCCTCCAGCATCTTGACAAGGTCCTTTGCTGTTGTTCTGGGATTGATTTGCACTTTTCGCACCAAAGTATGTTCATCTCTAGGAGATAGAACGCGTCTCCTTCCTGAGCGGTATGAAGGCTGCGTGGTCACATGGTGTTTATACTTGCGTACTATTGTTTGTGCAGATGAACGTGGTACCTTCAGGCATTTGGAAATTGCTCCCAAGGATGAACCAGACTTGTGGACTTCAGACTTCAACTGTATGTAGCCAATGTGATTTATAGGATATTTATTTTTATCAGGATATTTTCTAATTGCAGGGTGCAATGTTTTTATTTGTTGGCTTTATGTAGTCTATTTTTATATAGTTGGCAATGGCAATATAAGTTACCTTTTAGATTTGTATAATTTTCATTTAGATAGAATTTTGATTAACCACATGACAATGATTTTGAGATACGAATATAAATTAAATGAAACTGTTCCACGAAAATGTGCATATGAAAACCATAACTGGCACACAGATCGGTATTAGCATTCCACGTGAGAAAGGTTGCCGACTCCTCGTGTAGCCTATTACCGGCAACTTCAGGAGAATAATGGCAGGATCTGTAAAAGCCAGTAGGAGCGGGAGGAGGATGGTCTGGTCAGGTTAAGTTTTTTTTTTCTTCTAGTTATCTTGATCTCTGTCTCCCTCGAGTTAGTTGTGTCTTATTTCATCAAACAGTGCGCTTAAAGCATCAGACAAGCTCAATGCATATAGTTGATTTTATTGAAACACATAGGATGTGTCTATATATGGAAAAATACACATCTTTTTTTTTTACCAATCTATTGATTGAAAAGAACAGATGACTTTCGGTTTACCAAGATTAGTTTTTCTCGGGGACAGCCCTTGATTCCTCAAATGCAGAGCCTGTTTTGTTACATTGTTTGCTAGCTAACTCAGTCTCATTGCCAACCGAACATTTCTAAGACTAGCTAGCTAGCCAGTTAATGTATATTTGTTTTTATGTACGTTAGCTAGCTAAGTTACCCACGTTATGAATACAACTCATCTGCTGTCAATATCAGGATTCGATTTGAGCGCACTAGTTAGCTCAAAGTGGTTAGTAACCTAACTTTGACTGCATGTAGACAGTGCATTCAGCCATCCAGTGGCTAGCCTTTATTTTACCAGGTTCCTGTGAAGCAATTGTAATGACAGTCCACTACAACAAACCAGAGAGTCTCCTGATTAGCAAGGGGTACTCTGTGTTTAATTTCATTGTGTATTAAATACACAGTTTGAGATCATTGTGAGGGGATTTTGCCAGTAATGAGTGGAATTGGGCTTCCTGGGAAAATTATGCCCGAGGTTGCAACAGTGACTAAGAGGGGCGGGTTGAGCGAAGGGTCAATTGGGCCTATTAGATACACTTTTATTTAAAGTATTTTGCTGTATGCATCAGGAAGGAAGCATGGTTTATAACATACAGTAGAATTGAACAAGTGAACAGACTGTTGATATTTTGCATTGAAGTGTGTATGGCTACCAATGTAAGCAGACAATGTTTCAAAATTTGGGCAGTGCAGCATTGTTTGTCGGATAGCCTAGGCCTACAGCAAATCTCACTGCAAAAGTTTAACATTCTGCCATCATTTACAAAGACATTTAATCAAGTTCACTATTGCTATTTCCTTTAGAAGACTTCCTCGGGTTAATTCTAATACTTCCAAAGTATATAGAAAATAAGGGCTCTATTGTCACCATAAAAAGGTGAATAATGAGCATTTTTCAGGCAACATTTTTATATAATGTTTTTGTTGTATTTTTTACCCCTTTTCCTCCCCAATTGGTAGTTACAGTCTTGTCCCATCGCTGCTACTCCCTTACGGACTCGGGAGAAGCAAAGGTCGAGAGCCATGCGTTTTCCGAAACACGACCCTGCCAGAGGAAACACTGTCCAGCTGGCAGGCGCCCGAAGTCAGCTTGCAGGCACCCGGCCCGCCACAAGGAGTCGCTGGAACGCGATGCGACAAGGAAATCCCGGCCGGCCAAACCCTCCCCTAACCCGGACGACGCTGCGCCGCCTCATGGGTCTCTCGGTCACGGCCTGATGTGAAACAGTCTGGGATCGAATCCGGGTCTATAGTGACGCCTCAAGCACTGCGATGCAGTGCCTTGGACCACTGCACCACGTGGGAGGCCTTTCAGGCAGAATTGTAATGCTTGTTCACTATCGCAGTTTCAGAATGGGTCTGATTTATAATGGAAACCAGCACCAAGTTTATAAATCTCTATTTTTGTATGTGCTCAGTCTTTTCAGAAATGCCGCATACAGATTTTTTGTGTGAAATTTACACAAACGGTTATGAGACTCCAGGTGAATCCATGTGAAAGCTATGATCCCTTAAATCCACTTCAATCAGTGTTGATGAAGGGGAGGATTATTTTTAAGCCTTGAGACATGGATTGTGTATATGTGCCTTTCAGAGGGTGAATGGGCAAGACAACAGATTTAAGTGCCTTTGAACGGGTTATGGTAGTATGTCCCAGGCGCACCGGTTTGTGTCAAGAACTGCAACGCTGCTGGGTTTTTCATGCTCAACACTTTCCCATGTTTATCAAGAATTGTCCAGTACCCATAGGACATCCAGCCAACTTGACACAATTTTTGGAAGCATTGGATCGGGCATGGGCCAGCATCCCTGTGGAACGCTTTCAACACCTTATAGAGTCCAAGGAAGGTGTTTCTAATGTTTGGTATGCTCAGTTTATACTTTACTGCTCACTGATCACTTCCCTTTTTCTGGCCCTCCGCTGAGAGCAGCCGTGGATATGGAGGTGGTCCGACCCCAAGCTGCTATTACGGGGGTTATGAGTCTCCCCCCATCCTCTGTACTGACTCCAGGGCCTCTGGTTCCCAACCTCCAGCCTGCCTGCCAGCACAGACGCCTCCCCTCCACAGCACCCAGTGAGGCCAGCATTGGTGAGTCAACATACTTAACAGCGGGTGCCATCTGTAATTTTTCCCCCCCTTAATTAAACTGTGTCAGACACAGATGCGTAGGTTTTAAAAAGTAATATCATGCTCAAAAAGCTAAATCAAAGGATAAATACTCACACACTGTTGAAGAGTTTGGAAAAATTCAGATGCTAATACCTTCATTGCTTTGTAACGATGACTAACGTGCCGATTTCCTCTCCAGAGCTGGACAGCGGTGTCGACCCAGAGACTGGAGAGAGAGCCCAGAGATGACAACACCACTCTTCCGCTGTTTCTACTGGCCTGATCCTAGAGATCTGGGTCAGATATATTCAGTGTTGCAGATATAATTAATGTCTAGAACAGGTCAAGTGGTTTGGAACCTGGCTGTACAGACTATCCCAATGTTGTGAAATACTTTTCTCATCTTCTTTACATTGGGAGGTGAACAAGCTTTAAAAAGTATCCATCAAGGAATATGAGGGGAAGTTTTTTTTATTCGGGTGTATTGAGGCTTCTGTACAGGGCAGGGAAAGGCAAACCTTTAAATACTTTAATGGCATTTCAGTGCTCCCTTTTCTCATATTCTGAGCCACTGGCCAGATGAGACAACAAGAAGGCTCCCTTCATTTAGCTTTGAATGGTCTTCTCAGGTCAGCGTATAGAGACGAAGCCCAGGAATCCATGTACTTGCACGGTCTGTTGACATGTACAGTACCAGTCAAAAGTTTGGACACACCTACTCATTCAAGGGTTTTTCCTTTTTTCTACATTGTAGAATAATAGTGATGACATCAAAACTATGAAATAACACATATGGAATCATGTAGTAACCAAAAGTGTTAAATAAATCACAATATATTTAATATTTTAGATTCTTCAAAGTAGCCACCCTTTGCCTTGACAGCTTTGCACTCTTGACATTCTCTCAACCAGCTTCACCTGGAATGCTTTTCCAACAGTCTTGAAGGAGTTCTCACATATGCTGAGCACTTGTTGGCTGCTTTTCCTTCACTCTGCGGTCTAACTCTTCCCAAGCCATCTCAATTGGGCTGAGTTGGGTGATTGTGGAGGCCAGGTCATCTGATGCAGCACTTCATCACTCTCCTTGGTCAAATAGCCCTTACACAGTCTGGAGGTGTGTTGGGTCATTGTCCTGTTGAAAAACAAATGATAGTCCCACTAAGCGCAAACCAGATGTGATGGCATATCGCTGCAGAATGCTGTGGTAGCCATGCTGGTTAAGTGTGCCTTGAATTAGAAATAAGTCACTGACAGTGTCACCAGCAAAGCACCCTCACACCTCTAACACACATGCTTCACGGTGGGAACCACACATGCAGAGATCCGTTCACCTACACTGTCTCTCAGAAAGACACGGCGGTTGGAACCAAAAATCTCATATTTGGACGCAGACCAAAAGGACAGATTTCCACTGGTCTAATGTCCATAGCTTGTGTTTTTTGGCACAAGCCAGTCTGATTGTCCTTTAGTGGTTTCTTCGCAGCAATTCGACCATGAAGGCCTGATTCACACAGTCTCCTCTGAACAGTTGATGTTGAGATGTGTCTGTTACTTGAACTCTGAAGCATTTATTTGGGCTGCAATCTGAGGCTGGTAACTAATGAACTTATCCTCTGCAGCAGAGGTAACTCTGGGTCTTCCTTTCCTGTGGCAGTCCTCATGAGAGCCAGTTTTATAGCGCTTGATGGTTTTTGCTACTGCACTTCTAGAAACTTTCAAGTTCTTGACATTTTCCAGATTGACTGACCATGTCTTAAAGTAATGGACTGTTCTCTTTGCTTCTTTGAACTGTTCTTGCCATAAGGTATTTTACCAAATAGGGCTACCTTGTCACAACAACTGATTGGCTCAAACGCATTTAAAGAAATTCCATAAAAATGTACTGTTAACAAGGCAAAGCTGAAATTAATTCCAGGGGACTACCTCATGAAGCTGGTTGAGAGAATGCCAAGTGTGCAAATCTGTCAAGGCAAAGGGCAGCTATATTTTGATTTGTTAAACACTTTTTTTGGTTACTACATGATTCCATGTGTCATTTCATAGTTGTCTTCACTATTATTCTACCATGAAATGAAGAAAAACCCTGGAATGAGTAGGTGTGTCCAGACTGGTACTGTATGTGTAAAGTTGCAAACATACAAGTACAAAAAACGTAAATCATGACCTATTGCATGATTTTAGGACTTCCTAATATGCCTATCCAACACATTCAGGGATGGGAGTTATGGCCCAGACAAAAATAGAACCTTGATGTACCCGGAAGTAATATTTTATTAACTGTTGTGTACTCAGATCTTGTTTATTTCAATATGCTGTGGTGAATTGCAATTTTTTTCTTCCATGCATTTAACTTTAATAAAGCTGAAGAGGATATTTTTATGTCTGTTGCTGAGAAAACAAACCTTCTTAAAAAGGCTCAAAACAGTATAACCGGTTTTCACTTTAACTGGGTACTACAGTGCTATAAACAATACTCATGGAAGATACTTCTTTAATCTGCCACGACTAAAGATATACAATGAACTGTGAGTGAGTCAGACCGTATTTGATTTGAATTTTATAGCAAATCAAACATACATGGCTACTGTGATGCTTCATTATCGACACACATACTTGGTTGAGAACAGACAATCCAGGCTAAACATTTCGTATTTTTGCAAAATAGCAAAGAGAACAGTAGGCTGTACTATGTGCACTAGCAGTCTGTTTGCCCACTGGTCTACCAACCGATTCCGTCCCTCCTTTATCTTCACTCTGCTCCCTGTCCTCCTCCAGCCTGGTCATCACCTTTCTTCTTCATTCCAGACACGATGTCATCAATGCGGAGCAGCAAGATGGCCGTCTGAAAGGCAAGAGATCAAAATTACATTAGTGGGGTTCACTGAAACCAGTGACTGTTTCAAATCATAAAATGAAAATAGACCAAATGTGCCCTGAGTTTCATTGTATTCACTATGATGTGAAGGAGATAAGGCACTGGGAAGCACTCATCCTTTCGAGTACTAGGAGTGAAAATGTTTTTGCATGGTGTCTGACTGCATTCACTACTGACAAAGTAAAACAGAATTCGTCCATGCCTTGTACAGTATGTTTTAAAAACAGTAAGTCTCAAGCATTTGCTGCATACACATTTGAGGTGAATCTCACTTTCAACAGAATTGGCCCCTCTTACCTCCACAGCAGTCTTGTAAGTCTGGGCCTTAACAGCCAGCGGCTCACAGATGCCAAGCTCCATCATGTCTGCCAAGGTGCCAGTCTCTCCGTTCACACCCCATGATGCACAGGCCTCCAGGGTGTGCTTGGCCTAAGGGGGGGGTGTAAGATAAAACTATTCAGCTATGCCTAACAAAATGACAAAGGTGCATATTTTAGAGTAGAAACCACATGTACCCTGAGAGAGGTGAGCACGCGGATGGTGGAGGCTCCACAGTTTTGGATGAGTGTACGGGGGATAACCTCCAGGGCCTGGGCCACGGCACGGTAGGGCCACTGCTCCACCCCGGTCAGGGTCTTGGAACGCTCCATCAGCCTCTTGGACACGGCCATCTCCACCGCCCCGCCTCCAGGGAGTAGAGATGGGTCCAATAGCACGTTACGACACACCTGCATTGCATCCTGCAAGTTACGCTCCACCTCCTGAGGGACAGAGAGAGACGCACATCATCAACACTGTTTGGTTCCACAATGAAGCATTGAGCATAACAGGATACCATGAGGATCAAATCATCCTGTCTGGTTACGGACTGCCTGAAAATGAGCCGCTTCTGCCATAACAGAGACGTCTTGCCATTTTCTTTGTGCATGAGGGGTAACTTGTCACGTACAGCCAGGATCTCTTTGCTGGCTCCTCTCAGCAGGATGGTGCAGGCTTTGGGGTCTTTGCACTCTGTGACGAAGGTGAAGTACTCGTCTCCAATCTTCTTGATCTCAAACAGGCCGGCGCCGGTTCCCACGTCCTCCTCACGCAGCTCATCAGTACGGCTGGCGATGCGAGCCCCACATGCCCTGAGAATATAATGATATCAGCGTTAATAGTAAATTAACAATTTAAAAGGATTAATAGTAAGCACATCTTCAGAATACTATACTGTGTGGAATGGACCTTACCTTGAAATGCGGTTGTTGTCAGTCTTTCTGACGCGGCGGATGGCTGTGATGTTGGCCTTCATCAGATAGTGCTGTGCCAGGTCTGGGGAGATGAGTGGAGAGATGAGTTTCTCTGGTCAGTGCAGGGGGAGCTTTGGTGGATTAAGAGCGGTTTCTAAAATTGTACATACAGATTTTGTATGTGAAGTACCTGAGATGCCCTTCTCGGTGAAGATGAGGTCTGGCTTGAGGCGGATGAGGTCTTCACAGATCGTCTGGATGTACTCTTCCTCCATCTGAAGGATCCTGGAAAAATCCTCCTCACGTGTGATCTCAATGTCAGTCTGCATAGGAACACATTTATTGGCTAGTACCTACTACTGTTATTTTTATACTGCATGTGTGTGCTGGTAATGCATTTGTGTGCATGACCCTGTGTACATGTGTTTTCAGTACCTGACTCTCGCCCTTCTTGTACTCCAGGGAGCAGTCCAGCAGGATGATGCGGGGGTTCTTGATCATTCTGCGCATGCGGGGGTGAGTGACGTCCTTGTTGACCATCACCCCTTTTAGCACACATGAGTCCTCAATGAAGCCACCAGGCACCTACAACCATAGCAAAACCACGAGGAATCAACCAACCTGGTGTCATTTTCCCAATGACCACACCTCTGTCATACTTATTGATGTCAATCTTGTAACTGCAAGACCTTTACCTTCTCCACTTTGGCGTACAGCTTAATGTTGATCTCCTTGCGTCCGTGCTCCTCCAACTCCACAGTGCGCACGGCGTCCAGGGCAATATTACACGCCATGGTAGACCAACGGCTCAAGGCCTTGGTGCAGATGGCGGAGTTGATGATCTTCAGCATCTGCGCCCTGTCATTCACGTCCACCGGGGTGCTGGGAGGGAACAGAGACAGTCGGTCAATAGAACGGAGTGTAAAAGTGTGTGAGGGAGGATTGTGTGTGTGTGTAAGTGAATGCAATCGAGTATTCATCAGTAAGTGTGTAAGTGTATGCAATCTATACCTAATGTCTTTGAGCATGTCGAGCATGTCGTCCAGGGCGTGTCTGTAGGCACTGATGATGACTGTAGGGTGCATCTGCTGCTCCAGGAACTGCTCTGCTACAGACAGCATCTCCCCGGCTAGAGACAGACAAAAGATTGAAAAAATATGTTAACCAAGAGCTGTTTTAAAATGTGCACACTTAATACGATGGCTTAGAGGACGATTGATTCTTACGCATCATCAACGTGGCCCTCTCGGAGTAGGAGTGCCACAACATCCAATCCTAAATAGCCTTAAGCTCAAAAGGGTACATTCACTGTGTTGAAGAGGTTGACTGGATCTCAGTCAATTCCATGTCAATGGAGTGAATTGAAATACTTCCACTACCAGGCCAATTACCAAGGATGATGACTGACGTGGTGCCGTCTCCCACCTCCTCATCCTGGGTGCGGCTGATCTCAATCATGGACTTGGCTGCCGGGTGCTGCACTTGGATCTGTGTTTGTTTACAGGACAGGTAACTTTAACAGACCTGAATTTGTTTACATTCACCAACTTCCAAAGCAGTGTACTGGTGCTCATGGGAAATGCAGTGCAGAAACCTCACCTCTCGGAGGATGGCGTTGCCATCGTTGGTCATAACAATGCCGCCCATGGGGTCTAGCAGCATCTGTTAATAGATGGGGAAAGGTTAAGACAGTTGTATTTTGGTGTCACTTTGGGATTTAAGTATCTAAGGGCCAGGAATTGTGTCTTGGTATAAACCTTCATCATGGCTCTTGGTCCCAGGCATGTTCTGATGACATCTGCTATTGCCTGTAAAAGTAGACTAAGTAAGGCTGCAGGAATTTCTCATGTTTCATTAGTGCAATTAAACGTCAGTCAGAAATAAAATTATTGGGTAATGGGAAGGGGAAGTCAGAGTGGTGTGTCATCTTTACCTTTGCTGCACTGATGTTCCCTTTCTGAACCTTGCGTCCAGACTCTCTTTTCATATTCTGGCCTTAAGAGAGAAGACCATTGAGGTGGCGACAGAGAGAGGGAGTCTCTTAACTAGGCAGGCCTATGTTCAAAATGACTGACCATGATGCTGCGGTTTGTACAGTATTTGGCAACTTGACGGACAACATGGTAGGCCAACAAGTGTGTAGTTATAAGTACATTTAATTTCTGAAATGACTTTTGCAAGATAGTCTGCACCATCGTTAGTTACCACTGCCCGAACCAGACACTGAGACCGAGACCAAGCCCAAAAACGGGGAGACACCAGGGAAATAGCTCACCTTAAAATGTAACTTAGCTAGTATGGCAGTTAGCAAATTATTATCCATTAAAATTACCCGAAGGGTTTGTTAACTACGTTAGATGCTGTGTATAACATTACCACATAGAACGCTAGCAGAACAGTATCCCTGTTTATTCCCCATATTTGATAAAAGTTTATAGCCGATTGTTCCGCTAACTACGCAGCATGACTGTCACAACTCGAGACATCACTGGCTAGCTAGGCCCGAACGCCGAGCATCACATCGCGTGAATGAAAAAGCTCACAATAGCAAGATATAAAATACACTTGAAACACTAATGTATTTAATTCATTGATAAATGTTGTAACTTTGTTTATCACTCACTCAACACGACGATTGGTCTTCCCATCATTTTGGCAGCGTGCGTAGATCAACCGGCTACCAAGTTCTCAAACGCAGCACAGGAAAGGCTGATTTGTTTGTGGCTGGGCGGGTTGGGCAAAAAATAACCAATTAAGCACGAGGAAATTTTGATGAACAGCCGTACAACCCAATCTGCGTGACTACGAAAGAGAAAGTCGCCAGGGGGCGCTATCTTCAAGTTTATATTGTTTTCCTCGTGTGATTACCCTAGCAAATCAAATCCTATGTCGCAGTACATATATGGACATTCTATAGAAACCCAATAAATGACCAGCTCTGTGGTATCAATTATGTGCATGACGGAATAAAGCTACCTGTATCTTCAACCGTTTAGCTACATTTACTAGGCTTACCATTTGGTGCACTGAACGGAACTGTATTCCGTACAACCTTCATCACTGTTACACGCACAGGTAATGCATTTTGGAATATGTAGTCCAGACAGAAACAAGCCCATTCTGTAACGTCTTTGTTATTCATCAAATAATACCCATGCATTGGACATTGCCCGACCTTGATGTTAATAACTCTCTTTTCATGTAAGAAACCTCAAATTATTTCAGTAGTTACACAAATGCAAATAAATGCTAAACGAGACGTAGCAGTCATGTTATGTAAAACAAATCTCAGAAGAGGGGCTAGCTGACGTAACTATACATTCTAGGAAAATAAATAATTCCAATAAATATCAGTGTGTAATTTCTGATAACAAATAAACAGATATCTCTAACAAAAATTACTAATATGTGGATTATGTGCTATATTGTGTATGTAACACGAAACAAAATAGTGATTGAGTGTATTTAAGTATGTAAAAATCAAATGGAGTTCAATTTGATAAATTCGGTACAATGAGGCATTTCAAACTTTCTTTTTTTATTTATTTTATTTAACTAGGCAAGTCAGTTAAGAAGAAATTCTTATTTACAATGACAGCCTACCGGGAAACAGTGGGTTAACTGCCTTGTTCAGGGGCAGAACTCTGGAGATTGAATCCAGCAACCTTTCGGTTACTGGCCCAACTAGGTTGCCTCTCCTCAAGAAGAGCATTTATGGAAGTTGCACAAAAGTGTGCAAATGTCAAAAAGTTAGACATACCCAGATGAGATGCTTGGCATAAAAGTCAAACTGAAATCTAAGCCTGTCCATAGTGCTTCAGTAGTCTTCACCCAAAAATGGATAAGTGTCTGCTAAGACACAGAGTTTCCCAAACTCAGTCCTGGGCCCCCTGGGTGCACATAGTTTTTTCCCCGTAGCACTACACAGCTGATTCAAATAACCAACTCATCATCAAGCTTTGACTATTTTAAACAACTGTGTAGTGCTAGGGGAAAAAACTACATGTTCACACAGGGGGGCCCCAGGACCGAGTTTGGGAAACCACATGCTAAATGTCCAAAATGTAATGTCAAATGTATTTTGTTGTTTAAATCTTTTTGTATCAGATATTTTGTAATTTTTTGTATTTGTACCCCCTTTTCTCCCTCATCGCTGCAACTCCCTGAAGGTCGAGTCATGTATCCTCCCAAACATAACCCACCAACCTCGCTTCTTAACACCCGCCCACTTAACCCAGAAGCCAGCTGCACCAACGTGTCGGAGGAAACACCGTTGGAAACACGGGAGGAAACACAACTGACAACAGAGGTCAGCCTGCAGGCACCCGGCCAGCCACAAGGAGTCACAAGGAGTCACTAGAGCATGATGAGCCAAACCCTCCCCTTACTCGGACAATGCTGGGACAATTGTGCACTGCCCTATGGGACTCCCGATAACAGCCAGTTGTGATACAGCCCAGGATCAATCCCGGGTCTGTAGTGACGCCTCAGTGCCTTAGACCGCTGCACCACTCGGGAGGCCCCTCTATCAGACATTTTATTCCATTTTTATCTATTTGCTTAGCAGATGTAACAGTATAGCTTCCATCCCTCTCCTCGCCCCAACCTGGGCTCGAACCAGGGACCCTCTGCGCACATCAACAACTGACACCCCACGAAGCACCGTTACCCATCGCACCACAAAAGCCAAGGGCCTTGCAACGCAAGGGGAACAACTACTTAAGGTCGCAGAGCGAGTGACGTCACCGATTGAAACGCTATTAGCGCGCACCACCGCTAACTAACTAGCCATTTCACATCGGTTACACAGACACTTTTTTCTTTGTACCCATAAGCAACTTTGCAAAAACTTTATCTAGTCTGCCTGAGGTACCTTAGAGTCAAGGACGCTACACTAGTATGCCTTTCTTTGGAATATTAATAGCAACCACCAAGTCACCAGTTTAACTGCAAAACCAATCTGCACGTGTTGCCTATTACTGTACTTGCAGATGCTCCATCCTCTCACATTGAGAACATTACTCTTTTGAAGCCCCATGAAAAACTGCTGATTGTTTAATTTAGAAGTCCTCTATGTTATGAGTATTCAGTGTTGCTGGTAAGGCACAGAAACCCAAAGGAGATCTTCTGGTCGGAAACTGTGTATTGCAATGGATGGCTCCTTTTTCCCCCTTATAGTTCATGTCTTCTGCTTCTTCGCCAGTCCACCCACTCATCCCTTGTTTTCACAAGTCTTCTCTGGCAGTGCCCAGGACAAGGGGATGTGTGGTCTCCTCCTTCAGATAGTTGAGGAAATCATTCACCTCACTGCCACCCTATTGACAGATACGGATGGTTAAAACCGTGAAGGAATGTATCAGAATATTGATTACAGAGCATTAAGTGTTATTTAATCCATGTCCTTTGGAAGAGGAAAACTGGTGTTGTAACCTAACCGAGTATTTCCGAGGTTGGTCCTTCTGTCCTGTTGGGACGAAGAAAATAGTGGGGAAACTGGGAAGAAGGACAACAACAGATGAGATTAAAATAGCAGATTACAGGGTAGTGACTTGAAATAGACAAAATCAAACTACATAAGAAGAAGTAGAGGCTCACTCCTGGACATCGTAGGTTGGAGGAACGTCGTTAGCAGTGGCATCCATCTTTGCTATAACAATGTTGGCGTCGGCGGACAACTGTAATCAAGAAAAATTGAATTCAAAATAATGAGCGTCAATGATGGTTTGCAACTTTCAAAACCAGGTAAGCAACACTTGCAGACGTGAACCTCACCTGTTCCCCAAGCTCTGTGTATTTGGGCTCCAGGCTTTTGCACCAGGGTGCATAAAACTCCAACAGCATGTCCTTGGAAGGGTTGTTCACTATCTCCTCAAAGTTGTCTGCCACCACCACCTACAGAGGCAAAAGGGTTTTGTTTAAATGCCTTCCTACCACCTTTGAAAGCGGCAAACGTTTGCTGGTTCTATTCCGCACACCTTGACTGGTCCGTCGGTGTTTTCGGGGGCAGCCTCTGACTTGACCCGTCTCTTCAGTTTACCAGCAAAGTAGTCCTCCAATAACCTCCCCAGGGATTTCCCGTCCCGTCTGCAACGGACGGACAGATTAGCAGTGTGACAGCTGGCCAGACTGCATAAGGAAGGGTCTGTGATGGTCATGTGTTTTAGTAAATCACGTGAACTCCTCCTGCATGCTGTACTTGTGGCCCTTCCTGTTCCTGATGGTGATGAGAGGTAGCTCTCCCCCATCGGACGGCCCCAGGCCAAACGCCTCCTCCAGCTCATCGTGGAACTCTGCCCTGTTGGCCACAGCGTAGCTCAGCCCCTGAGACTGGAACTGAGTGGCCACTTTCATCACCCTAGGGAGAGAGAAGGGGTAGTGAAAGTGATGGAGAAAAAGAGAGAGGTGGGTATCAGGTAAGAGCAGTTTCTTTCCCCATGCTGTGGCCCTCACCAGCTGGCCATCAGGTTTATAGGGACTAAGTGACTTTGCACCATGCCATCATCATTCTGTAAAAACTAAAACCGTGCTATACTGCAAATTGTAACACACACACACACACACACACACACACACACACACACACACACACACACACACACACACACACACACACACACACACACACACACACACACACACACACACACACACACACACACACACACACACACACACACACACACACGGTAGCATCCTTCCCTGTGCATATATTGATAAATTCCTACTGTAAATTGTATATCCTCACTGTAAATCAGCTTATACTGTAGAGTTCTATGCTTACTATATTTATATTATAAGTAGACTTTGTGCAAATTCCTCTGTCTGTATTCTGTGCATTGTCTATAGATGGCAGCACCATGTAATTGGAGAATAAAGGTGATTCTGAGAGCAGCTCTCACCTGTTCCTCCAGTAGTTGGTGCCCTTGATGTTGCGGAGGTAATCCACGTCGTAGTAGGCCACCAGCAAGTCCCGTCCCCTCATGTTCTCAGCAGTCAGATGGGGGCACAGCCCAAACACATTATCTCTGATGAATTGACGGAGAGAGGTGGTCGAGACAAACTCATCAGACTTGACCACGCGGTCCTCAAACTTGCTGTTGAGTCGTGGGGGCCGGAAGAGCACCACCGTTCTGGTTAAGAGAGACACAAGAGGAGAGTGACATCATCATAAAGTACTACTACTTGGCAATAATCTATGATGTAATATCTAACTAATGTGCCCTCATAGTCTAGTCACCAGAGGGCTGAAGGTTCAGAACCCAGGTGGGATTATATGCAAGGGGAGCTACAACACATACTGATTCCACGCCGTGTTTGAGGCCCAGGCTCAGGTCTGCAGTGTGGGCAAAGTGGTGGCTGTCTCTCATTGCACTAAACGCCTTCAGAAACTCAGCCATCTGAGAGCTGTCAGCACCTGAGAAAAAAACCTGACAGGAGGGAGAATATAAGTCACTCATATAGTTCACAAAAAATATACATGCAATTGTTTTATTTCAACAGACTAAAGGATCTATACTTTGCTGTGATTGATAAAGTGAACTCACCAACCACACTGGCTTCAAAATTGTTGATGAATGCATCCAGGTCTCTCTCATTGTGCAGAGGAATGGAACTGGGACCTGCCTGTTTTTTCATGAAGCTCACAATGCCATCTATGGGAACATTGGACAACATTAGATGAGTCATACTCTAAAACACATAAGACACAAACCAGAACAGCAATGATTTTAAAGTAGCCACCTGCACTCCTGGGTCCATCATAAGCAGCAAAGTCCTCTCCATTGTGGAAGATTTTGAGTGTGGGGTACCCATTGACCCCAAAACGTCCACACGTCTCAGAGTTCACTGTGCAGTCTACCTGGGGAAAATGACAGAAACCATTTATCAATTTAGCAAGACTGTTTAATAGCAGTGCATTCAGAGTGGTGGTATACAGAAGCAGCCCTGATAATTAAAGCTACTGTGGGAACTGATCTCAATTCACTAATAAAGATAAAACAGAAGCGACAGAGCTATCATGGACACTTGACCCCCATATTGTAAAGCAATGCCCATCCTGTGGAACAAAACTGGATTGTAACTAATCTGGATGCAAGGAAATACAATGCATCCTCTGGGGTATCTGTGTGGACAAACTAGTATACTCACTTTAGCTAAAGACACTGTCCCTTTTAGTTTTGTTGCTGCAGTTTCATATTCTGGGGCTAGTTGCTGGCAGTGACCACACCTGATAGAGAGATGAAGGGAGGCGCCATACAAAGAAAAGGAAGAGAATGATAAAATGTCACAAATGCTAGAGGCAAGTGTGACAACTGAGATATCAGGTGACTTAGAAGTGTCAAAGAGAGACCTAGACTAGTCATAATCCACTACTCAAATATGTCAGCGCAGAATGCACAAAAAAATTACGTAACACTGTTAGTTTGAATTGAGCAGACACATTGAGTCAATATAGCGATCTAGAGTAAGACAGTTTTATCGGCTAACGTTAACTGCACAGTTATAAATGTAAATAGTTAATCTATCTACAGCATTGTGCGGTATAATCGATATTAAAATCAGGAATGAATTTATATTTACTAAACATGTTTAGATGGCTGTCGTTCGTGCATGCTAATGAATTAGCTACAACGCTAGCTATAACATTGCTTACCAAGGCGCGAAGAACTCTACCAGCACAGTCTCGTACTCTGCTACCGTTTAAACGAAATCAGAATCCCCGAGCTCGAGCACGTCGCTGGCGGCTACAAAGACGTTCTGCTGAGCCAACGCAAAAAGCAAGAACAGGCGAAATGGACCCAAGGTACCCATCTCAGCAGAATTCATTTCTCCCAATAGCAAAATAGTGTAGCTGATATCCTCAGCTTTTCACTACCTCTCACTGCTCTCCATTCAAGTTCACTGCCAGGTGGGCGTGAGCAGGGGCGAAAATCTGATATCAACTTTGGAGGGGACAATTACATGACATTTTCTCAAGAGCAATTCCCAAGGGGGACACCAAAAGTAGTGCTGTAACACATAGCCTACATTGTAATATGGTAAATGTATATTGAAGAACCAAAGAAATAAGGTGTTTGCCGTACTCCTAACTACCGGTACCCAAAACTACACAACAGCAATACCATTGCCTTTAACAAATCTTAGTTCAGTCACCAGTTTAAGTTGAGAGTGGGGGTATCCATGGCATTTTCCAATTATGTTCCTATTTTACAAGTAAAAAAAATTGAGAACCTTTCATAATGTTGCCAAACAAAGACTCAACAAACTTACCTGAGACTCCCTGTCTCTGCCAGTCTGTCCCTGCATATCTGTCCCCAACTCTGCTGTCTGTGTGCCATCTGTTGCCTGCTCTGCCTAATGACATCATTGTGAAACATTTCCATTAGAATTTAATTTCTTTCTTATGAACATTTTATCAACTAGTCTTTGAGATATTAGGCTACTAGGGTTCTTACTATGCGTTTTGGTATACTGAAAAATACTCTGATAATTTGTAAGTCGCTCTGGATAAGAGCGTCTGCTAAATGACTAAAATGAAATGTAATGTCCATCTTTTTATTTTTCTGCCATTTTTCTACCTGGCTGGCTGGCTACACACACACACACACACACACAGTGTGTAGGTTATTTACAGTAGGAGATGGGCTTCTATCATTCTATTTGGGCTTCGATCTAAAAGGTAGCTAGCAAATGTGAAACGGATTGCAGTGACAAGAGTTGACAGCTGTATGAGTTCACCATTTACACAACATATGCTGCAACCTTTTGTAATTTTAATAGTTTGTTTCATATTGGCTGGCTTCCAACAATAGCTGAATTTGCAAAGCTAGCGAGCACCAATTCCGTTTCAGTGGTGTTTGCTATAATCTTTGCTACCTGGGTTAAATAAAGGTGAAATAAAATAAATAAAAGTTCCCTTGCGACAATTTAGCTTTTGCAACGAGACCATTAAATATATTTAAGACAATGGTAGAAGAGAGTGTAGTTCTGTTCAGTTTGGACTTCAGTTTAACGCTAACCTTATCACAGGGACTTTGAAGCACTAATTTACATCATCTGCATGCTGATCTTGGAATAAATTGACGATAGCAAAGATTCCATCTTTGACGACACCACATAAATGGAATAGGTACTAGCTAGCTTAATAGTTCATATTTGCGCGCTAGCTCTGCAAATTCAGCTAGTGTGTGTGTGTGTGTGTGTGTGAACCCTGCCAACATAAAACAAAACATTGCTATGGCGCGATTGACTGGATGAACCTCACGTCAGTTACGTGCATTGAGTGCCTTTCAGACAGTAGACACGACCCCTCAGTTACCTTGCCAACTAAGGAACTGGCAGTGGATCAAACCATTGTGAGGCAAAGGGTGGGGGGGGGGGTCGCAATCTTTTGAAACTTAAAAACGAGCTATTAAGTGTCTATAATCAGCGCAATTGCTTTCATTGCGTATTATTAATATTATTTAAATTACATAGTTATGTTTACAGTGATATATTGGGGGGACAAATCATATTTTTCCCAGGATGGGGGGGGGGGGGGGGGGGGTCGTGTCCCCCCCGGGATTTCCGCCCCTGGGGTGAGTGTAGTAGAGCCATTACCAAGAACATCTGTAGATGTCTAGTGGGGCGCCTCTTATAACATCTCAGTCATCAACGAAAGGAATTCATCAAAAAAGGCAAACAGATAAATTACATTTATTTTGTATAAAATATATAACTCTTGTACAGGTAGTATTACCGTGCAAAATTCCCATATTGTGCCATACATGCACAACTCAGGGAATTGAAAAAAGTATTAAAAAAAAAACATGTACATTATTGGACTAAACACCAATTGTCTATTTATAGTATTTATACAACTTTTGCCACACTAAGAGACTATGTTCCCTCGTCCCTCAGTTGTGCATTTGAGTGATAACTTTTAGACAAAGGGTGTATTTCTTTCAATAAATTAGTGATGTACAGTTACAGTGTTCACTGTCAAAATTGGTTATGGTAAAATTGAAAAGCTGCCATCTTTCGAGCTGCTGGTGTTGCTTCAGCTCAGTGAAGGCTCGGATGATTCTGATAGGAGTTTGTTAAAAGCGTTCATATGCCCTCAATGTTGCTTCCAGATTTCACCAGCCTTGAACTGGTTAGTATGAATATACTGCAGTCAAGTATCTTCTCTGCTCCTCTCCTTTGAAGTGTCTGAACTTAGTTCTGTCCTTTTTGGGTTGGTTCTGTCAAGTTCAGTCCTGCTCCTCATCTGTGACTGTCTGCTGTTCAGTGGTCACAGCTTCGTCCTCCAAGTTGACCTGGCGGGCAGCAGTGTGGAACAGGCGCATCAAGTCCCGAAACCGCCGAGACACCTGGACAAGAGAGATAGGAGTCAGTGGACGAGGGTTCATTTCACAAGCCAAGACTTCTCAACAAGTGCATTCCTGTTGGATTTGTTATAGTTTGGTTACAAAAAACAACCTTCACCTCATTGAGTGTCTTATTGCCAAGTTGGGTGGAAATTGCCTGGAAAGTACTCTGATTGGCACCTTGCTGCTGACAGGTGGTTAGAATGACACGGTCAGCCTCCCTGTAACCCAGAGAGGACTATCACTCTTTAACAAAAACTTTTTAAAACATTAAACAAAGACCAAACAAACATTTTCAGGCTCGTCTCTCTCACCTTGTCCAGAGTATGACCTTCTCCCCACTGGCAGTGAGGGAGATGTTTTTGGCACACACCGGGGGATCGGAAGAGGGGCTGGGACAAGGCTGCAGGGGGGTCAGGGGGTTCTCCATCTCCCCGCTAAAGGCTGTTGTGGGGCCTTCAGACACCCCCAAGCTTTCTCCATCCCCCTTACTCCTCTTTGGCGAGGGGCTGTGTTCTCTCTCCCCATCCTTCCACTCTCCCTCATCCTCCTCCTCATCATCCTCATCATCATCCTTCTCCTCAGTGAGGGGGAGTGAGCCTTCCTCAGGACCATCCCATGAAGGGGCTCCTTGCTTTCCTGAAAAGCATAATGGTTGTTTATCTGCAACGTGTGAAAGAGTTTAAAGGGGGGCTGAACTTCCTGATTTGACTAGTTTTTTTGGCTCATTCAGAAATGCAGCAGCCATGACTGAAGCCAAACGAGAGTCGTCTAACCGGCCTTCACCACCACAGACCACGTGTATGGCGTTGTGTGGGCGAGCGGTTTGCTGATGTCAACGTTGTGAACAGAGTGCTCCACGGTGGCTGTGGTTTATGGTATTGGCAGGCATAAGCTACGGACAACGATTGCATTTTATCGATGGCAATTTGAATGCACAGAGATACCGTGACGAGATCCTGAGGCCCATTGTCGTGTCATTCATCCGCCCCAATCACCTCATGTTTCAGAATGATAATGCACAGGCCCATGTTGTAAGGATCTGTACACAATTCCTGGCAGCTGAAAATGTCCCAGTTCTTCCATGTCCTGCATACTCACCAGACATGTCACCCATTGAGCATATTTGGGATGCTCTGGATCGACGTGTACAACAGCGTGTTCAGTTGCCACCAATATCCAGCCATTTCACACAGCCATTGAAGAGTGGGACAACATTCCACAGGCCACAATCAACAGCCTGATCAACTCTATGTGAAGGAGATGTGTGGCGCTGCATGAGGCAAATGGTGGTCACACCAAATACTGACTGGTTTTCTTATCCACGCACATACTTTTTTTTAAGGTATCTGTGACCACCAGATGCATATCTGTATTCCCAGTCATGTGAAATCCATAGATTAGGGCCTAATGAATTTATTTCAATTGACTGATTTCCTTATATGAACTGTAACTCAGTAAAATCTTTGAAATTGTTGCATGTTGCGTTTATATTTTGGTTCAGTATAGATAACTTGACCAGGTCTTGAAGTCGTCTAGGCTAGATAGTGCTAGCCTACTTATTTCGCGACCGTGGCAAAATTGGTTTGACATTGAATAGCCTCTCTGGAGCTAGTTAGGGACAGTCAATGAATTACACAATGGAAATGGGACAATTATCTTTTAGTTGTCTCATTAAATGCTTCCAATATTTGCATATGCAATTCTAAAATGTATAGTTGGTTTGAGGAATAAGTCATAGAAATTTGGCAGCATTGACAAACATTTTGTCGGTGTACATTGTCATTTACTGATGGTCCCCAACTAGCCCCATAGGGATATTGAAAGTCAAACCAAATTGAGCATAGGCATTAAAATCAGGTCGCATGCACCTGCGCTCCGAATTGATGATTACTTGGGTGCTGACAGCTGTGGGCAGGATTGACATAAACCCAAAAGGAAAACAGTACCCTTCATTCCGTGACATACCATTTTTTCCTATCATCTCGCAAATCTCAGTTTTGGACAAGACTGACTTTATGACTCTTATCGATGCCACAATGCCGTTTTCAAAATGAGAAATAGCTTTTTAGGGGCAGTCGCACATTAAAGTTTTGCATTCTATAGGACAACATACAATGTATTTTCAGCCATATTACTTATGTAGATCGGTTTTACTTTAGTTGCTTTTGACCAAATAATGACAACAACCTTAATTCATACAGCATAGGTAGTGCAACTCTTACCAGGATGTGGACTGTTGGCCCCACTGTCGACTTCATCTTTAACTTCAGCGTCCACCTCTTGCTCTTCCTCCCTCTCTTCCTCTTTCTCGTCTTCCCTCTCTTCCTCCCTCTCCTCCCCGCCTGTCTCAGTGTGGAGGTTGGCTGTGGGGCTGGTTGCTGTGGGGTACAAGGGGTCAAGGCTCTTCATCGCCCTGGGGATGCCATCGGAAGCCTGAGCGAAGACCGCATGTCACATTCTGTCATCTCCATAACTCGTTTTATTCACAGACAGTTTAGAACAACAAAACACTAGACTACGAGGCTACCTTGTTGCCATGGCAGCGAGAGCATCCTTTCCTCTTGTGTCTGCGAAGCTTGGCATCATGGCTGGCACCATGACAGAGGCAGAAGCAGTCCTTTTCTGGCCAATCACACTCCTGTGAAGAAAGATAACCAGCCAAATCAGAATCATAATTGCAAATGCAATTAGAAATCAATAAACGACACAGTTTACATTTCCTCAAACCTTGTAGATGCCATGAGAACCCATCTTTCTCCTCCGGCTGCGACCTGTCATTGGTGGAATCTCTTCTTCCTCTAGATCAGGGAGGGTCACTTCTTCAAAACCACCACTTGCCCCTCCCCCTGACCCCAAGCCAACACCCTCGCCTCCGTCTATTCCGCCCCCTGCCTCCTCTGGCCAACAAGCCTCCTCAAACTGCCCTGGACGGGCTGAGGGTGGGCGGAGCTCATCAAAGAATACCCAGAATTCCCCTTGCAAGTGGGTGTGGCCTTTCAGGAGGGAGGACATCTGTGCTTTAAGCTGTAGAAAACAGAGGTGGATTACACTGGTGATTTAACATTGGTTTAATGTGCTGACAACTAATGTGAATTGTGTAGAATAGTGACATACCTCCTCTATGCTGGCAGGACTGAGGCCAGGTCCCCCCTGCAGAGCACGTACAATTTTCTGGTAGTGAGACAGGTTTTCCCCAAAACTAATCTCCAGCTGCCTCAGGAAGCGTCGACTCCGCTCAAATGCCTGCTGCTCCTCAAACTGGACAGGACATAAAACATCACATAGTCGAAGAGTATTAATGGCTTTTTCAGCAGTGAGAACTTTGCAGATTCACTACAATGTGTTAGGCTACAAGACAAATAATTTTTGTTCAACATAATTATATATGAACACTAGAGGTCGACCGATTAATTAGGGCCGATTTCAAGTTTTCATAACAATCAGTATTTTTGGATGCCGATCATGGCCGATTACATTGCATTCCACGAGGAAACTGCGTGGCAGGCTGACCACCTGTTACGTGAGTGCAGCAAGGAGCCAAGGTAAGTTTCTAGCTAGAATTAAACTTATCTTATAAAAAACAATCAATCTTCACATAATCACTAGTTAACTACACATGGTTGATGATGTTACGAGGTTAACTAGTTTGTCCTGCGTTCCATATAATCAATGCCTGTTAATTTATCATCAAATCACAGTTTACTTCACCAAACGGGGGATGATTTAACAAAAGCGCATTTGCGAAAAAAGCACAATCGTTGCACCAATGTACCTAACCATAAACATCAATGCCTTTCTTAAAATCAATACACAGAAGTATTTTTTTAAACCTGCATATTTAGTTAAAAGAAATTCATGTTAGCAGGCAATATTAACTAGGAAAACTGTGTCACTTCTCTTGCGTTCATTGCACGCAGAGTCAGAGTATATGCAAAAGTTTGAGCCGCCTGGCTCGTTGAAACTAATTTGCCAGAATTGTACATAATTATGACATAACATTGAAGGTTGTGCAATGTAACAGCAATATTTAGACTTAGGATTGCCACCCATTCCATAAAATACGGAACGGTTCCGTATTTCACTGAAAGAATAAACGTTTTGTTTTCGAAGTTATAGTTTCCGGATTTGACCATATTAATGACCAAAGGCTCATATTTCTGTGTTTATTATATTATAATTAAGTCAATGATTTGATATTTGATAGAGCAGTCTGTCTGAGCAGTGGTAGGCGGCAGCAGGCTTGTAAGCATTTATTCAAACTTTACTGCGTTTGCCAGCAGCTCTTAGAAATGCTTGATTCACACCGCTGTTTATGACTTCAAGCCTATCAACTACTGAGATTAGGCTGGCAATACTAAAGTGCCTATTAGAACATCCAATAGTCAAAGGTATATGAAATACAAATGGTATAGAGAAAGTCGACGCGTCATAATTCCTATAATAACTACAACCTAAAACTTCTTAACTGGGAATATTGAAGAACTGGGAATATTGAACTACCATTTCATATGTTCTCATGTTCTGAGCAAGGAACTTAAACGTTAGCTTTTTTTTTACATGGCACATATTGCACTTTTACTTTCTTCTCCAACACCGTGTTTTTGCATTATTTAAATCAAGTTGAGCATGTTTCATTATTTATTTGACACTAAATAGATTTTATTTATGTATTATATTAAGTTCAAATAAAAGTGTTCATTCAGTATTGTTGTAATTGTCATTATTACAAAAATATATAAAAATCGGCCGATTATTTGGTATCGGCTTTTTTGGTCATCCAATAATCGGTACCGGCGTTGCAAAATCATCATCGGCCGACCTCTAATGTACACTCTGTTACATTGGGCTTGATCCTTCATAAGCATCTATGAAAATATCCAATACGAAGTGATAAGCGGCTGTGATGTCATCCTCACCAGGCCACACTCCAAAGCCTGCTCCGGGAGGAGGAAGGCCGCAAAGTCTCTGAGGAGGTCTGGCCATTCCCCCAGGACAGGACGAAGCTGGGAGAAGAGCTCCACTGCGCTGCGCCCCTCACCCTCCTGCTCAAACTCATATAGCAGCCCCAAGAACTCCTCCACCTTACCAGGTACGCCCTGAAGGGCTTCCCGCACCTGAGGGAGGAAGACGGGTTCCAGAGTTAAAGTTAACCTTTTCTTTTTATTGGATAACTGCTACTAATGCTTTGCAACTTGTTGTGAAGCATGTCATTTAGAGTATGCTACCCGAGATCCAAAATCCACTTCACAAAAAACACAATCCATTTTTGTTCCTTACCCTGTTGAGGTAGGCCTGTGCAAAGGCGATGTCCTTGCTCTCTCTGAGGGGGTCATTGTCTAGAATGTGGTCGTCATAGAGCAGCAGCAGCTTGGACGTGTCCTTACTGTCCCTCTCCGGACGACGACTACGCCTCAGACTGCGAGGAGGCCTGCCTCGCCCTGAGGGTACCCAAACACAGGAAAAGAGAGAAGATACATAACAAGGATTAAAATTAGTACTTATATGGAAGTGAATACTTAGTAGACAATTTCTGAGAACATGAAAACATTTTGTAGTGGGTCTCCATCACCCCTAGGCCTGAGACAGACCTCTGCCGCGTCCAGCTCCCTTCCCACTGGCTCTGGGGGTTCCCTCCCCAGGGGGCACGTCCTCCTCTCCAGGGACCTTACTGACCCCGCCGTCCCCAGACTCCAGCCCCTCCCCCTTGGTGGGCCCCTCCTCCTCCTCAGAGTTCTCCTCCTGGGAGTTCTGGGAGACGGGGGAGTTTGGAGAGTTGTCCTCCTCAGAGTCACACAGCCTCCCCTCTGAGGCCAGCCATGTCAGCTTCTTCATGGTCTCCTGTGGGATGGATGGTGGGCGACCGTTAGCAAGCTTATGGAGAACTAATGAAGAGAATATTCTTAACTTTCTAGATATATTAAGGTAGAATGTTGTAAAAATAGAAACATTTGCTAGCTGTCTGAACAGGTTAACTTATGCTACTTTCAAGCCAAAAAAGTCAGACTTAAACTTTTAAGTTACGTACCTGCAGCTCGGGCACTGAGAGAACAGACTCCTCTGAGGCTGATGACATCACTTCCTCTTCATCTTCATCCTGAGTAAGGTCATCAAAGTCTTCCTCTTCCTCCTCCTCCCCTTGCCTCTCCTGTTCTCCATCCCCATCTTTCTCTCCATCCTTCTCTCCTCCTCCATTCTGTCCTCCATCTCTTTCTCCCTCTTCTTCCCCCTCTCCACTTCCCTTTCCATCTTCACCCTGCTCTCTGTTTTTCTCCTCCTCTCCCCCTCTTCCACTGTCTCCTTCTCTTTGGTCACCCTCTTCTCCACCATTCTTCTCTCCTCCTCCTCCAGTTTGTTCCTGTGCTACAGTCCTTCCACTCAGCATGCCCATGCCATGCACACCACAATCTCCCTCCTCTTCTTCCCTTCTCTCATCCTCTTCACCGCGATTTCCCTCAGGTGGTATGTCAGGTATGTGTGTTGATGTAGCTGCCATGCACCACCTCTCTAGCCCCACCTCTCTCCTCTCTTCTTCTCCCCCTATCCTGTTATTCTCCACCCCATCCTCCCCTCCCTCCATTTCACCAACCATCATTCTCTCCAGGGCGTCAGCATGGCTTTCCAGGCTGGAGCAGGGGCTCCCAGAGGGTGACTCAGAAAGTGTCAGGAGAGGACCCTCCACATCCCCCCATCCCTCCTTCTCTTCCAGCTCCCCCTCTTCCCGTAATCCCTCCACCAATCGGTGCAGCTGCTCCTCTAAACTCGACCCGGAAGCATCTCCGCTGGTCAGAACACTGTTGCTGGGCAACCGGACACTCAGTGCCTGCTGGTAGCCTATTGTGCCATTAGGTAAAGTGGTGAGTGGCCAGAGGCAGGAAGGTATGCCATTCGTTAACCCAGTAATATTGTGTTGGGGTGCAGGCGACAGACTAAACGGGAGGCTTTCAGACTGGTGAAACCCATTCTCTGAAGCACTGGATGACACGGACCCGTTTGAGACCAGGCAGTTTTTGGGCACCCATAGCATTTGCATAGAACCATGGGTCGCAGTTTGTACCAGTACATACTGGTCATTCTTAGGGGCTGAGAGGCTCTGGATGATTGACGGAGACATAATAGCATGGGAGCTGCTAGACTGGAGTGTGAAAGTGTCTGTATTAGTAATGTTCGGGGTGTATCCAGAAAGGTTTTGGGAGTATGTTAAGGATGGGTCAAACCCAACTTCATCTTTGACCTCTGCATGGATTGGTTGCCCCCAGGTGCTGTTCTGATTGTCGAGGGAGGGGTTCATAGGGCTGGTTTTGATGCTAAGGGGAGGGGAGGGCGTGTCAGAGAAGAACACAGGGCTAGACTTGAGCTGGAGCCTGCTATCAGGGGGTGTGGGGGGATAGTTCAGGGAAACTTCCAAGCTGGGTGGGGCAGGCAGGAGGGGCCTGGGCAGAGTACGGGCGAGAGCTGCTCTGGTCTTAGCCTGAGTGTCCTGGTGGGAAGGGGTGGAGCGTGAGGGTCGCTTGGCCAATCTTGGAGCAGCACAGGCACGACGGGCTGAGTTAGTGACCAATGAGGGAATACCACCATTCTCTGCTGGAAGAGCAAACAAGGGGGGTGGGGGTGATGGCTTTGGGGTAGCCGGCTGGATGGGCAGCAGTTTGCGAAACGGTGCCCGGTAGGGTGTTTTTTTCTCTGTTTGATTGGGACTCGTTTGCATCACAAAGAGGGGGGCTCCCACCGGAATGGAGGGTAAGACCTGAACCAATGGCACTGCTCCATGGGCAGGAGTGACAGGAGCCTGGGACAATGGCAGGGCCCTTTGGATTGGAGTGCTGGGGGCCTTGGCCAATAGGATAACCCCTTGTGAGGGGATAGGTCCAGGAAAGCGGAGTGTATCTGGCAGGGCTTTGGCTAGGGGCGTAAGCGGGGCAGAATGGGTGAAAGCGTAGAAGGGACGAGGTTTAGGGGCGATGGGTGGGCGCTCGCCTTTGTAGTTCATGCAGGGGTGTAGGCGTAGGATGACATTTCTAGGGAGAGATGGGGGATATCGCGTCCCATTGGCGAACGTGTAAGGAGGTGCTGGAGGAGGTGGAGGTATTCTGGATGGAGATTTTCCATTTGGTTTATTGTACTCCATCACCGCCCTGTGGATGAATGGTAGACTCTTCTGTAGAGGAGAAACAATTTACATAGGAATTAGTACCTATTAGTAGTAATAGGGAAGTAAAATGGAGAATGACACATTTTCTCTGATAAGTAAATACTGAGAGTGGTGGTAGGTGAGTTTGTACCCGTAGCCAGTTGGGCATGACGGACATCTCTCTCTCCACTGGGGGGCGCTCCTCCCCTGGCATCACCCTGCCACAGGTCTCCTGCATGGCAGGAACTATGTTGTGCTGACAGTACAACTAAGGGAGAAGAAAATAACAGATAAAGCCCAAATGGAAATAGGTGATAACATCAAGGCATGATCAAAACATTGAGAAAGACTGTGATAAGCATCAATGAGTTGTGAGGTCCACACCTTGATAGCGTTGTCAGATGCCTTGTGGCCACACAGCTCCTTGACACGGGAGCGTAGCTGGTCCTGCTTCTTGGTACGGATGAGGTAGCGACACATGAGCTGGTAGGGGAGCTCTGTCTGGCTGAAGTGCTTCAGCCCAAGTACAATGAGCCTGGAACAAAAATCCACATTGCGAGTAAATATCTAGTCTTAAGTCTAACATTCAAACATGCGAGGAGGAATTTGATGCTTGGTTGTAGCAGTAAAGATGACATAGTTCCAACTATGTCGGTGAACGGTCATTGAATGGATTTGGAGATTGCTGAAAAGAGGGTCTCTCTCTAGCTAAGGGTAACACACCTTCAAGTGTTAATATTCAGCTCAATACTGAGCAGGCACTCACAAAATATTCATGTTTGGCATGGCTATTTTTGACCAGGGACTGTGTGTGTAAAATGAGGATTGTTTTTTAACGGGTTGTTTGTGAACATGAGCTCCTGTGGAGTTTGTGTCCCCATACAAGACGTGCAGCATGTGTAAATGTGTGTGTGTGTGTGCACGTGTACCTGTCCTCTCCGCGTGTGTAGAAGTTGTTCTTGGTGCGTGGAGGGTGCAGTGCGGGGTCCAGGCTGCAGTGGGGCAGGAGCTCTGGGTAGAGGAAGACGGAGCGGGTGGCGAGCAGCCAGGCCGTCTCAGCATGCAGCAGAGGGTATGTACGCACTGCAGGGACAACCAAACACTTACACGCAATTCACAAAACCCACCCTCTGACACACATAGATAACACAAAACAGCTACACACACAGGCTATAAATACCATCTTTAGTACATACAATTCAGACTCTCACATATTTACATTACATATGAACCACACACACACACCAGACCTCCCTGTTCATTACCATTGTTATAGCGTGTTTGAGGCCTGGCAGGGGGGGTTGGAGGAGAAGGAGCGGATGGCGAGACAGAGCTCTCCTGCTCCTGGACCAGAGACAGTGCCCCCTGGAGGTTACAGGCCCTGAAGATGCTGCTGAAGCCTGGGTCCCGGACTGACCTGATCGCCTCCGCACGCTGGGCAAACGTCTGGAGCTCCTCCTGGGTGGGAGGCACAGAGAGGGGTGTGTGTGTGTGTGTGTACACAGCAGCGTGAGGAATTGACTCAAAAAGACAACTAAAGCTTTTTTTTGTTACAAGCCGTGTTTCGTTAAAGGCTATTTATTTTTGTTACAAGCCGTGTTTCGTTAAAGGCTATTTTTGTTACAAGCCGTGTTTCGTTAAAGGCTATTTATTTTTGTTACAAGCCGTGTTTCGTTAAAGGCTATTTATTTTTGTTACAAGCCGTGTTTCGTTAAAGGCTATTTATTTTTGTTACAAGCCGTGTTTCGTTAAAGGCTATTTATTTTTGTTACAAGCCGTGTTTCGTTAAAGGCTATTTATTTTTGTTACAAGCCGTGTTTCGTTAAAGGCTATTTATTTTTGTTACAAGCCGTGTTTCGTTAAAGGCTATTTATTTTTGTTACAAGCCGTGTTTCGTTAAAGCCTGTGTAAAGTTCATTTGTTTCAATGTACCGGTAGGCACATGCGGCTTATAGACATGTGCGGCTTATTTATGTTCAAAATAATATTTCTTTTTTTAAATTCAGTGGGTCGGCTTATATTCAGGTGCGCTTAACAGTCCGGAAATTACGGTACATACATACATACATACATACATACATACATACATACATACGTACGTACGTACGTACGTACGTACGTACGTACGTACGTACGTATATATATATACACACACACACACACACCACACACCACACACACACACACACACACACACACACACACACACACACACACACACACACAGTGTATATATATATATGTATGTATATACACTGCTCAAAAAAATAAAGGGAACACTAAAATAACACATCCTAGATCTGAATGAAAGAAATAATCGTATTAAATACTTTTTTCTTTACATAGTTGAATGTGCTGACAACAAAATCACACAAAAATAATCAATGGAAATCCAATTTATCAACCCATGGAGGTCTGGATTTGGAGTCACACTCAAAATTAAAGTGGAAAACCACACTACAGGCTGATCCAACTTTGATGTAATGTCCTTAAAACAAGTCAAAATGAGGCTCAGTAGTGTGTGTGGCCTCCACGTGCCTGTATGACCTCCCTACAACGCCTGGGCATGCTCCTGATGAGGTGGCGGATGGTCTCCTGAGGGATCTCCTCCCAGACCTGGACTAAAGCATCCGCCAACTCCTGGACAGTCTGTGGTGCAACGTGGCGTTGGTGGATGGAGCGAGACATGATGCCCCAGATGTGCTCAATTGGATTCAGGTCTGGGGGACAGGCGGGCCAGTCCATAGCATCAATGCCTTCCTCTTGCAGGAACTGCTGACACACTCCAGCCACATGAGGTCTAGCATTGTCTTGCATTAGGAGGAACCCAGGGCCAACTGCACCAGCATATGGTCTCACAAGGGGTCTGAGGATCTCATCTCGGTACCTAATGGCAGTCAGGCTACCTCTGGCGAGCACATGGAGGGCTGTGCGGCCCCCCAAAGAAATGTCACCCCACACCATGACTGACCCACCGCCAAACCGGTCATGCTGGAGGATGTTGCAGGCAGCAGAACGTTCTCCACGGCGTCTCCAGACTCTGTCACATGTGCTCAGTGTGAACCTGCTTTCATCTGTGAAGAGCACAGGGCGCAGGTGGCGAATTTGCCAATCTTGGTGTTCTCTGGCAAATGCCAAACGTCCTGCACGGTGTTGGTCTGTTAGCACAACCCCCACCTGTGGACGTCGGGCCCTCATACCACCCTCATGGAGTCTGTTTCTGACCGTTTGAGCAGACACATGCACATTTGTGGCCTGCTGGAGGTCATTTTGCAGGGCTCTGGCAGTGCTCCCCCTGCTCCTCCTTGCACAAAGGCGGAGGTAGCGGTCCTGCTGCTGGGTTGTTGCCCTCCTACGGCCTCCTCCACGTCTCCTGATGTACTGGCCTGTCTCCTGGTAGCGCCTCCATGCTCTGGACACTACGCTGACAGACACAGCAAACCTTCTTGCCATTGCTCGCATTGATGTGCCATCCTGGATGAGCTGCACTACCTGAGCCACTTGTGTGGGTTGTAGACTCCGTCTCATGCTACCACTAGAGTGAAAGCACCGCCAGCATTCAAAAGTGACCAAAACATCAGCCAGGAAGCATAGGAACTGAGAAGTGGTCTGTGGTCACCACCTGCAGAACCCCTCCTTTATTGGGGGTGTCTTGCTAATTGCCTATAATTTCCACCTGTTGTCTATTCCATTTGCACAACAGCATGTGAAATGTATTGTCAATCAGTGTTGCTTCCTAAGTGGACAGTTTGATTTCACAGAAGTGTGATTGACTTGGAGTTACATTGTGTTGTTTAAGTGTTCCCTTTATTTTTTTGATATATATAGAGAAAGAGAGAGAGACTCAGTAACTCACCAGGTATTGTTTGGTGGTGTGGGCCTTGTGGTGCAAGGCCTCCACAGGGCTGCACAGCAGGTGCACCTGGGTCAGCAGCTGTATGTGCTGAACAGAGACAGACAAAACAGGCAGGGGGGGGGGGGGGGGGTGTCAGTGAGTCTACCAGTGTCATGTGTCAATATTTCAACAATTAGAAACTAATTCAAATTAATGGTGTCAATAATAAGGCAACTTTGAAAACAGTCATGTTATATTCCACCAACTTTAGTTCCTCAGTTTGGTTTTACGAGCGGGCCAACCTACCTGTTGGACTTGCTGCTGGAGCTGGAGTTTCTGGGTGTGGTTGAGCGTGAGGACAGGGCAGGGCAGAGGAGGCAGCAGCACCATGGGGGGTGATACCGTGACCATGGGGGTGGAACGGCCAGGGGTCTCCTGGAGGGCTCTCCTCTGCTGCAGAGCCTCCATCTGCTCCCTCACAGTACGCCGCCGCTCTGTTAGCATGTTAGCCAGTGGCTCCTGAAACCTGCAGAGATCAGAGGGCAGGGGTCAGGAAAGGGAATAATAATCATATTGATGACAGAATAATAATACAAGGGGATCTGATGGAGGTTCGTTTGCGTAGCTCTATGTACTTTTGTGCACTGAACTTTTGGAATGTGACGAAAGCGTAGCTCCGCTTGTGCAGACTGACATCACAGTGGTGAGACTTAACCCTCTCTAGGACTCAGCTACTACCACATTGCTGAGTCCTAAGTGGTAGTAGCACTGTCACAGAGCCCTTACTCCACAGTGTGGAAAAACCTGTCTGTCTCTCCGCACGTCATACCGCCTCGTTAACATTTAGAAACACCCATTACAGCCAGGACCAGGACACAGTGACGCAAACGTGTGCGCGTGCATGCGTGGAGGGTTGCTGGAAGGAAGTAAAACGCTCTCTGCTCCCATCAGCTCAGAGAAGTGGCCTGAAAACGGCACGTCGCACACACAGAGACCTCTCAACAGACGTCACAGTTCAAACATCAAAGTAGGCACATGTGTCAACCAGCTACTGAAAACCTGGCGCACTGGGAGTGTATGTGTGTGTGACACACAAAGTGAGTTTGTTAGCGGTGTGTTAGGTGTAGCTCAAATGTGACTCCTGTGTGTTAGTGTGGATTGTAGCTCTACTGTGAGTTCTGTGTGTTAGTGTGGATTGTAGCTCTACTGTGAGTTCTGTCCACCTCCTGACACTTCAGAGGAAGAGAAAACACCAGAGCATTTCTCTGCCTCCCTACCCAAGCAGATACAGCACACCTATGCTGCTCTGTCCCGAAGGGAGGCCTTGGTGTGTGTGTGTGTGTGTGTACGTCATTTCAAGTAATTCCTAGAATGGCATAGATGGATAGGCTCACTCGGCTACACAGCTGATGCCTGCTGGACTGTTCATTAACACAGGACTTACTTTTGTTTATCTGTCAGCCCCAGCCTCGAACTCAGGCCCTGTGTGTAGCTAACTGACCCTCTCTGCCCATTTATCGCCATTTACCCTTTGTTGTCGTCTCAGCTGTTTACCCGTTGTTGTCTCACCTGTTGTCTTAGCTCTCCCAATCAACACCTGTGATTGCTTTATGCCTCTCTCTAATGTCAATATGCCTTGTATACTATTGTTTAGGGTAGCTGTCATTGTTTTATTTTACTGTGGAGCCCCTAGTCCTGCTAAACATGCCTCAGATAGCCCCCTTGTCCCACCCCCCACACATGCGGAGACCGCACCTAGCTTAATGGGCGCCTCCAGAGATGCAATCTCTCTCATCGTCACTCAATGCCTAGGTTTACCCCCACTGTACTCGCACCCTACCATACCCTTGTCTGTACACTATGCCCTGAATCTATCTTACCACGCCCAGAAATCTGCTCCTTTTATTCTCTGTTCCCAAAGCACTAGACGACCAGTTCCTATAGCCTTTAGCCGTACCCTCATCCTACTCCTCCTCTGTTCCTCTGGTGATGTAAAGGTTAACCCAGGCCCTGTGTGTCCCCAGGTAGTCTCATTTGCTGACTTCTGTAACCGTAAAAGCCTTGGGTTCATGCATGTTAACATCAGAAGCCTCCTCCCTAAGTTTGTTTTATTCACTGCTTTAGCACACTCTGCCAACCCTGATGTCCTAGCAATGTCTGAATCATGGCTTAGGAAGGCCACCAACATTTTTGACATTTCCATCCCCAATTACAACATTTTCCGTCAAGACAGAACTACTGAAGGGATCGGATTTGCAATCTACTGTAGAGATAGCCTGCAGAGTTCTGTCATACTATCCAGGTATATGACCAAACAGTTCGAGCTTCAACTTTTAAAGATCTCTCCAGAAATAAGTCCCTCACTGTTGCCGCTTGTTATAGACCCCCCTCAGCTCCCAGCTGTGCCCTGGACACCATATGTGAATTGATTGCCCCCCCATCTATCTTCAGAGTTCGTACTGCTAGGTGACCTAAATTGGGATATACTTAACACCCCGGCCGTCCTACAATCTAAGATCACACAAATTATCAAAGAACCTTCCAGGTACAACCCCAAATCCATAAACATGGGCACCCTCATAGATATCATCCTGACCAACTTGCCCTCCAAATACACCTCTGCTGTTTTCAACCAGGATCTCAGCGATCACTGCCTCATTACCTGCGTACATTATGGGTCCGCGGTCAAACGACCAACCCTCATCACTGCCAAATGCTCCCTAAAACGCTTCTGCGAGCAGGCCTTTCTAATCAACCTGGCCTGGGTATTCTGGAAGGATATTGACCTCATCCCGTCAGTAGAGGATGCCTGGTTGCTCTTTAAAAAGTGCTTTCCTCACCATCTTAAATAAGCACGCCCCGTTCAAAAAAATGTAGAACTAAGAACAGATATAGCCCTTGGTTCACTCCAGACTTGACTGCCCTTGACCAGCACAAAAACACCCTGTGGCGCACTGCACTAGTATCGAATAGTCTCCGCGATATGCAACTTTTCAGGGAAGTCAGGAATCAATACACACAGTCAGTTAGGAAAGCAAAGGCTAGCTTTTTCAAACAGAAATTTACATCCTGCAGCACTAATTCTCAACATTTTTGGGACACTAAAGTCCATGGAGAATAAGAGTACCTCCTCCCAACTGCCCACTGCACTGAGACTAAGAAACACTGTCACCGCTGATAAATCCACAATAATCGAGAACTTCAAGAAGCATTTCTTTACGGCTGGCCATGCTTTCCACCTGGCTACCCCAACCCCGGCCAACAGCTCTGCATCCCCTGCAGCAACTGGCCCAAGCCCCCCCCCCCCCGATTCTCCTTCACCCAAATGCAGACAGCTGATATTCTGAAAGAGCTGCAAAATCTGGACCCCTGCAAATCAGCTGGGCTAGACAATCTGGACCCTCTCTTCCTAAAATTATCCGCTGCCATTGTTGCAACCCTATTACTAGTCTGTTCAACCTCTCTTTCGTAACGTCTGAGATTCCTAAAGATTGGAAAGCGGCCGCAGTCATCCCCCTCTTCAAAGGGGGAGACGCTCTAGACCCAAACTGTTACAGACCTATATCCATCCTGCCCTGCCATTCTAAAGTCTTCGAAAGCCAAGTGAACAAACAGATCACCGACCATTTTTAATCCCACCGTACCTTCTCTGCTATGCAATCTGGTTTCCGAGCTGATCACGGGTGAACCTCAGCCACGCTCAAGGTCCTAAATGATATCATAACCACCATCGATAAAAGACAGTACTGTGCAGCCGTCTTCATCGACCTGGCCAAGGCTTACGACTCTGTCAATCACCATATTCTTATCGGCAGACTCAACAGCCTTGGTTTCTCTAATGACTGCCTCGCCTGGTTCACTAACTACTTCTCAGACAGAGTTCTGTGTGTCAAATCGGAGGGCTTGTTGTCGGGACCTCTGGCAGTCTATGGCAGTGCCACAGGGTTCAATTCTCGGGCCGACTCTTTTCTCTGTTTTTATCAATGAGGTCGCTCTTGCTGCGGGTGATTCTCTGATCCACCTCTACGCAGACGACACCATTCTGTATACATCTGGCCCTTCTTTGGACACTGTGTTAACAAACCTCCAAATGAGCTTCAACGCCATATAACACTCATTCCGTGGCCTCCAACTCCTCTTAAATGCTAGTAAAACGAAACGCATACACTTCAACTGATCGCTGCCCGCACCCATCTGCCCGACTAGCATCACTACTCTAGACGGTTCTGACTTAGAATATGTGGACAACTATAAATACCTAGGTGTCTGGCTAGACTGTAAACTCTCCTTCCAGACTCATTAAGCATCTCCAATCCAAAGTAAAATCTAGAGTCGGCTTCCTATTTCGCAACAATGCGTCCTTCACTCATGCTGCCGAACTTACCATCCTACCGATCCTTGACTTTAGCCATGTCATTTACAAATTATCCTCCAACACTCAGCAAATTGGATGCCGTCCATCACAGTGCCATCCGTTTTGTCACCAAAGTCCCATATACTACCCACCACTGTGACCTGTATGCTCTCGTTGGCTGGTCCTCGCTACATATTCGTTGCCAAACCCACTGGCTTCAGGTCATCTATAAGTCGTTAATAGGTATAGCTCCACCTTATCTCAGCTCACTGGTCACCATAGCAACACCCACCCGTATCACTCGCTCAAGCAGGTATATTTCACTAGTCATCCCCAAAGCCAACACCTCCTTTGGCCCCCTTTCCTTCCAGTTCTCTGCTGCCAATGACTGGATCGAATTGCAAAATCACTTGGAGACATATCTCCCTTGCTAACTTTAATCGTCAGATGTCAGAGCAGCTTACCGATCGCTGCAGCTGTACACAGCCCACCTGTAAATAGCCCATCCAACCAACCACCTACCTACCTCATCCCCGTATTTGTTTTTCTGCTCTTTTGCACACCAGTATTTCTACTTGTACATCCTCATCTGCACATACAGTTGAAGTCGGAAGTTTACATACACTTAGGTTGGAGTCATTAAAACTCGTTTTTCAACCACTCCATAAATTTCTTGTTAAAAAACTATAGTTTTGGCAAGTCGGTTAAGACATCTACTTTGTGCATGACAAGTAATTTTTCCAACAATTGTTTACAGACAGATTATATCACTTAAAATTCACTGAATCACAATTCCAGTGGGTCAGAACTTTATATACACTAAGTTGACTATGCCTTTAACCAGCTTGGAAAATTCCAGAAAATGATGACATGGCTTTAGAAGCTTCTGATAGACTAATTGACATCATTTGAGTCAATTGGAAGTGCACCTGTGGATGTATTTCAAGGCCTACCTTCAAACTCAGTGCCTCTTTGCTTGATATCATAGGAAAATCAAAAGAAATCAGCCAAGACCTCAAAAAACACATTGTAGACCTCCACAAGTCTGGTTCATCCTTGGGAGCAATTTCCAAACACCTGAAGGTACCATGTTCATCTGTACAAACAATAGTACACAAGTATAAACACCATGGGACCAGGCAGCCGTCATACCGCTCAGGAAGGAGACGCGTTCTGTGTCCTAGAGATGGTGCGAAAAGTGCAAATCAATCCCAGAACAACAGCAAAGGACCTTGTGAAGATGCTGGAGAAAACAGGTACAAAAGTATCTATAGCCAGAGTAAAACGAGTCCTATATTGACATAACCTGAAAGGCCGCTCAGCAAAGAAGAAGCCACTGCTCCAAAACCACTATAAAAAACCAAGACTACGGTTTGCAACTGCACATGGGGACAAGGATTGTACTTTTTGGAGAAATGTCCTCTGGTCTGATTAAACAAAATTAGAACTGTTTGGCTATAATGACCATCGTTATGTTTGGAGGAAAAAGGGGGAGGATTACAAGCCGAAGAACACCATCCCAACCGTGAAGCACGGGGGTGGCAGCATCATGTTGTAGGGGTGCTTTGCTGCAGGAGGGTCTGGTGCACTTCACAAAATAAATGGCATCATAAGGAAGGAAAATTATGTGGATATATCGAAGCAACATCTCAAGACATCAGTCAGGAAGTTAAAGCTTGGTCGCAAATGGGTCTTCCAAATGGATAATGACCGCAAGCATACTTCCAAAGTTGTGGCATAATGGCTTAAGGACAACAAAGTCAAGGTATTGGAGTGGCCATCACAAAGCCCTGACCTCAATCCTATAGAAAATGTGTGGGCAGAACTGAAAAAGTGTGTGCGAGGAAGGAGGCCTACAAACCTGACTCAGTTACACCAGCTCTGTCAGGAGAAATGGGCCAAAATTCACCCAACTTATTGTGGGAAGCTTGTGGAAGGCTACCCAAAACATTTGACCCAAGTAAAACAATTTAAAAGCAATGCTACCAAATACTAATTGAGTGTACGTAAACTTCTGACCCACTGGGAATGTGATGAAAGAAATAAAAGCTGAAATAAATAATTTTCTATTATTCTGACATTTCACAGTCTTAAAATAAAGTGGTGATCCTAACTGACCTAAGACAGGGAATTTTTACTAGGATTAAATGTCAGGAATTGTGAAAAACTGAGTTTAAATGTATTTGGCTAAGGTGTATATAAACTTCTGACTTCAACTGTATATCACTCCAGTGTAAATTCCTAGATTGTAATTACTTTGCCACTATTGGCCTATTTATTGCCGTACCTCCTTACTTCATTTGCACACACTGTATAGAGATGTTTCTATTGTGTTATTGACTGTACATTTGTTTATCCCATGTGTAACTCCGTTTTTGTTTCTGTCGCACTGCTTTGCTTTATCTTGGACAGGTCGCAGTTGTAAATGACAACTTTTTCCTCAACTGCCCTACCTGGTTAAATAAAGATTTAAAAAAAATGGGGAAAAAACGCATGAGCAGCTGCAGTCACGTATCCTGTAGTTGTTCATAACACATTAGACAGACAGCCAATTTGGCTCACCAACCAGCACAAAGTCAACAAGAGGAGGACCGTGTTTGTAGAAAAAAGCAAGCGTGAGCTAAACGGTCAAACATTCACATCCATTCAGTTCTGGGATAGATAGCACTGTTGACTCAAGGAGGACCAGGAAGCAATGGATTATTTGGCTCATCATAATGCTATTTTATGAAACAGTTGGCATTTTAAGAGCATCTCAAAAGTCTAGTTGCTTCATCTTGTTGTTTGCGCCGCATTACAATGTCTATATCATTATTAACCTGTCTGGGCTATGGGGCAGTATTTGCACGGCCGGATAAAAAAACGTACCCGATTTAAACTGGTTACTACTCTTGCCCAGAAACGAGAATATGCATATAGTTGATTTCGATAGAAAACACTCTAAAGATTCTAAAACTGTTTGAATGGTGTCTGTGAGTATAACAGAACTCATATGGCAGGCCAAAACCTGAGAAGATTCCATACAGGAAGTGCCCTGTCTGACAATTTGTTCTCCTTCTGTGGCATCTCTATCAAAAATACAGCATCTCTGCTGTAACGTGACATTTTCTAAGGCTTCCATTGGCTCTCAGAAGGCGCCATAAAGTATAATGGGGTGTCTGCAGTCTCTGGGCAAGTACAGCAGCTCTGTTTGTGAGTGGTCAGGCTGGGAACAGTGACACTGGAGATGCGAGTTCATGAGAATTTTCCATTTTTTTATTTCAGCCTTTGAATGAATACAACGTCGCCCGGTTGGAATATTATCGCTATTTTACGAGAAAAATAGCATCTAGACGTTCCGCTAGCGGAACACCTGCTCCAATATCCAATGATAGGCGTGGCGCGAATTACAAATTCCTCAAAAATACAAAAACTTCAATTTTTCAAACATATGACTATTTCACAGCATTTTAAAGACAAGACTCTCCTTTATCTAACCACACTGTCCGATTTCAAAAAGGCTTTACAGCGAAAGCAAAACATTAGATTATGTCAGCAGAGTACCAAGCCAGAAATAATCAGACACCCATTTTTCAAGCTAGCATATAATGTCACAAAAAACAAAACCACAGCTAAATGCAGCACTAACCTTTGATGATCTTCATCAGATGACACACCTAGGACATTATGTTATACAATACATGCATGTTTTGTTCAATCAAGTTCATATTTATATCAAAAAACAGCTTTTTACATTAGCGTGTGACGTTCAGAACTAGCATACCCCCCGCAAACATCCGGTGAATTTAATAAATTACTCACGATAAACGTTCACAAAAAACAAATTATTTTAAGAATTATAGATACAGAACTCCTCTATGCACTCGATATGTCCGATTTTAAAATAGCTTTTCGGTGAAAGCACATTTTGCAATATTCTCAGTAGATAGCCCAGCCATCACGGCTAGCCATTTAGACACCGACCAAGTTTAGCCCTGATCAAACTCCGATTTACTATTACAAAAGTTTCATTACCTTTGTTGTCTTCGTCAGAATGCACTCCCAGGACTGCTACTTCAATAACAAATGTTGGTTTGGTCCAAAATAATCCATCGTTATATACGAATAGCGGCGTTTTGTTCGTGCGTTCCAGACACTATCCGAAATGGTAAAGAAGGGTCGTGCGCATGGCGCAATTCGTGACAAAAAAAATTCTAAATATTACATTACCGTACTTCGAAGCATGTCAACCGCTATTTAAAATCAATTTTTATGCCATTTTTCTCGTAGAAAAGCGATAATATTCCGACCGGGAATCTCCTTTTCGGCAAACAGAGGGAAAAAAAAAAATCACAAAGACGGGGGCGGTCAGGTCACGCGCCTAAGCCCACAGTCCCTTGATCGGCCACTTGAGAAAGGCGATAATGTGTTTCAGCCTGGGGCTGGGATGACGACATTCAGGTTTTTCCCGGGCTCTGAGCGCCTATGGACAACGTAGGAAGTGTCACGTTAGAGCAGAGATCCTTAGTAAAAGATAGAGATGGCAAAGAAGTTCCAGAAATGGTCAGACAGGCCACTTCCTGTAAAGGAATCTCTCAGGTTTTGACCTGCCATTTGAGTTCTGTTATACTCACAGACACCATTCAAACAGTTTTAGAAACTTTAGGGTGTTTTCTATCCATATATAATAAGTATATGCATATTCTAGTTACTGGGTAGGATTAGTAACCAGATTAAAAAACGTACCCGATTTATCCAGCCGTGAAAATACTGCCCCCTAGCCATAAGAGGTTAAACAGCGTTTGACATGCTTTGAAGTACGTTAATGGAATATTTTGAAATTCGGATACTGACCTGAACGCACGAACAAAACAGAGGTATTTGAATATAACTATGGATTATTTGGAACCAAAACAACATTTGTTGTTGAAGTAGAAGTCCTGGGAGTGCATTCTGACAAAGAACAGCAAAGGTAATCCAATTTTTCTTATAGTAAATCTGAGTTTGGTGAGGGCCAAACTTGGTGGGTGTCAAATTAGCTAGCCGTGATGGCCTGGCTATGTACTCAGAATATTGCAAAAATGTGCTTTCGCCGAAAAGCTATTTTAAAATCGGACACCACGATTGCATAAAGGACTTCTGTATCTATAATTCTTAAAATAATTGTTATGTATTTTGTGAACGTTAATCGTGAGTAATTTAGTAAATTCACCGGAAGTTTGCGGTGGGTATGCTAGTTCTGAACATCACATGCTAATGTAAAAAGCTGTTTTTTGATATAAATATGAACTTGATTGAACAAAACATGCATGTATTGTATAACATAATGTCCTAGGAGTGTCATCTGATGAAGATCAAAGGTTAGTGCTGCATTTAGCTGTGGTTTTGGTTTTTGTGACATATATGCTTGCTTTGAAAATGGCTGTGTGATTATTTTTGGCAGGGTACTCTCATGACATAATCTAATGTTTTGCTTTCGCTGTAAAGCCTTTTTGAAATCGGACAATGTGGTTAGATTAACGAGAGTCTTGTCTTTAAAATTGTGTAAAATAGTCATATGTTTGAGAAATTGAAGTTATAGCATTTTTGAGGTAATTGAATTTCGCGCCACGCGATTCCACTGGCTGTTGACTAGGTGGGACGCAAACGTCCCACCTTGCCCAGGGAGGTTAATATGAGGTACTGGGTTGGTGGACCAATTCAGTGACCTTGTGGTTAGTGTCCACTCTGAGATCGGAATGTTGGGAGTTCGATCCCCGGCCAAGTCAAGACTGTAAAAATGGGAACCAATGCGCCTCTGCTTGGCACTCAGCATGAAGGAGATAGATTGGGGGTAAGGCCCTGCGATAGACTAGCATCCTGTCCAGGGGGTCTACTTGTACATCAAGCTGCCTCATGCTATAGAAACAGGAGATCTGCTCCTACTAGCTGTTCCAGCTCAAGGCTACTTACTTACTGGGTTGGCTGTACACTTTTTGAAAGCCCTTTCTTTCCCCGAGAGAAATAGTGAGAGGGTCAGGGTGGAATCATACCGAATGGCTTGTGGAACATTGAATTGTGGAGCACTCGGGGGTGGAGCAGCTTCCTCCCTCTCTTCATCTTCTTCGTGCCCATCGTCATCCTGCCCATTCACTATTAGCTCATCATCCTGGAACTGAAGGGGTAAAAAGTGTGAGATTCAGAAAGAGATTTTTTTAAAGAAATAGACTTGCAGATATGATCCCATAATCCTCCTCACCGTCTCGAAAAGCTCCTCCAATAGCTCGTTCACTTCCTTTTCTGAAAGAGGGAGAAAGGAAATAGTTTGGTTGAATTGGAATTTACCAGGCCCTTATATGTCTGTGGTTAGGGATGATGTATGGAAACATTATTACAGAGACTCACTGGTGATGCGTACGGCCCGGTCGTTCCTGTAGTCCTCTCGGTCAGGCTCATCCAGATCCTCCAGGAAATTATACTCTGGGTCGTCATCATCATCACCCTCTTCTGAGAGAGAAAAGAGAAGGCGGAGGTAGCGAGAGAGACAGAAACAGTTATTTTAAACTGTTTAAAAGTGAAGGTATATGGCCTAAGGGTAAAAGGGCTGTCAACACACACAACCATAACCAGTGAAGACGAAACGGGAAAGATGAGGCAGAGTGGGGGAGACAAACAGGAGCAGAGCAGTGGGGGGAAAAGTCAAAATGAGCAAAACATGACAGAGCAGAGAGAGCAATTAAACCAGCAACACACACATCTCCCGTAAAACGTGTATACACACACACACACAGGTTAAATGCAGCTCCATCTGTCTCAGTCTACCTGCTTCACACTTTTCAGTGTTTGGAGGAGTGCCAACTGTGTATTTCACTAATAAATGTATTTGCTCCAGGAAAAACTGAATTCATGGCCCATTTTTGAGAATGATGCAAAATCCTGTTGCATCGGTTTCTACATGGTCAGACCATTCCATTTCAATAGTACACTGCCCATCCTTCAACCCTCCCTCATCATCCCTTTCTTTGAATCCTAACCTTCATTCTCCATGTCGGATGTCATGAGGCCCTGCAGCCACTCGCTCCAGTCGCGGTCCTCCAAGGCCAAGCTGTAGTCGTACATGTCAGGCGTGATGTCAGGGGCATGTAGCTCCGCCTCCAGCTTGCCCAGGGGCACGTTCCTCAGGGTCCGTTTGGAGCGGGTACGACATGCCACCAGGCTAGACCCTGCACCTCCAGTCAGAGGCTGGAAACAGAGAGATGGAACCAATGAAGGAAGAGATTCACATTGGTCCTGATATGGCTGAATAGAGTCCTGATAAGAGTCAGAAGATTTCCTGGTATAGCTGAATAGTCTGCTAGTATTCATGGGTTGCACGTTTCGTCACAGTATTGTTTTGAACGTTCTCTTGAGGACTGATGACCGAATGAACGTTCTACTCAATGCATTGTCAATGGCGGTGATGAAGACTTCATCAAAAGAGCATTACAGTTGCTTGAAAACCCTATTACATTTCAAAAGGAGGCAAATAATTAGTAGGAAAACCTTTTGTCATAATTGTTATGTCGGCAGATTGACTTTAGATGCAGTATAACTTTAGCTAGCTAGCCAAGATTGAGGGGACAGCACTGAATTTTAGCTAGCTAACGCTAGCATTGATAGCTATTTTTGACAAACTTTGCTAGCTAATAGAAACTTTGCCCTCTCTAAAGTAAGTTCGACCACATAATGATGGAAAATGTGTTTTCGACTGATTATTTTCCTACTTTAGCACTGTCATCCTATTTCCAAGCCACTGTAGTGTAATTTAGACTAAATAGGCATTAGCCCCCGTCCAAAATGACTTGGCATCCGTCGGGGACTAATATGGCTGTGGGGTCTGTAGAAAGTTCATAATAATGGCAACGATGCGACTAAGTGATGGAAGTGCAACCCATTAATAGCTTAACAGTTTCAGTACCTGGAAGGGTTCGGTGCAGATGGGGCTGAGCTCCAGCTCTTCCTCCACTGCGTGAAGCTTCTCCAGGAATGTGCAGTCTTGGGCCCTGAGGGGCCGGGAGGGACCAGTGGAGGACGGGGGCGGAGGGGGCCCCATAGGAACAGTGTCTACCCTCAGATGTCTGGGCTGCCTTGGCTTCTAAACATAAACCAAGACCAACATTACAGTAAACTCATACTCATCCAGTGTACATTGTAAATATTAACTCAGTCAGTTAACTCTGACCCTGTGTATGTGTGTTAACATACTTTCTTGTATTCTTATTTCTCCTTTCTTGTATTCTTATTTCTCCTATGTTATCTTCAGTATTACTTTTGTATTGATTACTGCATTGTTAGGTTTAGAGGTGTCAAGAAAGGCATTTCACTGTACTTGTGACAACAAAATATAAAATAATAATTGCATTCTTTCCCCCCCAATTATTTCAATAACTTTCAATCAAAGGCCAAACGCAGAGTGTGTTACCTGTCTGGGACTGTCAAATCTGTCCTCTTCACACTCAGAGTGTCCAGGGGTCCTGGGCCGCGTCCCTCGGGCACACCGTGGGGACGAGGCTGTGCTGTCCACATCACTCCAAAACGTCTGAAACGACAATGTCACAGGCATGACATCGTAGTCACATAGCACACACTTTTGACTGATTGAAAATGCTCTTCCTCACCTCCTCTGTAGTCTCATCCTCCTCATCCTCATCGGGGCAGTACTCTTCATCAGAGGAGTCCTCCTCCTCCTCCAGAGGGATGTCAACAAACTGGGGGGGCTGGGGAGAGGAAGCAGGGAGTGAGATGAGAGGGAGCGAAATATAGAAAGAAAGCAACAGAGATGAAACAACAGTGAGGAGTAATAAAGTATTTGACATGACACTAGCACTGTGTGTGACAGGGACGTACCTTCACTTCAAGGGCCCTTTTGATAGGAGAAATATTCCAAGTGGGGATGCCCTGCAAGAGAAGAGGAAGCGGCTTTAGACTATTGAGATGAATCCAGGACAGAATATTAAAAGGTAGCTAGCTGCAAGTTGTGTTACTGGAAACCCACCACCCCCTTTTCTACCACCTCCTTCAGTCTGGAGCGGGTCATCTTGGGCTCCTGATGGATGCAAATAGAAGATAAAAACATTGAATTCAGGCAGAGGAGAGAGAAATTATTAAAAACTTGCAAGTGATATCAGCAACCAATTTCTGAGTTGTACTGTCAGTATAACTTGCTGTATGTTGACGCTCACAAATAGGGGTAGGTCCTGCGTCTCCTGGATGGCTGCTTTCATCATGGCCACTACGTGCTCGTTGGTTATCACCTCCTGAGGGAAACATTCACAGGTGTCAGTCAAAAATGTTCAACACTAACATTAGTACTTAGCAGTTAGCATTAACCCCTCTTTTGCCCGGATTGAGACCCATTTACATTTTAGTCATTTAGCATACGCTCTTATCCAGAGCGACTTACAGTAGTGAATGCATACATTTCATTTCATGCATTTTTTTTGTACTGGCCCCCCGTGGGAATCGAACCCATAACCCTAGTGTTGCACACACCATGCTGGCGTTGCAAACACCATACTCTACCAACTGAGCCACAGGGAAGACTACCCCAGGTAACTCACATGGAGGATGGTCCGTACGTTGACGGAGGTCAAGTTGTGTTGCTGTGACTTCCTCTCCAGATCCATATCCAGCTGCTCAAACTCATCCTCCTCACTGTCACTGGATGAATCTTCCGACGACTTTTTTCCAGCCACGGAGTGTCCCTCTTCCTGCCCATTGTCTAAAGTGCTCTTCATTTTCGAACTGCTCTTCCTCGTTGACAGCCTCTGGCCCCCACAATCCTCTCCATCTTCAGACAGAAGTAATGAATTTGTGCACATCAAAACAGAAACCCAATTCTCATACACTAGAAATCTGATTCAGTGTTTCCAAAATGGTGGGTATGTCCACTTCCTATAGAGCAGGGATAAGCAACTTTGATGGGGGTGAGGGCCACAATAAATCTGAATTCATCATGAGGCGCTGCAGTGGCTCGCAGGTCTGCATACCAACATCCATACATACCCACACATGCAGTCAGAGCAGGCCCTAGACTTTTGGGGGAAAACATTTTAGCTCCCCGCCTCGACCTTGGAGAGCTAATTTCCTTCAATTCCACACATTTTGCCAATGGGTTTGGAAAGCTAATTTCCTGCAATTCGACTAATTTTGCCATAAGGTGGAGAGAAATTATTGCAGTTTTGAATATGATATCTGAGGGTTGTCTGAGGGGAGGGGGGGGGGGGTTGTTTTTGGAAATTGTTCTTGTTTATTCAGAGTGTCACAAGAAGCAGAGTTGAGAAGCTCACCTAAGGTGATTACCAGGCCCAGTTCTGTGTCCTCTTCCTCTGCCTCAGAGGGGCTGGGAGATAGCTGGCAATCCTCCCCATTCTTAAGCTGGCCTGCAGCAGACACAAAACAAAGATTTCACAATGAGATGGGAATGTGATCAACTCCTATCACTGAAACATGTAAAACCAATAAATGTAAAACCAATGAAATGCCCTTGCACATAAACTCCCACATCCCTTCGTATCTCAGCAACACACTATGCGTTACTCTCTCTAGTTCTCCATTCCCCCTTCCTTTTCTCATCCCTCCGTACCTGAAGCAATGGTCCTCTGCTTGAACCTGGGAGAGTGTCTCATTGGTGACAGCCCATCTGGGACCGTCATCCCAGAGCCCTTTCCCTTAGCCGGGGTGGAAATGGAGATATGTCTGTTAACAGAGAGAGTGCAGAGTGGACCACCTTTGGAGATCTGGGGGGCACAGGTTGTCTCATCCCTCTTTAAGGCTTTAGAACGCATGGGCCGTGGTTCTGGGGTGCTCGATTTGCGTTTCTGGGCTTTCATGCTTCGAGGCCTGAAAGAACACAACAGTTTAACGTTACAGTTACATGAAGGGGGGGGGGGGGGGGGGGGGGGGGGGGGGCTAACGTTAGCAGACAGTAAAATATATTTTGTCATAGAATATGACAATATGATTCAATATGTAGTTGTTACTAGATAGACAAAATGTGTATAACCGAGTAAAACAGCTAACGAATGTGTCCCATTTGTGTGCAATCCAAGCTACTATCTAGCTAGCTGTTATTATCTAGCCAAGTTAGCAAGATAGTGGTGCCGCTTTCTCAGTTGCAGAACAAAAAGCACAACCAAGTCAACACAGCTATAGAAACAATTTCTTACTAGCTAAAATAATCGTATGATACAAGTCACGCTACTCACGCTAATGACCCTGAGGTAGTTGTTTGGGTAGCTAGCTAGCTAGTGTTGTTGTTATTAGCTTGCTGGCTAACGACGTATATTTGTCAACAACTAACCTTGTGTGTTTGTGTGTCTCGGAACTGGACGCCCGACTTTTATAGGTTGACAGTACATTGACCTTTCAAATTTAGTAACTTTATTGATGTCACTTACCCGCAAATAGGCATTTGGTGCCATGAGAAGATAACGAACTAAGCAAATCTCAAAATAATTTACAGCGCCCTTTCCCGCGTGTTACAGATAAATCCATCCCCAATTAATTTCCCCATAGCATTAGAGATCCTACCTCAAGTACAGTGGGCCTGCTATCAGCAGTGAAAGGTTAGACTATTCAATTCACGTTGTTTCAGCAGCCTACAGTAAATGTTTGTGTTATTAACCACACACATTATTTCAAGTTGATTCACCAGGTTATGTTTTCTTACAGTGGTTTTAATGGATGGAGTTGACAATTGCACGTGCGCACATGCACACACACGCACTTAGATTATTTATTCGATTATTTGTCGTGGTTGTTTTTGTAAAAAAATAATAATAATAACACCCCCAAAAATTACTCTATTTATATTATTTATTTGGAGGGATCTGGATAATCTTGCACCTTGATACCTGAAACAAACCATATGACAGCAAAGCATGTTATATACGCACCTCCATTATGATGCATCGTTCCAGAATATTTGGAAAAGCACCAACAGAATATGAATATGGAATAAACACAGCTACGGATCAAACCTAAAATAACTGTTTTATCAACAAACTTCCATTTAAAGTTATTTTTTAAATACAATCTTCTACATATGAATGCCTGAAATGGAAACTGTGAGTATTATTATTATTTGTATTCTTTACAATAAACAAGTTTAAGCTACTTTTATCCTAAAATTTTGGTCAGAGTGGACTGGTTTTGCCAGTCCCAAAAAAGCGCTTTAAAATGCTAAGAAAGTGCTTTCAAATGTTCAGTACTGGTCAAAGTTCACCCTCAGCCTTCCAAATCAAGATATTCATGTATTTATTGTAAATTCAACTTGTTTGTAAACTCAGAATATTCTCTATCTCCAATTTACAGATATCCATAGCATACAAGTCAGGGAACCCCAGGCTCCAAAGTGACAGAGGCCTAGAGGTCAAGTCTCTGGTGTCCATGGGTAACAGCGAAGCAACACCTCCATCTTTTGGCTCAAAGGGCAAAGTTGCTCACAGGGCTACTGCTGACCTGTACCACCTCCCAAAGCCCCAAAAGACTAAAGTCCTATATGAGTCCATCCTGCTTGTTGACCCCATCAACCCCAATGAAATCAGGATGATCCTGAGGACGATTGGCTTCTCCCTGACAGAGAAGCAGCTGAACAACATAAAAAATAAAGAAATTAAAAGATTGGAAGATATCAAAAAGAAAGAAATTAAAAGAAAGGAGCTGGAAAAGAAATGGAGCCAGCTGCAGAGGCCTAAATGGATCCTCAAGCTCATCAAGCTGCGACAGGGGACCAAACCCATCCATGGCAGCAGCGGACTGAAGACAACAGCCAGCCAGAGTGAAGGGGGCTCTGCCCGTACATCAGATAAGGCGGCTAGCAACAAGGGGCAAAAGAGAACAGCCAGCCAGATGGAAGGAGAAAGCAGCTGTACCTTAGAGGCATCTGGAAGGGGACAGAAAAGAGCAGTAAGGCAGGTGGAACGAGTAGAACTCAACTCATCCAAACGCTTCTTCAATATACCTCCCAGCCAGAAGAAGTTGAGAGTCATTGATATTTACTCATATGTATTTGCACCCAGCCACATTGCCGATCACACATATGCACGCAAGAATAGTTCTTAACTTAAAGATTGCAACAATATAAAGTTGGTAAAAAAAATGTGACATAACAGTCATCAGTCAGTGTGTTTAGAATCACTATTCTTAGCAACAACAGCCAGAGAGAGCTGCCCAATGGACATGTAATGTAACCATCCTAGAGCTGTACTGCTGATAAAATCTTCAACACTTGACTTAACTGAAAGCTTAAAAAAAAAAATCTATATATAATTTCTTAATACTAAACTTAATACTAAATACTGTAGCTAGTCTCACTAGAGTCTCTAGACAGATGGGTTGCCTCCCACAATCTTACAATGTTCCAGCACAGTGCTGGTGCCCTAGCTCGGTCTGGGATTTCCGAGACTACAAAATAGATATAACCTAGTTGTTTTTGTGCTCTATAAACCATTAATCAACACGATTAATGGTTGAACGTTTTGGTAATCTTTTAGCCAGTGGAGGCTCATCAGAGGAGGAAGGGGAGGACCGTCCTCCTGAGTGAATTTCATAAAAATTTAAATTGTAAAACATTTCAAAAGTTATCCTTTTTAGATAAGACTATACTAAATATAATCACGTCATCAAATAACTTATTAAAACATACTATTTTGCAAAGAAGGTCTACAGTAGCCTCAATAGCACTCTGAGGGTAGCACCATGGTGTAGCTGGAGGACAGCCAGCTTCCGTCCTCCTCTGGGTACATTGACTTCAATACAAAACCTATGAGGCTCATGGTTCTCACCCTGTTCCATAGACTTACACAGTAATTATGACAACTTCCGGAGGACGTCCTCCAGTCTATCAGAGCTCTTGCAGCATGAACTGACATGTTGTACACCCAATCAAAGGATCAGTGAATTATTCTAGTACTGAAAGCATAAACTCAAGCTAGCTAGCACTGCAGTGTATAAAATGTGGTGAGTAGTTGACTCAAAGACAGAGAAAGACTATAGTTGAACAGTTAAATTAATTTCTTCCAAAGTGAAGGAGAAGCAAGAGAGAAAGAGTATTTTTTTTCTCCCCCTTTCAGTTTTACTGAATTAGCTAGCAAATGCAGCAAGCTAGTTTAGCCTACGGAAACACCCTGCTCAAACAGAGGGATGACTTTCCAACACAACACTGGAACTCTTCCAAGTCAAGGTAAGCTTTTGGCATTACAAGTTTATTGCCACCAGGGCCCACCGGTGTAACTGCTTACTGACTGTACACTAATGTTACTGCATGATTGTAGCGGGTTTACTAACGCATTAGTTCTATTAGCTATGCTGACTATGATGTTACTTTAGCTAATATTGTGACAATGATGTAGGCTTTGTGTAGCGGTTTGCCTGGGAAAGTTTTTTTCACCCGGGCACATACAGCTGATGTGTTGTACGTTGAAGTCCACAAGTGAAGGGAAGAGAAGGAATACAACATGGCTGTTATGAGAGTGAACTGTGTTTACACGTGATCAGGGGTGTATTCATTCCGCCGATTCTGTTGAAAAACTTTTAAGCAGAAGCAAACGGAACAAAACAGGGATAAACATAAACATTGTTTGCAGCTGTTGGACTAATGATTACACCCTATATCAGGCAAGAGTGTGCAAGGCGGTATTGAATGTCACTGTCTGTTACCTCAAATTTGTCTCTCGACCTGTGTGCACCTACGTTGTAAACCTCATTCATAAGCTAGGTTGTAGCAACCTCATGATGGGTATAGTGAAAATTTGAGTATCATGTAGTAGCCTAAACCTATCGCTCTTACATTGAACTGGGTGAATAAAATATGAATGAGAGTCATCCAATATGTTGTAATAGAAATAAGGCAATGCTCATTAATAAAATAATCCTCCTCCCTCATTTTAAACGACACTGACCGCCACTGCTTTTAGCACTTGTAAAATAATGGTTTATGACAGTGTCATTGATGATTTGAATGCACAGAGGTGCTTATAAAGTTAACTTCAGTATGGCAAGGGCATCTGTTAGCCAAACCCGTGGGAGGAGTTCAGTTCAGATGTTGACTGAAAAAGACACCACTTATTGACGTCAATAAGTAGGTGATAGTATCTGAGAACCAATGAGGCATGTGATATACCTGTAATTTAAATATATGGGCACAGCTTTATCTGTCACTTCAGAAGCATATCTCCGAGAAATTGGACACTCCTTCATTCCATATCTAGTCTGCAGTCGAATATGGTCCTAAAGTCTTACACTAAATCAACAGAAAAAGATTAGCAAATGTAAAACAATAAGCTACAGCAGGCCAACAGTGAGGTCTACTGAGTTCGTTAACGCCGTCTAGATGTGCGTAAAAGTGGATGTGCGTAAAAGTTGATTTGCGTAAAAGTAATCGGATCCCATTCCGAAAAATCGAAAATGTCAACGCAACTGCAACTCCAACCGACCTAGACGGTTGCAAAGACAAAAACATATATATTTTAAGGACATATGATGACACCTGACCGCATCCCAGAGTTTACCATTCCACCCCCGGGACAGGCGCGCCACGCACGATGTCTGCAAACTCCAAGGGACCGGGAAGGATGCTCGCTGGTCCACCGACGTCGCTATACAATTCCACTGTTGCCGAAGATTTGGTGGATCCAACGACACGGGCGGCAATGTCTCTTCCGCATTTACCCAAAATCACAACGCCATATGGCTTCCTCACCCTGGGCGAAAGCCCCTGCGTCCGAAGGAGGGAGTCATTATTTTTAAAGATGACTTGACACAGTCTTGCATGATCAACGGGACCAGCACACCCTCGTCGACTAAAGATCAGACGCCCTCTGTCAGATTTTTAAACGATCCCTGGCTCTAGGAGGATAGCGCACTCCTTTTCGTACTACGCGGCGTCAACTCAGTTGCGCCTCACGTCAGTCAGAAAACTATCGACATTCTGAGTATCTCTATCTGGACACTGATCATCCCGGACCTCTGTCACTGTGTTCCCCGGGGAATGGACAAATAAAGCAACTATTCGAGAAGCGCCTGGCTTCAGTTCGGGCAATGTACCGGTCGGCGAAAAGAGACGCTCCATTTGTGCAGAGCGACAACATTTTGGGAACAGGGATCCAGGCATCAGACTCTTGATGTGCCACATGGAAATTGGCGAGATTGATGTGCCACATGGAAATTGACGAGATTAGCTATAAAACAGAAAATCGTTTTCTCTGCTCCATGGCAAAATGTGTAGAATAGTTGAACATTTGCTATAAAACTGCAACATTTTTCTCTCTGCCCCATGGCAAAATGTGTTGAAATCCAGGGGAAAAAGTAGTTTCTTTTTTTGGGGGGGGGGGGGGGGGGGGGTGCTTCCACTTATACTGTGTTTTCAAAATACACCCATATACCCCTCAAAATACCGTAATAAGTAGTCAAACGTTGTAGAATAGCAGGAAATGAGTTTTAAAAAGTCTCCCTTGATGTGCCATATGAGATATTATGGTCAAATTAAATAACATTGCTGATCTTTCAATCCACAACATTGTCCAGGTTTCCCATATAAATTTCAAAAACATTTGAACACAATGTTCAGTATACTGTCCTACTATATAGCCTATTTTCCTTCTGTGCAAACTTATCCATGCCCTTGACTTGAAGAAATGAATGCATTAAAAATAAAAATGTACCTTGTCTATTTCAGTTTTTACCACAATAAATATGACAGTTGAAATGAATCAACTAACAAGCAAGATAAATTAAAGAGTAAAATAAAGTTTAGTACCACATTTCAAAGCTACAATAGAAACAGTTATATATATTGTCTACTTCACTCAAGCACTTGATGTTACAGAGATCAAACACATACTTCACAGGCTTCAAGACACATTAGATAATGACTACATTACCTTATGATGGATGACAGGTTACAGTTTAAGACTTATCCTAATACCCACCTTTGGGCTCTGATCTAAGGGAAAGGGTTACATTTGATCCTTGGGGAGAGAGAGAGAGATTAGTCAGAGATGATTGACTGAGAAAGAGAAAAGAGGGAGAGAGACAGGGAGAAAGAACCCTAAACTACAGTATTGCTCATTTTGTCTAGGCTGCCCTGGATTAGAAGAGGGTTTAATTAAGTAATTTAAAGATATTTGATAATAGTGAAGTGGGGATCAGATATAGTTTAAATGAGATTCGATAAGTGATGAAAGGGTTTGGTGGAGAAAACGTACCTGTAAAAGCCAAGTAAGTGGCTGCTTTTTTTTACCCTCCTGTAACGCCCTGGCCATAGAGAGGGTTTTTTTGTTCTTTATTTTGGTTAGGCCAGGGTGTTACATTGGGTGGGCGTTCTATGTTCTTTTTCTATGTTTTTGTATTTCTTTGTTTTGGGCCGTGTGTGGCTCCCAATCAGGCACAGCTGAAGTTCGTTGTTGTTGATTGGGAGTCACACATATGTGCATGTTTTTCCGTTGGGGTTTTGTGGGTAATTGTTTCTGTCATTGTGTTTCACCTGACAGGACTGTTTGGCTGTCAGTTTCTTATTTTGTAGTTGTATAGTGTTCCGTTTAATAATTAAATATGATGAACACTAACTCCGCTGCGTTTTGGTCCACTCTCTCTTCAGACAGCCGTTACAGAATTACCCACCAAACAAGGACCAAGCAGCGGAGGAAGGAGCAGCACCAGGAGAGCAGCATGATGGACTCATGGACGTGGGAACAAATACTGGACGGAGAGGGAGTATGGACTCAGGCTGGGGAGTATCGCCTCCCGCAGTGGGAGATCGAAGCGGCGAGAGCGGAGAGGCGATTGTATGAGGAGAGAGAGCGCAACAGGCACGAGAGGCAGCCCAAAGATTTTTTTTTGGGGGGGGGGCACACGGGACAGTCGGCGGTGCCGAGGTCGGAACCAGAGCCAGTCGGGTTGACGTTGGAGGTGAGCGAAGGGTGCGAAGCAGAGACAGTGAAGGAGTTGATGGGGAGATTGGAGGAGAGAGAGATGAGAGAGCTGCTGGTTTGGTGCATAAGGCACGGCATTCGCCCTACGGAGCGTGTCAGTGAATTGATGTCACCTGAGTCAGTTCTCCATACTCGTCCTGAGGTGCGTGCTGGCCGTCTGTTGAAGACTGTGCCTGCGCCCAGAAACAGGCCTCCTGCATGTCTTCCCAGCCCTGCACGTCCTGTGCCTACGCCCAGAACCAGGCCTCCTGCATGTCTTCCCATCCTGGTCAAGCCCGTGCCTCCTCCTCGGACCAGTCCTCCAGTGGGTTTCCCCATCTTGGTTAAGCCTGTGCCTCCTCCTCGGACCAGGCCTCCAGTGGGTCTCCCCATCCTGGTCTGTCCTGTGCCTGCTCCACGGACCAGGCCTCCAGTGGATCTCCCCATCCTGGTCTCTCCTGTGCCGCTTCCACGGACCAGGCCTCCAGTGGGTCTCCCCGTCCTGGTCAGTCCTGTGCCTCCTCCTAGGACCAGGCCACCAGTGGGTCTCCCCATCCTGGTCTGTCCTGTGCCTGCTCCACGGACCAGGCCTCTAGTGGGTCTCCCCATCCTGGTTAAGCCTGTGCCTCCTCCTCGGACCAGGCCTCCAGTGGGTCTCCCCATCCTGGTCTGTCCTGTGCCTGCTCCACGGACCAGAGGGTCTCGCCAGTCCGGAGCCGCCAGAGCCGCCCGCCAGTCCGGAGCCGCCAGAGCCGCCCGCCAGTCCGGAGCCGCCAGAGCCGCCCGCCAGTCAGGAGCCGCCAGAGCCGCCCGCCAGTCAGGAGCCGCCAGTCAGGAGCCGCCAGAGCCGCCCGCCAGTCAGGAGCCGCCAGAACCGCCCGCCAGTCAGGAGCCGCCAGAGCCGCCCGCCAGTCAGGAGCCGCCAGAGCCGCCCGCCAGTTCGGAGCTGCCAGAGCGGCCCGCCAGTTCGAAGCCGCCAGAGTGGCCCGCCAGTTCGGAGCCGCCAGAGTGGCCCGCCTGTCCGGATCTGCCATCGCCGCCCGCCAGCCGGGCGCAGCCATCGCCGCCCGCCAGCCGGGCGCAGCCATCGCCGCCCGCCAGCCTGGCTAAGCCATTGCCGCCGGGCGCAGCAAGGGACGCCCGCCAGCCGGGCGCAACAAGGGTCGCCCGCCAGCCGGGCGAAGTCAGGGTCGCCCACCAGACCTGCGGCGCGGCCAGGTGCTCCACCTAAGACGGCGACGCCAAGGGTGGGGCAGAGGCCACATCCCGCACCTGAGCCGCCACCGTAAGAAGGCCCACCCAGACCCTCCCCTTCAGTGTCAGGTTTTGCGGCCGGAGTCCGCACCTTGGGGGGGGTACTGTAATGCCCTGGCCATAGAGAGGGGTTTTTTGTTCTTTATTTTGGTTAGGCCAGGGTGTTACATTGGGTGGGCGTTCTATGTCCTTTTTCTATGTTTTTGTATTTCTTTGTTTTGGGCCGTGTGTGGCTCCCAATCAGGCACAGCTGAAGTTCGTTGTTGTTGATTGGGAGTCACACATAAGTGCATGTTTTTCCATTGGGGTTTTGTGGGTAATTGTTTCTGTCATTGTGTTTCATCTGACAGGACTGTTTGGCTGTCAGTTTCTTATTTTGTAGTTGTATAGTGTTCCGTTTAATAATTAAATATGATGAACACTAACTCCGCTGCGTTTTGGTCCACTCTCTCTCACGGCAGTCGTTACACCTCCTGTCACTCACATGCTCTGAATAGTGAATACACTTACATACACCCCACCACTGATAGGGACACACAGAACTAAAACACTTATACCATATTTACTGATTCAAACAGAAAACACGAGATGAAAATACATGTTGACAGGCTGATTTATGAGGTCTTACAGACAGTATTGATCTGTTCAACACCTCTCAACAGATGATGAACACTGTTGGCTTGAGACGCAAAAAACAATACCATTCTCCATGACTCTCAAACTCAAAGGTTACTGTGAACACCAAACCAAAATATTGAACTTTATACACATCTACCTCAGAATTAATTTAGTCCTTTATACACATCTACCCCATAATTAATTTAGTCCTTTATACACATCTATCCCAGAATTCATTTAGTCCTTTATACACATCTACCCCAGAATTCATTTCGTCCTTTATACACATCTACCCCAGAATTAATTTAATCCTTTCGTCGCGGTTAATTATTGCAAAGTTATAGAGGTTCTCAGTGTGAACCCTTTCTAAAAGTTCCCTGGTGACCTTTTAATTTTTATTCCAGGGTGTTTTCAGAGTAGCAGTTCAGACAAATCCATTTAGGAAATTAGGAGCCAGTGTGTGTCCAGCTGTCCATCCACAATTTTCATAAAACTATCCTCTGTCAAGAGCCTGTCTTTCCAGCAGAAAACAGTTACCCGTCTTCAATTACTGTTGAATACAGGTAACTGACAAAATAAAGGAAACACCAACGTAAAGTTGCTTACTAGGACGTTGAACCAGAATAGCTTCAATATACCTTAGCATAAATTCTACAAGTGCGAGAACATTCTTCCACGAGAAAATCCATCATTTGGTATTTTGTTGATGGTGGTGAAAAACGCACCAGAATATCCCATAAGTATTAAATTGGGTCGAGATCTGGTGACTGAGACGGCCATGGCATATGTGTATGATGTGTATGATGTAAGCTCAGCTGTATGTTTTCACTAACAACAATAATGCATTAAACTGAATCTTATTAAACAGATTCATAGGCAATCGTACACTTCAGTGAAAATAATGAAACTGTATATGGTGCCGAAGAAGTGGGATGCTTGACTTTATCTTAAGTGCATTTCTGTGAATTGCCCTTTAGGCAATAGAAAAGTAATCTATTGAGAAATAAACATCTGTATTATACAAAATAATAAGACCGATATGACTGTAAACGGACAAATCATATACACTGATGAGACATTAGACACACGCACACCCACACATCAAACAAGTCATTTTAACTCAAGAGTAGGCTCAGTTATTGTGGTTGGTGTCTGGGGATACATAATCACAAAGACTACAGTGGAAATTAATCAAATTATATATCCCACTGGGTAAAAGAAGTTTGAACGTAATTTCTATGTCATTTCAACCCCGAAAATGTATGTGATGATGTTGAGTCAACGTGGAAAACTAATTGGATTTGCAAAAAAGTCATCAACGTAAGGGCATTTCGTATTTTTTTCACCCAACTCTTAACCTAAATCCAATGACAGTGATATTTGTTGTTTATTTCACGTTGAATTCACAGTAGTTGACAACTCAACCAAATTTAAATGAAAACTAGACATTGAACTGACGTCTGTGCCCAGTGGGATACTGTGTACTCATAAAAGACATGAATTCAAAAAACAGTTACATAATGTGACCACCAGGTAGCAATATCCACAACCTCCTGTTTGTTTGTGAACCAATTTTTTTTTACCGATCTAAAATACCATCAGTGTTGCATCCAAAACCTCCAACATAGAAATAAAACTGGAAAAACGTATACACAGAACATCACACACACACTCTCAGAGCATGTAGCTTTCGATATGTCCTTAGAATCTAGATGTTCGAGTGCAGGACGGCTGAAGTGAAGAACGTTCTCCACATCCTCCTTCTCCTCCTTCCTTGTCCTCTTCCTCATCTACCTCCCCCCTCCCCACCTCATTCATTCACCGGGCCTCTTCATTTGATTACTTGCTCCAGCACTTCAAACCAGTGGTTCCCATTATTTGCTCACGTTTGCCTCCACCACTTCTTCATTCATGACCTTCCTCCCTCCATCCCTTGGCTCGTCCTCTTAGCTCGTTGACTCGTTGCTCTTGCTCTCTCCCAGTAGCCAGTAGGTGGTCATTTTCCCCTTCCCCTTCATCTCCACATCTCCTCTCAGCTCCAGCTGGAAGCAGTTGAACTCCTGCAGGACGTCACGTGTGGCTGCAGACACATGGATCTTCAGCGCTGTGCGGGAGAAGTTGAGGAGAGCAATCATTAATTAGTCAATTACCTACCACAGAGATATGAAAACCAGCAGATCTGTGGAACTTGAGTCCCAGATTTAAAACCCACATGTTGTATGACTACTCTGTGGCTTACCTTCACCATTGGACTCCAGTCGTGAAGAGGTGTTGACTGTGTCTCCAAACAGACAGTACCGTGGCATCTTCAGCCCCACCACTCCTGCACACACAGGGCCTGAATATAGAGTGGAGTGAATTGGTCAATCACACAACTGAAATTGGTCAATATCATCACTGTGTCTGCTAGTATGTGACCATCGCGTGCCGCTCACCGCTGTGGATGCCGATGCGTAGTTTGAGCTGCTGGTCAGGCCGGTGTCGGATTTTGAAGGTGCGTACGGCGTTGAGCAGAGCCAGGGCCATGCGGGCGATCTCTCGGCCGTGTAGCTTCCCGTTCCTCACCGGCAAGCCGGACACCACCATGTAGGCATCGCCGATGGTCTCCACCTGGGGGCGCCACAGAAACAGCAGGGGTAGGGAGGTCAGTGTGTCCTAATGGAGGATCTCAATAGAGGCTTCATCTCCTCTTTTCCTTTCCTTCATCTGCACATTGATGAGAAATATAATGTTACCTTGTAAACATCAAAGTTGTCAATGATGGCATCGAAACAGGTGTAGAGGTCATTGAGCAGGGTCACAACCTAAAGAGGCAAACATTTTTTAAAGCAGAATAGGAATTGTTTGGTTTGACTATGGCCTCCCTTGTAAAGTCTATCTTTGTAACTTGTCACACCTGTGGGAGTAGTGTCACAATGTGATTGTGCTCTCTCACCTGCATAGGTGTGCTCTCAGCTGATATGGCTGTGAAGCCCACAATGTCACTGAAGTAGATGGTGACTGAATCAAAGGCCTCAGCCTGTACCGTCTCCCCTCTCTTTAGCTGCTCCGCCACTGAACTGCAGGTACAGACATTAACATTACTCACAGTGTGTGTGTAACGCATTGACTCACTGTGTATGTGTTTGTGTTTGTGTGTGTATAGCAGAGACTCACTGTGGTAGTATCTGGTAGAGCAGGGCCTCAGCCTTGCGTTTCTCTTCGTGGTAGGCCTGGGTTCTCTCCTCCACCAGCTCCTCCAGGTTGTTAGCATACTGCTCCATACGGGACAGCAGGTTATCCAGGATGTTAGTGCTGCACTCCCTACATACACACGCACACGCACACACACACACACACACATATACAATACCAGTCTAAAGTTTGGACACACCTACTCATTCAAGGGTTTTTCTTTATTTTTTACTATTTTCTACATTGTAGAATAATAGTGAAGACATCAAAACTATGAAATAACACATATGGAATCATCTAGTAACCAAAAAGGTGTTAAACAAATCAAAATATATTTGAGATTTGAGGTTCTTCAAAGTAGCCACCCTTTGCCTCAATGACAGCTTTGCACACTCTTGGCATTCTCTCAACCAGCTTCATGAGGTAGTCACCTGGAATGCATTTCAATTAACAGGTGTGCCTTGTTAAAAGTTTTGGAATTTGTGGACTTTCTTTCCTTCTTAATGCGTTTGAGCCAATCAGTTATGTTGTGACAAGGTAGGGGTGGTATACAGAACATAGCCCTATTTGGTAAAAGACCAAGTCCATATTATGGCAAGAACAGCTCAAATAAGCAAAGAGAAACAACAGTTCATCATTACTTTAAGACATGAAGGCCAGTCAATCAGGAACATTTCAAGAACTTTTAAAGTTTCTTGAAGTGCAGTAGCAAAAACCATCAAGCGCTATTATTGAAACTGGCTCTCATGAGGACCGCCACAGGAAAAGAACACCCATAGTTACCTCTGCTGTAGAGGATAAGTTCATTAGAGTTACCAGCCTCAGATATTGCTTCCCAAATAAATGCTTCACAGAGTTCAGGTAACAGACACATCTCAACATCAACTGTTCAGAGGAGACTGCGTGAATCAGGCCTTCATGGTCGAATTGCTGCAAAGAAACCACTACTAAAGGACACCAATAATAAGAAGAGACTTGTTTGGACTAACAAACACGAGCAATGGACATTAGACAGGTGGAAATCTGTCCTTTGGTCTGATGAGTCCAAATTTGAGATTTTTGGTTCCAACCACAGTGTCTTTGTGAGACACAGAGTAGGTGAACGGATGATCTCCGCATGTGTGGTTCCCACCTTAAAGCATGGAGGAGGAGGTGTGATGGTGTGGGGGTGCTTTGCTGGTGACAGTGTGAGTGATTTATTTAGAATTCAAGGCACACTTAACCAACATGGTTACCACAGCATTCTGCAGCGATATGCCATCCCATCTGGTTTGCGCTTAGTGGGACTATCATTTGTTTTTCAACAGTACAATGACCCAACACCTCCAGGCTGTGTAAGGGCTATTTTACCAAGAAGGAGAGGGATGGAGTGCTGCATCAGATGACTTGACCTCCACAATCACCCAACTCAACCCAATTGAGATGGTTTGGGATGAGTTGGACCGCAGAGTGAAGGAAAAGCAGCCAACAAGTGCTCAGCATATGTGGGAACTCCTTCAAGACTGTTGGAAAAGCTGGTTGAGAGAATGCCAAAAGTGTGCAAAGCTGTCATCAAGGCAAAGGGTGGATACTTTGAAGGATCTCAAATATATTTTGATTTTTTTAAACACTTTTTTGGTTACTACATGATTCCATATGTGTTATTTCATAGTCTTGATGTCTTAGCTATTCTTCTACAATGTAGAAAATAGTCAAAATAAAGAAAAACCCTTGAATGAGTAGGTGCGTCCAAACTTTTGACTGGTACTGTAGTCATACTCTTTTTTTGGAGTGGAAACGCACAGACATTAATGGCATCATGGAACACACACTCTCCTCACTTCCACCCCCCTACACCCACCTGTTCTGTTTGCGTAGCAGCAGTTTGATGTGGTTGAACTCGGGCCTCTCAGTGGGCTCTTCTGCCCAGCAGCGCTGCATGAGTTGGCCCAGCTCCTGGCTGTGGATCTGAGGGTTGACAGCAGGCCGCAGGCACGGCCACTCACCCAGAGCCACCCGGTCCATGATTTCTAGAGGAAGAAGGGGGAGTGTACAGAACATTACGCTCCTTCCATGACATAGACTGACCAGGTGAATCCCTTATTGATGTCACTAGTTGAATCCACTTCAATCAGTGTAGATGAAGAGGAGGAGACAGGTAAAAAAATTATTTGTAAGACTTGAAACAATTGAGACATGGATTGTGTATGTGTGCTATTCAGAGGGGGAATGGGCAAGACAAAATATTTAAGTGGCTTTGAACGGGATATGGTAGTAGTTGCCAGGAGCACCGGTTTGTGTCAAGAACTGCAACAGTGGCTGGGTTTTTCACGTTCAACAGTTTCCCATGTGTATCAAGAATGGTACACCACCCAAAAGACATCCAGCCAACTTGACACTAGAGGTCAACTGATTATGATTTTTCAACGCCGATACCGATACCGATTATTGGAGGACCAAAAATAGCCGATACCGATTAATAGTACGATTTTTATATATATATATATTTGTAATAATGACAATTACAACAATACTGAATGAACACTTTTATTTTAACTTAACATTATACATAAATAAAAATCTATTTAGTCTCAAATAAATAATGAAACATGTTCAATTTGGTTTAAATAATGCAAAAACACAGTGTTGGAGAAGAAAGTAAAAGTGCAAAATGTGCCATGTAAAAAAGCTAACATTTAAGTTCCTTGCTCAGACCATGAGAACATATGAAAGCTGGTGGTTCCTTTTAACATGAGTCTTCAATATTCCCAGTTAAGAAGTTTTAGGTTGTAGTTATTATAGGAATTATAGGACTATTTCGCTCTATACCATTTGTATTTCATATACCATTGACTATATGATGTTCTTATAGGCACTATAGTATTGCCAGTCTAATCTCGGGAGTTGATAGGCTTGAAGTCAGAAACAGCGCTGTGCTTCAAGCATTGCGAAGAGCTGCTGGCAAACGCAGGAAAGTGCTGTTTGAATGAATGCTTACGAGCCCGCTGCTGCCTACCACCACTCAGTCAGACTGCTCTATTAAATATCAAATCATTGACTTAATTATAATATAATAAACACACAGAAATACGAGCCTTAGGTCATTAATATGGTCAAATCTGGAAACTATCATTTAGAAAACAAAACGTTTATTCTTTCAGTGAAATACAGAACCGTTCCGTATTTTATTGAACGGGTGGCATCCATAAGTCTAAATATTGCTGTTACATTGCACAACCTTCAATGTTATGTCATAATTATGTAAAATTCTGGTAAATTAATTACGGTCTTTGTCAGGAAGAAATGGTCTTCATACAGTTCGCAACGAGCCAGGTGGCCCAAACTGCTGCATATACCCTGACTCTGCTTGCACAGAACGCAAGAGAAGAGACACAATTTCCCTAGTTAATATTGCCTGCTAACATGAATTTCTTTTAACTAAATATGCAGGTTAAAAAAAATATACATGTGTATTGATTTTAAGAAAGGCATTGATGTTTATGGTTTGGTACATTGGTGCAACGACAGTGCTTTTTTTGCGAATGCGGTTTTTACATCGTCACCCGTTTGGCGAAGTAGGCTGTGATTCGATGATAAATTTACAGGCACCGCATTGATTATTTGCAATGCAGGACAAGCTAGTTAAACTAGTAATTTATTTTATTTATTTTTTATTTCACCTTTATTTAACCAGGTAGGCAAGTTGAGAACAAGTTCTCATTTACAATTGCGACCTGGCCAAGATAAAGCAAAGCAGTTCGACAACATACAAAAACACAGAGTTACACATGGAGTAAAACAACATACAATCAATGATACAGTAGACAAAAATAAGACTATATACAATGTGAGCAAATGATGTGAGATAAGGGAGGTAAAGGCAAAAAAAGGCCATGGTGGCAAAGTAAATAAAGTATAGCAAGTAAAACACTGGAATGGTAGAATTATAATTTGAAGAAAGTTCAAAGTTAAAATATAAATAATATGGTGCAAAGGAGCAAAATAATAAATAAAATAAATAAATACAGTAGGGGAAGAGGTAGTAGTTTGGGCTAAATTATAGATGGGCTATGTACAGGTGCAGTGATCTGGGAGTAATATCATCATCATATCAATATCGTAATATCATCAACCATGTGTAGTTAACTAGTGATTATGTTAAGATTGATTGTTTTTTATAAGATAAGTTTCATGCTAGCCAGCAACTTACCTTGGCTCCTTGCTGCACTCGCGTAACAGGTGGTCAGCCTGCACGCAGTCTCCTCGTGGAGTGCAATGTAATCGGCCATCATCGGCGCCCAAAAATGCTGATTACCGATTGTTATGAAAACTTGAAATCATGCCGATTAATCGGTAGACCTCTATTTGACACAACTGTGGGAAGCATTGGAGTCAACATGGGCCAGCATCCCTGTGGAATGCTTTCGACACCTTTTAGAGTCCATGCCCCGACAAATTGAGGCTGTTCTGAGGGAAAAAGTGTGTGTGTGTGTGTGGGGGGGGGGGGTGCAACTCAATATTAGGAAGGTATTCTTAATTTTTCTACACTGAGTGTAGAAAGCATTCCTATAGATGGTGAAATGTAATATTTTTTTATCTAGTGTCATTCCTTCTGCTTTCATCTTCTCAGAGATTCCAGTCCAATTTCCTTTCCATTGTGTTCATATGCTTTCACAATCTTTCCATTATCTCTCCCTCCCAATTTATTCTATCCTCTCGTTCACACTTTCATCATTTCTCACCCTATTCCCCTATTTCTGCCCTCATTCATTAAAAAAATTAAGCACACACGCACACACACACACAGACCCAACAGCAGTCCATGCAGCCTAATTGAGTTAAGACCATAAAGTGGTTTCAGTGGCATAAATGGCATGCTCTGTTCTAAGGCAGTTCATTGTCTTTCTGTCACACAACAGCTGCTGTCTCCCAGTACAAAGTGTTACACTCTGATGAGCAAATGCAAACACTTGCTTCTCTCTCAGTACACCACTCTTGCAATCGACCACAATCACGTTAAATTTTCTACAACTTTGCACAATTTCATGCAATTATGGTTTTGAAAAAAAAACTAATTCACTGAGCAGTGGTTGGCAGACATGGGTGACAGCAAGGTTTTCTCCTCAACACGTTGTGACGGGGACTTGACTTGGAACACAACAACAGCTGTTATTGCTGATCTGTATAGCAAGAAATCCAATCTCTTTCTTTTTCAGTTTTCTAAAGAAGGAAGATAGGACAGATTGTTGTTCCCAAACTAACTACAATTTAATCTGAAATCTTGAGTGATAATAAAAAACGTTCTAAAGAGTCACACACCCCTGCTCAAATGAAAAATAAATATCTTGGTTGCAGCTATGTACTTATAATCTGATATTTTATTAAAACTGTGTTGCTTTACTCTAAGCCGACACAGAAAACAGTACAGTGGAAGGTAAACAAATATAATGTTTCTGTGTTATATAAAGCATGTGACTGTGTGTTTGTCCCTACAAGTGTTTGCGTGGGCTTAACTATCCTTAGTACAAATCAGAGAGGTACATTAGCTCTCGTCCTCCATATCATTAGAGTAGGCTCTTCAGGGTAAGTGGGGTGCAAGAGGGGCTGAGTGAGAAAATAGAAAAGGAGGCAAAAAATGTCACTTTTGGGAGCGTATTCAACAAATTCATGAACTGTCCCTAGTTTAAGTTGCCAAATGGCTGCAATTGCAAAACTGTTCCATGTCTCCATTTTAACGTCGTGGCATATTGGTCAGTAGCTCTGAAATGAACATTGGGTTGTCAATATTTGGGCGTCTACACTTCATTTGTTGAATTTGATGTCATGTTTCTTTGTGAGTAGAGTCAAGAAGGAACCTTGAAATATAAAGAATACAGTTCACATGGAGTAAAATGTAACGACATACTGTAGCTTTGTTGAGTCACTGGAGCTGTTATGTGTTTTTTGATAGGTTTGTGTTTTCTACAGAGCTTTTCCTGAGTAAACAGACTTGCGGGTGCAATGTGCAGAATAACAGCTTTTGTTTTGAGTTGCTCTAATTGCCTTATCGCTACTTGGCGATAATGCAGTCAGCAAAGACCACAGAGCCTTGACGAGAAGGAGGCTTGTTAGGTTTGTTTGTTATGCTTTTGATGGAAGAAACATACAAACACTGTTTATCTTGGACACAATCTGGGGTATAATTTACTCAGCAGCAATGGTATTCTCTCTTTCTTTTATAATACATCTGTGTTTATGTGCAAATAAGCATGCTTATGACCAAAAGTGTATGGGAGCACAAATGTGACTAGTTTCAGGAAACTAGGAGTATGTCACATGTCACTACTTCACAGGAGAGGCATTTGAACATGAACATTTACATTTTTTATCAAAATGCGTTTTTGGGCAGAAATGCCTTCTGGAACAATGAACTTTCATGTGCCTTAATAACAAACTTGTTTGCCATCTGTAAATATGAATAAATTACAAGCCTAGTTGGTTTAGCCACGGGAAAAGACAGGAACCTTCCCGCTAGCCATGATTGGCTGAGATAATGGATGGGCTGGACATGCCGAGAGTGTGACGCCCTGATCTGTTTCACCTGTCCTTGTGATTGTCTCCACCCCCTCCAGGTGTAGCTTATTTTCCCCAGTGTATTTATCCCTGTGTTTCCTGTCTCTCTGTGCCAGTTCGTCTTGTCTGTTTCAAGTCAACCAGCGTGTTTTTCCCGTGCTCCTGCTTTTGCTATTCTTTCTTTTGCTAGTCCTCCTGGTTTTGACCCTTGCCTGTTTTCTGGACTCTATACCCGCCTGCCTGACCAGTCTGCCTGCCTGACCTCGAGCCTGCCTGCCACTCTGTACCTTCTGGACTCTGATCTGGTTTTGACCCTTGCCTGTCCATGGCTATTCTCTTGCCTACCCTTCTTGGAACTAATAAATATCAAACACTCAAACCATCTGCCTCCCGTGTCTGCATCTGGGTCTGGCCCTGAGCTCTTACAGTGAGGGAAAAAAGTATTTGATCCCCTGCTGAATTTGTACGTGTGCCCACTGACAGAGAAATGATCAGTCTAGAATTTTAATGGTAGGTTTATTTGAACAGTGAGAAACAGAATAACAAAAAAAGAAATCCAGAAAAACGCATGTCAAAAATGGTATAAATTGATTTGCATTTTAATGAGGGAAATAAGTATTTGACCCCTCTGCAAAACATGACTTTGTACTTGGTGGCAAAACCCTTGTTGGCATTCACAGAGGTCAGACGTTTCTTGTAGTTGGCCACCAGGTTTGCACACATCCCACTCCTCTTTCCAGATCTTCTCCAAGTCATTAAGGTTTCGAGGATGACGTTTGGCAACTCGAACCTTCAGCTCCCTCCACAGATTTTATATGGGATTAAGGTCTGGAGACTGGCTAGGCCACTCCAGGACCTTAATGTGCTTCTTCTTGAGCCACTCCTTTGTTGCCTTGGCTGTGTGTTTTGGGTCATTGTCATGCTGGAATACCCATCCACAACCCATTTTCAATGCCCTGGCTGAGATAAGGAGGTTCTCACCCAAGATTTGACGGTACATGGCCCCGTCCATCGTCCCTTTAATGCGGTGAAGTTGTCCTGTCCCCTTAGCAGAAAAACACCACCAAAGCATAATCTTTCCACCTCCATGTTTGACGGTGGGGATGGTGTTCTTGGGGTCATAGGCAGCATTCCTCCTCCTTCAAACACGACGAGTTGAGTTGATGCCAAAGAACTCCATTTTGGTCTCATCTGACCACAACACTTTCACCCAGTTGTCCTCTGAATCAATCAGATGTTCATTGGAAAACTTCAGACGGGCATGTATATGTGCTTTCTTGAGCAGGGGGACCTTGCGGGCGCTGCAGGATTTCAGTCCTTCGCTGCGTAGTGTGTTACCAATTGTTTTCTTGGTGACTATGGTCCCAGCTGCCTTGAGATCATTGACAAGATCCTCCCGTGTAGTTCTGGGCTGATTCCTCATTGTTCTCATGATCATTGCAACTCCACGAGGTGAGATCTTGCATGGAGCCCCAGGCCGAGGGAGATTGACAGTTATTTTGTGTTTCTTCCATTTGCGAATAATCGCACCAACTGTTGTCACCTTCTCACCAAGCTGCTTGGCGATGGTCTTGTAGCCCATTCCAACCTTGTGTAGGTCTACAATCTTGTCCCTGACATCCTTGGAGAGCTCTTTGGTCTTGGCCATGGTGGAGAGTTTAGAATCTGATTGATTGATTGCTTCTGTGGACGGGTGTCTTTTATACAGGTAACAAGCTGAGATTAGGAGCACTCCCTTTAAGAGTGTGCTCCTAATCTCAGCTTGTTACCTGTATAAAAGACACCTGGGAGCCAGAAATCTTTCTGATTGAGAGGGGGTCAAATACTTATTTCCCTCATTTAAATGCAAATCAATTTATAACATTTTTGACATGCGTTTTTCTGGATTTTTTTGTTGTTATTCTGTCTCTCACTGTTCAAATAAACCTACCATTAAAATTATAGACTGATCATTTCTTTGTCAGTGGGCAAACGTACAAAATCAGCAGGGGATGAAATACTTTTCCCCCTCACTGTAAGAAATGATCAGTCTATAATTTTAATGATAGGTTTATTTGAACAGTGAGAGACAGAATAACAACAATGAGTTCGGATTGGTCTGCCATGTAGCATGCTTCTGTCTATAACATGAGCAGTTCAGTATGTGTAGGTAATCCTTTCTACCACAGCTTTTTTGAAAGATATCATAAAGAACTGCAGAAGTATTGCTACTGCTCTCCACTGTCTGGAGGACGATCGTGCCATGCTGACTCTCTCTGACTCTGAAAATGAATCAAACGATGAGGAAATCCCTGATTTAGATAAAAACATTTTAATTGAACCAGACATTCTAGAGTCTTCAGAAACAGTGATCAACATTGTTGTTGTCATGGAAGAAGTTGAATGCCCGGTGGTAGCAGAGTATGATTGCTATGGAGATGGAGAGAATTCTAGTGTTTGATTGCAAATATGCAGCGGGAGTCGAAAAGAGAACACAGAAAGCTATTGTATAAAACACCTGTCTCCGGATTACATCTTCAAACTAAGGGCAACCATGGCAATGGTTACAGAGAGGGAGAAGCGTTCATCCATGTATACGGGTAAGAAAGTCTAGCTGTCACGCTCTGACCTAGGAGAGCTGTGTTTTCTCTGTTTAGTTAGGTCAGGGTGTGATAGGTGGGTGGGCATTCTATGTTTTTGTTTTTTATGTTTTGGCCAGGTATGGTTTCCAATCAGAGGCAGCTGTCTATCGTTGTCTCTGATTGGAAGCCATACTTAGGCAGCCTGTTTTTCCTGTGTTGGTGTGGGTAGTTGTTTTCCGTTTTGTAAGTAGTACCTGACGGAACTGTTGGCTGTCGTTTTGTTGTTTTCCGTTTAAGTGTCATCATTAAAGTAATTATGAGCACTCTACACGGTGCGCCTTGGTCTTCTTCATATGACCCTCGTTACAGAACTACCCACCATGATTGGATCAAGCGGCGTGCCCGGGCAGAAATGGACACCTGGTCAAGTGAGGAGTGGATAGAAAGGAGAAACTGGACTTGGGGGCAAGTAATAGAGAGATATCGGAGCCTACCGGGGAAGAACAGGAGGCACCCCCAAATCTTTTTTTGGGGGGGGGCACACGGGTAGTTTGGCTGGGCCAGGACTGAGACCTGAGCCAACTCCCCGTGCTTATTGTGGTGAGCATGTGCCTGCCTCTTGCGCTCTCTCTCCAGTGCGTCTCCGTAGCCCAGTACGCCCTGTGCCTGCTCATCGCGCTCTCCCTCCGGTGCGCCTCCATAATCCAATACGTCCTGTACCTGCTCTTCGCACTCTCCCTCCAATTCGCCTCCATAGCCCAGTGCGGCCGGTGCCTGCTTTGAGCACTCGGTCCTCAGTGCGTCTTCCTAGTCCGGTGAGACCTGTTTCAGCTCCACGATCTAAGCCTCCAGTGATAAACGATAGTCCGAAACTATAGAGATGATCCATGGCACGAAGCCTCTAGTGATGATCCATGGCCCGGAGCTTGTAGGGATGTTCCATGGCACGAAGCCTCTAGAGGTAATCCATGGCCCGGAGCCTGTAGAAATAATCATTGGCAAAAAACCTGAAGGGATTATAAATGGTCCGGAGCCTGTAGGGATAAACCCTGGCACGAAGCCTGTAGGAATAACCCATGGCCCGGCACCTGTAGAGATCATCCATGGTATGAAGCCTCCTGTGATGATCCATGGCGCGGAACCTGTAGAGATGATCCATGGCATGGAGCCAGCAGCAGCGGTCACTAGTCCGGAACCGATAATGACGCTTCCCAGTCCGGAGCCTCCGGCGACGCTCCTCCGTCCGGAGCCTCCAGCGACACTTCTCAGTCCAGAGCCTCCAGCGACGTTCACCAGTACGGAGCCTCCAACGATGCTCCTCAGTCCAGAGCCTCCAGCGACGCTCACCAGTACAGAGCCTCCAGCGACGCTCACCAGTACGGAGCCTCCAGCGACGCTCACCAGTACGGAGCCTCCAGCGACGCTCCCCAGTCCGGCGCCTCCAGCGACACTCCCCAGTCCGAAGCCTCCAGCGACGCTCCCCAGTCCGGAGCCCCCAGCGACGCTCCTCAGTACGGAGTCTTCAACGGCGGTCTGCAGCCCAGAGTCTTCAGCGGTGGTCTGCAGCCCAGAGTCTTCAGCGGTGGTCTGCAGCTCAGAGTCTTCAGCGGTGGTTGGCGTTTCAGAGCCTCCGCTGATAACCCACGGTCTGGTTCCTCCGGACACACAGAAGCGGGGGGATCAGTGGGCGGAGGGGGTTCTACGCCCGGAACCAGAGCCGCCGCCAAATATGGATGCCCACCCGGACCCTCCCCAATAGGTTCAGGTTTGTGGCCGGGAGTCCGCACCTTTGGGGGGGGGGGGGGGGGGGGTACTGTCACGCTCTGACCTAGGAGAGATGTGTTTTCTCTGTTTAGTTAGGTCAGGGTGTGATAGGTGGGTGGGCATTCTATGTTTTTGTTTTCTATGTTTTGGCCAGGTATGGTTTCCAATCAGAGGCAGCTCTCTATCGTTGTCTCTGATTGGAAGCCATACTTAGGCAGCCTGTTTTTCTTGTGTTGGTGTGGGTAGTTGTTTTCCATTTTGTAAGTAGTACCTGACGGAACTGTTGGCTGTCGTTTTGTTGTTTTCTGTTTAAGTGTCATCATTAAAGTAATTATGAGCACTCTACACGCTGCGCCTTGGTCCCCTTCATACAACCCTCGTTACACTAGCTAGATACATTTTCAGATATTATACATTTCAAATTTAGTCAGAATGTCATTTTCATTTTAAGTTAAAGCGTAGTGTTAGCTAGCTAGCTAACGTTAGCTGGCTGGCTCACTAGCTAACGTTACGTGTATGATCTGTGTCATAATATTATTTGTATCTCCGAAATCTATTTGCATTGCTAGTTATAACCTAATGTTAGCTAGCTAGCTAACATTGAACCTAGTTGGTTAGCTTTAGCTACCTGGAGATTCATGCATGGTGGCTAGCTATGACAATCAGTTTGTATTGCTAGTAGTATGGGTTGGGATTATTGCTGCGTTCAAAAACTGGGGACTCGGAAATCTCAGACTTCCAACTTCAGTCTGTTCAAGATAACCCTGGGACTCGAAAAAAAAACAAGCTCCGACTAGGAAAAATCGTTTTGAACTGTCATCCAACTCAGAATTCAAACTCAGGAACTCGGGCCTCTTTCTAGAGCCCTGACTTTTCGACCTGAAGATGACTGACGTCATGATTTCACCTCGTATTTTTCCAAGTTCTCAGTTGTCTGGGAACTTACTCACTCTGTTTAGCACATGGACTCACATGTGAATCCTTAAAGAGATGGGTGGGGCTAAGGCTTAAGAGGTTGTGAACGATCCTGAATGGGTTTAGACAAAGAAGAGCTCTCAAGTAGGTGTACCAAAATATTCAAGAGCCATTTTCTCAAAAGTGGGGTTACAAGTTTATCAACTTTCAAAGCAGAATTACTTTCCCATTGTTCCTCAACTGTAGTGTATTATCTACAACTTTCGCGCTCTGAATCTCTACTTTTATCCAATGTAAAAAACACACTTTCAAATTTTGTTACATAGGATCAAATTGGTCCCAAATGTCTGTCATGTAGAAAGAGAGAGTGCGTGTGTGTGTATGTGTGTGTTACCTTTGGGGCTGAGCGGCTCTCCCTCCAGATAGAAGGCTCCGTGGCGTAGTGCCACCTCTTGGAGAATGATGCCAAAGCTGTAGACGTCTCCCTTCTGTGTGCCACATGGAGGGGGACTCTCCAACCTCAGCAGCTCTGGGGCCATCCACAGCTTCCCTACACACATAGATGGATAAATTGACTAAACGCATAATCAATTTGCCTACAGACACTGTTCTAAGGTCAGTTTTGTATTTCACTCTCTTAAGGATTTGATCAGGTTAAGCTGATCCTAGATCTGTGTCTAAAGGGCAATTTCCTGCAGAGCCAGGTGACTAACGGGCATAGTAAGCATGGGCGTCGTCTGTGTTGCTCTCGGTGCGGAAGCTGGACAGGCCGTAGTCAGTGATCTTCAGCACAAAGCGGTTATCCACCACGCAGTTGGACGACTTCAGGTTGCCGTGGGAGACGATGACACTGTTGTGGAGGAAAGCCATGCCCTGGTAAGGAGAAGGGGAGGGAGGTAGGGATAGAGGGTAAAATGTAGAAAGAGAAGAGAGGGGTAGTCAAAAGGAGAGATTATATATAAATTAGTTATTTATATTCAGCTTTAGTCTAAAAATGTTTGGCAAAGCATATGGACGTTCACTTGTTGAATGATGCAAATGTGTTTTCTGAAGTCAATTGAAGTTGACATATGGAAAGATAAGCTGGAGAGTGTGTAGAGCAGTGGTTACCTTGACAATGTCATTGATTAAAGAGTATCTGAACATCCAATCCAGTGTGATGCTCTCGTTTTCCATGATGTCCTGAAGGATGAAGCACGCACGCACGCACGCACGCACGCACGCACGCACGCACGCACGCACGCACGCACACACACACACACACACACACACACACACACACACACACACACACACACACACACACACACCATTTAGACAAGGAAAATGTTTCCTAAAGACTTGTAATGGGTCAGTGGACCATCTTATAGTGGAGAAGTGGTGAGGGGTGGCTACCTGTAGGCTACCCCGAGGACAGTACTCTGTGATGATGCAGATGTTGGGGGGGTCGATGCAAGCTCCAATGAAGCGGGTCAGGTGCTCATTCTGAATATCACGCATCTGGAGAGGGAAGGAAAGGAGGACACCATGTAACTTACACATTTAGGGACAGCGCTATTCTCTGATGCACATATGCATTCTGGAGTATACACACGTCACACTACAACCTCATGAGGACTCACATGTTTCAGTTCAAACAGCACGTTTCTGGTGAGCTCAATGCGTTTTCTGTTGATGTATTTGATGGCCACAATATTCGCCTGAAAGACAGAGAAAACATTATGCATTCAATCCAGTTGACATTAAAAGGTTACTTTCTTTCATGCACGCACGCACGCACGCACACACACACACACACACACACACACACACACACACACACACACACACACTCATACACACACACACACCCTACTTACCTTGTAGTAGCCTGTCTTGGCAAACACCTGAAAGTTTCCATCTCCTGTTAATAGGGAGCCGTAGTTGGAGCCCCTCTGTAAATAAAGTGAAAGGTGGGATGGGATCAGTTTTGTGCAAGACTGTGTGTATTGTGAAATGTGTGTGTCGTTGCAAGCGTGCATGTGAGTGTGGACTCACCAGGGACAGAGTGAGCTTGCTGCCTGCGCTTCGCAGCACTTTCTCCATGTTGCTCATCTGAATATCCTCCCAGGAGACCCTCCACAGCTGAGCCACCAGCTCATTTTCAAGCTTCAGCTTCCTGTGTGTGCAAAAGAGAGAGAGAGAGAGAGAGAGAGAGAGATGATAGATTGCTCTTTTAGATATGTGAACAATGCTATAAATGTAATAACATAAAACTCTTCCCGTAGATTCTAGGCCCTGTGCATACTTGCTGATTGAGCGTGAACTGGCCTGTCTACACTCACCTGTATATGAAGACAGTAATGGTGAGGATGATGATAATGATGAAGAACACCACAATTGTTACCATCTGGTGGATTGTGATGGTTCCTGGAAAAAGAGACAGGGGAAAATGTTTTATGGTTCCCTGGTTTCCTTCAATACAGCCACTGCATGACAGTGTAGTCAGTCATCGTAAGCTGTTTTGACTGGTTATGACTACTATAACTTCTGCTACGTCATGCAAACTAAGACATTTTATGGGGGGCAGTGTATACAAAAGTGAGTGAGAGAGACGGAGTCCACTGACGTGCGAGGCAGGCTGGGTTGTCGTTCTTGAAGCCACAGACGGGCACATCTAAAGGAGCAGCGCCCCCTGGCCACTGGATGTCCATCCCAGGCAAGGCCCTCAGCTTTTTCTGAGAGCCGTTGTACACCGACACAATCTGGCAAGGAACACAGTATAACTTACTGTAAAATGCAGAAACAGTTTGTGATATATTGAAAACCTAAACATAAAATGGGCATGTCTAATGTTATAGACAAATAACATACCACACATTGATTGATTGAATGTATTAGATCATTTAAAGCAGTAGGCTGTTCCCCATGTAAGTAAGTGTGTTTTATGTGACTGGTGCGATACGCGTTTTGTTGCCTATGTGTTTTGTTATTTTTGTATGCCGGTAGTTATGTACATTAAACGGCTCCGGCTATTTACCAAGTTCTTCTCTCCTGCGTTTGACTTCCATGCCACCAGCTACGCACCCCTGACATAATTTCTGACCTGACTATGGGGTCAGCAGAAGCAGGTGCCCCTGGTATAGGGGTCGAGGAGCGCATCCAGGAGCAAGCGAACATAATCTACCAGCTCGGCGCCATCATGGATCAAGTTTTCCAGACCCTGGACCGTTGGGAGAGACAGGGAGGTCCACCAGCGCGTTCAACAACGCAACCCGAACCTCCACTACTCACTCCTTCTGCAACTGGTCCAAGTGGGATGCGTCTCGCCCTTCCCGGGGAGTATGATGGAACTTCGGCACAGTGCCAGGGTTTCCTGTTACAGCTGGACCTATACCTAGGCACCGTTTACCCAGCTCCCTCGGGAAGGGAGAGGTTGTCCGCCCTCATCTTGTGCTTCACAGGGAGAGCTCTGGAGTGGGCCAACGCCGTATGGGGGAAGGAGAAGCGGCGTTGGAGGACTTCACCGAGTTCACCCGCCGTTTCCGCCCAAGGGTAGAGCGGCGGGTGAGCGCCTCCTCCAGCTGAGGCAGGAGACGAGGAGCGCCCAGGAGTTTGCCCTAGAGTTTAGGACCCTGGCTGCCGGCGCGGGATGGAACGACAGGGCCCTGATTGACCACTACCGTTGCAGTCTGCGCGAGGACGTCCGTCGGGAGTTGGCCTGCAGAGACACCACCCTCACGTTAGATCAGCTGGTGGACCTGTCCATCCGGCTGGACAACCTGCTGGCTACCCGCGGACGTTCAGATCGGGGTCTGGTGGTTCCATCCCCTCGCACCCCCTCTCCTGAACCTATGGAGCTGGGAGGGGCGGTGCGTAGGAAGATCGGAGGGGGTTCCAGTTCGTGCACCATCTGTGGCCGCAGAGGACACACTGCTGGTCGGTGGCGGGTTGGTCCCTCTGGGAGTCGAGTCAGCAGGCAGGGCAATCTGGCGTCACCCCAGGTGAGTCTGCACCACTCTCATCCAGAGTCCAACTGTTTGCACCTGTTTGTTTTCCTGATTTTTCCCTGCATTCCCAGCATAAGGCGCTAGTCGATTCAGGCGCAGCTGGGAATTTTATTGACAGAGCACTCGCTCGTAGTCTTATGATCCCCATTATCCCCGTGGCTAGACCTTTCCCAGTTCACGCTCTGGATAGTCGACCATTGGGGTCCGGGCTAATCAGGGAAGCCACTATCTCCCTGGCCATGGTGACGCAGGGGAGTCACAATGAGAGAATCAGTCTCTTTCTCATTGACTCTCCTGCGTTTCCTGTGGTACTGGGCCTTCCCTGGTTGGCTCATCATAACCCCTCTATTTCATGGCAACAGGGGGCTCTCACGGGGTAGTCGCGAGAGTGCTCGGGGAGGTGTGTAGGGGTTTCCGTTGGTGCTACCACGGTGGAAAGTCCAGACCAGGACTCCACCGTGCGCAACCCTCCAGAATATGCCGATTTGGCTCTCGCCTTCTGTAAGAAGAAGGCGACTCAATTACCACCCCATCGACAGGGGGATTGTCCGATAAATCTCCTGGTAGACGCTGCACTTCCCAGGAGTCACGTGTATCCCCTGTCGCAAGCGGAGACGGTGGCTATGGAGACATATGTCTCCGAATCCCTGCGTCAGGGTTACATTTGGTCATCCACATCACCCGTCTCCTCGTGTTTCTTTTTTGTGAAGAAGAAGGATGGAGGTTTGCGCCGTGCATTGATTATCGAGGTCTCAATCAAATCACAGTGAGGTACAGTTACCCGCTACCTCTTATCGCCACGGTGATTGAGTCAATGCACGGGGCGCACTTCTTCACAAAACTGGATCTCATGAGCGCATACCACGTGGTGCGTATCCAGGAGGGAGACGAGTGGAAGACGGCGTTTAGTACCCCCTCAGGGCATTATGAGTACCTCCTTCTGCCGTACGGGTTGATGAATGCTCCATCAGTCTTCCAATCCTTTGTCGACGAGATTTTCAGAGACCTTGCATGGGCAGGGTGTAGTGGTGTATATCGATGGCATTCTGGTATACTCCGCTACATGCGCCGAGCATGTGTCTTTGGTGCGCAAGGTACTTGGACGACTGTTGGAGCATGACCTGTACGTCAAGGCTGAGAAATGCCTGTTCTTTCAGCAAGCCGCCTCCTTCCTAGGGTATCGCATTTCCACGTCAGGGGTGGACATGGAGAGTGACCGCATTTCAGCCATGCGTAATTGGCCGACTCCCACCACGGTAAAGGAGGTGCAGCGATTTTTAGGGTTTGCCAATTACTACCGGAGATTTATCCGGGGTTTTGGTCAGGTGGCTGCTCCCATTACCTCACTGCTGAAGGGGGGTCTTGTACATCTGCAGTGGTCAGTTGAGGCGGACAGGGCTTTTGGGCATCTAAGGGCTCTGTTTACCTCGGCGCCCGTGCTGGCCCATCCGGATCCCTCTTTGACGTTCATAGTGGAGGTGGACGCGTCCGAGGCTGGGATAGGAGCTGTGCTCTCTCAGCGCTCGGGTACGCCACCGAAGCTCCGCCCCTGTGCCTTCTTCTCAAAGAAGCTCAGCCTGGCGGAGCAAAACTATGACGTGGGGGACCGGGAGCTGTTGGCTGTCGTCAAGGCCTTGAAGGCATGGAGACATTGGCTTGAGGGGGCTAAACACCCTTTTCTCATCTGGACTGACCACCGTAATCTGGAGTACATCCGGTCAGCGAGGAGACTAAACCCTCGCCAGGCAAGGTGGGCAATGTTTTTCACCCGTTTTGTTTTCACCCTTTTGTACAGACCAGGTTCCCAGAACGTTAAGGCAGACGCACTGTCCCGCAGTATGACACAGAGGAGCGGTCCATGGATCCCACTCCCATACTCCCCGCCTCTTGTTTGGTGGTGCCGGTAGTGTGGGAGCTGGACGCGGACATTGAGCGGGCGTTACGTGCAGAGCCCACTCCCCCTCAGTGTCCAGCTGAGCGTCTGTACGTTCCGTCTGCTGTCTGCGACCGATTGATCTATTGGGCCCACACGTCACCCTCCTCTGGTGATCCTGGGATTGGTGGGACGGTGCTCTGTCTTAGTGGGAAGTACTGGTGGCCCACCTTGGCTAAGGATGTGAGGGTTTAGGTTTCCTCCTGTTCGGTGTGCACCCAGTGTAAGGCTCCTAGGCACCTGCCCAGAGGTAAGTTTCAACCCTTACCCGTTCCACAACGGCCGTGGTCGCACCTGTCGGTGGATTTCATAACCGATCTTCCACCTTCACAGGGAAACACCACGATCCTGGTCGTTGTGGATCGTTTTTCTAAGTCCTGTCGTCTCCTCCCTTTACCCGGTCTCCCTACGGCCCTACAGACTGCGGAGGCCCTGTTTACTCATGTCTTCCGGCTCTATGGGGTGCCTGAGGATATAGTGTCTGATCGGGGTCCCCAGTTCACTTCGAGGGTCTGGAGGGCGTTCATGGAACGTCTGGGGGTCTCGGTCAGCCTTACCTCAGGTTTTCACCCCGAGGTCTTATTGCCAGGGCCAGCCGGGGGAGTGGGCAGCGTTCGTGCCTTGGGCAGAGATGGCCCAGAACCCGCTCCGCCACTCCTCCACTAACCTCTCTCCCTTTCAGTGTGTGTTAGGGGTATCAGCCGGTTCTGGCTCCTTGGCATCAGAGTCAGACCGAAGCTCCTGCGGTGGATGACTGGTTCCGGCGCCCGGAGGAGACATGGGACACCGCCCATGTTCATCTTCAGCGCGTCGTGCTGCGCCAGAAAGTGGGCGCAGACCGTCACCGCAGTGAGGCCCTGGTGTTCGCACCGGGGGACCGAGTCTGGCTCTCGACCCAGAACCTGCCCCTCCGCCTGCCCTGTCGGAAGCTGGGTCCGCAGTTTGTGGGGCCATTTAAAGTCCTGAGGAGAGTGAACGAGGTATGTTATAGATTACAGCTTCCTCCTGATTACCGCATTAACCCCTCGTTCCATGTGTCTCTCCTCAGACCGATGGTGGCTGGTCCGCTCCAGGAAGCTGAGGTGCGGGAGGTTCCTCCGCCCCCTCTGGACATCGAGGGGGCCTCGGCGTACTCCGTTCGATCCATCCTGGATTCGCGACGTCGGGCGAGGGGCCTTCAATACCTCGTGGACTGGGAGGGGTACGGTCCGGAGGAGAGATGCTGGATTCCGGAGGAGGACGTGTTGGACCCTTCTATGCTATGCTGCTGGATTTCCACCGTCTCCGTCCAGATCGCCCTGCGCCTCGTCCTCCGGGTCGTCCTCGAGGCCGTTGTCGGCGCGCTGCAGGAGCCGCGAGTCAAGGAGGGGGTACTGTCACGACTTCTGCCAAAGTCGGTTCCTCTCCTTGTTCGGGCGGTGTTCGGCGGTCGAAGTCACCGGTCTTCTAGCCATCGCCGATCCATTTTTCATGTTCCATTTGTTTTGTCTGGTTGTCACACTCACCTGGTTTCATTTCCCTAATTACATGTTGTATATGTTCCCTCTGTTTCCCCCATGTCCTTGTCGGGAATTGTTTATTGTAAGTACGTGTGCTTTATGTGACTGGTGCGATACAGGTTTTGTTGCCCATGTGATTTGTTATTTTTGTATGCCGGTAGTTATGTACATTAAACGGCTCCGGCTATTTACCAAGTTCTGCTCTCCTGCATTTGACTTCCATGCCACCAGTTACGCACCCCTTACAAGAGGTTTACATACACTCAATTAGTATTTGATAGCATTGCCTTTAAATTGTTTAACTTGGGTCAAACATTTCAGGTAGCCTTCCACAAGCTTCCCACAATAAGTTGGGTGAATTTTGGCCCATTCGTCATGACAGAGCTGGTGCAACTGAGTCAGGTTTGTAGGCCTCCTAGCTCGCACACACTTTTTCAGTTCTACCCACACATTTTCTATGGGACTGAGGTCAGTGCTTTGTGATGGCCACCCCAATACCTTGACTTTGTTGTCCTTTAGCCATTTTGCCACTACTTTGGAAGTATGCTTGGGGTCATTGTCCATTTGGAAGACCCATTTGCGACCAAGCTTTAACTTCCTGACTTATGTAATGAGATGTTGCTTCAATATATCCACATAATTTTCCTGCCTCATGATGCCATCTATTTTGTGAAGTGCACCAGACCCTCCTGCAGCAAAGCACCCCCACAACATGATGCTGCCACCCCCGTGCTTCACGGTTGGGATGGTGTTCTTCGGCTTGCAAGCCTCCCCCCTTTTCCTCCAAACATAACGATGGTCATTATGGTCAAACAGTTCTAATTTTATTTCATCAGACCAGAGGACATTTCTCCTAAAAGTACAATCTTTGTCCCCATGTGCAGTTGCAAATCGTAGTCTGGCTTTTTTATGGCAGTTTTGGAGCAGTGGCTTCTTCCTTGCTGAGTGGCCTTTCAGGTTATGTTGATATAGGACTCGTTTTACTGTGGATATAGATACATTTCTACCTGTTTCCTCCAGCATCTCCACAAGGTCCTTTGCTGTTGTTCTGGGATTGATTTGCACTTTTCGCACCAAAGTACGTTCATCTCTAGGAGACAGAACGCGTCTCCTTCTTGAGCGGTATGACTGCTGCATGGTCCCATGGTGTTTATACTTGCGTACTATTGTTTGTACAGATGAACGTGGTACCTTCAGGCATTTGGAAATTGCTCCCAAGGATGAACCAGACTTGTGGAGGTCTACAATTCTTTTTCTGAGGTCTTGGTTGATTTCTCTTGATTTTCCCATGATGTCAAGCAAAGAGGCACTGAGTTTGAAGGTAGGCCTTGAAATACATCCACAGGTACACCTCCAATTGACTATCAGAAGCTTCTAAAGCCATGACATAATTTTCTGGAATTTTCCAAGCTGTTTAACCTCTCTGGGATATGTGGGACACTAGCGCTAGCGTCCCACCTCGACAACATCCAGTGAAATTACAGGGCGCCAAATTCAAAATAACAGAAATCGAATAATTCAAATTCCTCAAACATACAAGTATTATACACCGTTTTAAAGATACACTTCTTGTTAATCCAGCCACAGTGTCTGATTTCAAAAAGGCTTTACGGTGAAAGCACACCACACGATTATGTTAGGTCAGCGCCTAGTCACAAAAAAACATACAGTGGCTTCTTCCTTGCTGAGTGGCCTTTCAGGTTATGTTGATATAGGACTCGTTTTACTGTGGATATAGATACATTTGTACCTGTTTCCTCCAGCATCTCCACAAGGTCCTTTGCTGTTGTTCTGGGATTGATTTGCACTTTTCGCACCAAAGTACGTTCATCTCTAGGAGACAGAACGCGTCTCCTTCTTGAGCTGTATGACTGCTGCATGGTCCCATGGTGTTTATACTTGCGTAATATTGTTTGTACAGATGAACGTGGTACCTTCAGGCATTTGGAAATTGCTCCCAAGGATGAACCAGACTTGTGGAGGTCTACAATTCTTTTTCTGAGGTCTTGGTTGATTTCTCTTGATTTTCCCATGATATCAAGCAAAGAGGCACTGAGTTTGAAGGTAGGCCTTGAAATACATCCACAGGTACACCTCCAATTGACTATCAGAAGCTTCTAAAGCCATGACATAATTTTCTGGAATTTTCCAAGCTGTTTAACCTCTCTGGGATATGTGGGACACTAGCGCTAGCGTCCCACCTCGACAACATCCAGTGAAATTGCAGGGCGCCAAATTCAAAATAACAGAAATCGAATAATTCAAATTCCTCAAACATACAAGTATTATACACCGTTTTAAAGATACACTTCTTGTTAATCCAGCCACAGTGTCTGATTTCAAAAAGGCTTTATGGTGAAAGTACACCACACGATTATGTTAGGTCAGCGCCTAGTCACAAAAAAACATACAGCCATTTTCCAGCCAAAGAGAGGAGTCACAAAAAGCAGAAATAGAGATAAAATTAATCACTAACCTTTGAGGTGGCACTCATAGGACTTCATATTACACAATACATGTATGTTTTGTTTGATAAAGTTCATATTTATATCCAAAAATCTCAGTTTACATTGGCGCGTTATGTTCAGTAATGTTTTGCTTACAAAACAACCGGTGATTTTGCAGAGAGCCACATCAATTTACAGAAATACTCATCATAAACTTTGATGAAAGATACAAGTGTTATGCATAGGATTATAGATAAATGTCTCCTTAATGCAACCGCTGTGTCAGATTTCAAAAAAGCTTCACGGCGAAAGCACACCTTGCGATAATCTGAGTACAGCGCTCAGCCACCAAAACAAGCCATACAGATACCCGCCATGTTGTGGAGTCAACAAAAGTCAGAAATAGTGTTATAAATATTCACTTACCTTTGATGATCTTCATCGGAATGCACTCCCAGGAATCCCAGTTCCACAATAAATGTTTGTTTTGTTCGATAAAGTTCATCTTTATGTCCAAATACCTCCTTTTTGTTCGCGCGTTCAGTTCACTATTCCAAATGCGCAAGGCGCAGACACTAAGTCCAGACGAAAAGCCAAAAAAGTTCCATTACAGTTTGTAGAAACATGTCAAACTATGTATAGAATCAATCTTTAGGATGTTTTTATCATAAATCTTCAACAATATTCCAACCGGACAATTCCTTTGTCTTTAGAAATGAAAGGGAACGCAGCCCACGCTCAGGGCCGTGCGCATGATTTAGCTCATGGCATTCTGCCAGACCCCTGATTCAAACAGCTCTTATTCTCTCCCCCTTCACAGTAGAAACATGAAACAACATTCTAAAGACTGTTGACATCTAGTGGAAGCCTTAGGAAGTGCAATCTGTCCCCACAGACACTGTATATTGGATAGGCAATCACTTGAAAAACTACAAACCTCAGATTTCCCACTTCCTGGTTGGATTTTTTCTCAGGTTTTTGCCTGCCATATGAGTTCTGTTATACTCATAGACATCATTCAAACAGTTTTAGAAACTTCAGAGTGTTTTTTATCCAAATCCACAGTCAACTTAGTGCATGTAAACTTCTGATCCACTGGAATTGTGATACAGTGAATTATAAGTGAAATAATCTGTCTGTAAACAATTGTTGGAAAAATTACTTGTGTCATGCACAAAGTAGATGTCCTAACCGACATGCCAAAACTAGTTTGTTAACAAGAAATTTGTGGAGTGGTTGAAAAACTAGTTTTAATGACACCAACCTAAGTGTATGTAAACTTCCAACTTCAACTGTACATGTACATACTCTAGATCTCGCTGGATCAGTTGGTCATTAACCTCAGTGGCTTGCCACCAATTAATATTTATCATTCTGTCATTACATAAGACAAACACATTGGCACTGGGTGGATGAAATTACATATTAAATGATCATATGTAAACTGAAATAGGGTTTGTTAATACTGTATGCAATGGTATATTGTAGTGGTAATGGAGACATGGAGGTCTTTCTACGAACTGTAGAGACCTGAGCAGATGGTATTTTGTAGTGGTAATGGAGACATGGAGGTCTTTCTATGAACTGTTGAGCTCTTTTCTTCCAGATGTTAATGCCTCTGGAGTACATCTAGTTTACTGTCCCATCTTCAAAACACACAGAGACTGTGTACACAGGCAGGCAGCTTCATGAGCACTGGCAGAATGAAAGAGATGAGGAACCTTAGTGCACGAGAGATGAGGAGCCTTAGTGTGTGAGAGAGAGAGAGAGAGAGAGAGAGAGAGAGAGAGAGAGAGAGAGAGAGAGAGAGAGAGAGAGAGAGAGAGAGAGAGATGTGTGTGTGTGTGTTCAGTACCTGGAAAACACTGGTGTTGGTGTCAGTCATGTCCCAGAGAGCAAAGTCTGTCTCTCTGTCCCCATTCTCATCTATCTGCACCAGGCCTGTTACACCTGTTGAGAGGACCAGAAGGAGAGAGGAGCCAAAGGGAGGTAGAGGAGTCAGACAATATTTAAAGGGACTAAATTAATGTTATCTTACACTAATATCCAGTTCAGGGATGAAAATAATCATCAAAGCACTCAGCAGGTAACAGTTATTACTACAAATTATTACTGTCGTTACGAAACGAGAGCAGATTTACATTTGAGGTTGTCCCTATTAGCTGACACCGTAAAAAGATCTCAACCATTGTGCAAGTTAGAACACCCATAACAACATCTCAAATGTAAAAAATAAACAGCCATAACTATCAAAACAAACATTGATCATGACAACAATTTCACTTCAAATGATGGTGTTGGAGATACACAGATGCAAACACAAACAGTATAAGTTGGTACACCCTAGGTCCACCCAAAAGTATTCATCCATAATCACAGTATTATAGCTGGGCTATCTTGCTAATAAATCTAGTAGATGGCCATCTTGTATAACATTACTTTCATTTCCGGCTAAGACAACAGCCCAGGGTTGGTTTGGAGGTGCAGATAATAGCCTGAGAGCCATTCCATATTGAGTGTGAATGGAAAGAGGTGTCTATAGGGAGAAATTACATGACAGACGATGCCATTACCGGCATGGAAATGTCCAATCCAAATGGGGTTATCCTAGTAATAAAGAAATATACAGGCGTCATCCCTCTAATCAGAGGAGAGAGGGCCTGAGAGATGTGCTATGATATGGGACGGATTATCGGCTAGAGGGACATGCAGAAGATAGGGGAGCATGCACGTGTGCACAAACGCACATACTCAAGAACACACACTTTCCCACAGACGCTATTGCCCTACTCACACACACACAGGCGGGCAGTGTTTAGAGAATGATTAACCTTGTGGTTGGTCTGGGAAAATGACATTTGGCCAGCGTCTGCATGGGGGGCTGCATGGTGTTTGGTTGTCAAAGGGTAAGGTGTGGAAGTAAGGGGATGATTTAGTACCTATTTAATAGAACATTATACACTTAACATTGACCAATGAGTCATGTGGGTGATGTCATCACGACTTCCAGGAATTGGGAGTAGCACTTCTTTGGGGGATGGTCCCTGGCTGGTCTGTCTGTGTTAAGAAAACTAGGTATGGGAAGTATATAAAATAATGGAGACACATTTACAGTCAAAAATGTAGCCTTTAAATCAAATCAAATTGTATTTGTCACATGGGCCGAATACAACAGGTGTAGCTCTTACAGTGAAATGCTTACTTACAAGCCCTTAACCAACGATGCAGTTTTAAGAAAATACTTAAAAAATAAAAATTAACAAAAAAAAGATAAGAAAAACAAATAATTAAAGAGCAGCAGTGAATAACAATAGCGGGGCTATATACAGGGGGTACCGGTACAGAGTCAATGTGCGGGGGCACTGGTGTCGAGGTAATTGAGATAATTATGTACATGCAGGTAGGGTTGTTAAAGTGGCTATGCAAAAAGTCTGGGTAGCCATTTGATTAGCTGTTCAGGAGTCTTATGGCTTAGGGGTAAAAGCTGTTTAGAAGCCTTTGTCTTGATCATGTTGAGGGAGAGGTTGTTGTCCTTGCACCACATGTTCAGGTTTCTGACCTCCTCCCTATAGGCTGTCTCATCGTTGTCAGTGATCAGGCCTACCACTGTTGTGTCATCAGCAAACTTAATGATGGTGTTGGAGTGCCTGGCCATGCAGTCATGAGTGAACAGGGAGTACAGGAGGGGACTGAGCACGCATCCCTGAGGGGCCCCCGTGTCGAAGATCAGCATGGCGGATGTGTTGTTACCTACCCTTACCACCTGGGGGCGGCCCGTCAGGAACTCTAGGATCCAGTTGCAGAGGGAGCTGTTTCGTCCCAGGGTCCTTTAACAATCCCTCTGTCCGTCCATGTATCCACCATCCACCCATCCATTTTTCTTAGCCTCACAAACCTCTTACTGCTGTCTTACTCTTTATTAATAACTCGTTAATAATTCTTAGACCTTGAATGGAAATGGTGGGAGGAGGGCTGAATTTAGTGGGCTGCAGTGATGGAGGCTCAGTCCACCAGAGCTGTATTAGTCTGGTAGTGCTGACAGACTTTAATTGTGCTGCAAAGAACAGAGCCGGGGGGGGGCATTTGCACAATGTGCTAGCAATCAGAGCAGGCGTTCAGAGCGTGTGGAGAAAGGTGGCACATTGTGAGCTACGGTACAGCGCAGTAGCTTGACAGCAAGTGTGTTAGTTGGTAAATTATAACTACCTGTATGCTTTCTTAAAAAGTTCAAATGGACTGCAGTGATGTAAAGTCATGAGTGATGCGTATTGGAAGTACAGTATATCAGAAAAAAGGCTGTATTGCCAACACATGCGGTTTTCAATAATGAAGAAGCAAGTTCTATACATCTTCCACTGTCATCCTAAAGTGTCTGAATCTCTCTCACCCATCCAGGCCCATTAGTTAATGGAACAGAAGCCAGAGAGAAAAGCAGCTGTAACCTGATCCTTTCATCTTGACATCCTCCCTCTCTCTATGTATAAGGTCTATACTGGCTGCCTCCCTTTATGTACTGTATATATCTTGGTACATTATGTAAATTCATATATCATCAACAACAGTAAAACATCCTGTATATCTCATCTTATTCCCCTCACTGTTCAAATCCTTGTAATTACCTAAACTAAAACGGGAATCAGTTTCCCCTATGCGCCTTTCCAAGTATGTTTGATTTGCACAGCAGTGTGTCCCTGATGGAGGAAGTTAACATCTGATTGAAAAAACATTGCATGACCCATTCCGTACTGACGGCTAACCTGGGGGAGATGTCACCAGGCACATGCTCCAGGGCTGCCTATTTCTAAATCAGGTGTCAACTCCCTCCATCCAAGACTGCACAATGCACATTGTTTTAGTCTGGTCCTCTTTTTGTTGGGGTATAACAAGAAGATCTCGCAGTCAAACAAAAGATTCCAGAAACATATTGACAAGGTAGAAAAAACGGTCAAGTGTCTGAAAGAAAATGTCTATGAAAAAGCCAGAGGTGAGTCCATATTAGTGGCATGTTGTGGTTTTTAGGCTTCTGGTCGATAAATGCACAAGGCAACTGTCAAGGCATTTGAAAAGGGCACACAGAGGGAGGACTAGCAACACAATGCAGGTGGTCGCAGCGCGTTCCTACACATTAATGAAACCTACAATCAAACACTTCTCTAATTCAGGGCATAACTGGAAAGTACTTTGACTTTAAATCTGGAGAAAGCACAGAGCACTCTTATGAATAACAACAACCGTTAACAAAGTGCACAGCGGAAGTGTCACTGCACCATTTGATTTTCCACCAAGTCACAGTGTAGTTTATGGATATGTATGGTGCCAACCAGGTGATTACAATCCTTAGCTGCTGTGAAGCCATGAGAGCAGCTGCTGATAGAGCTCCATTAGAGCCACATAAACAGCCTTTGTTCTTATCTACAGAGTGAACACATGGGAATAGGTGATATTTTGAGTATTTATTATCACTGCTGCTAAACGTGGGAGCACTCCTGTCACATACAGTATATGCAAATATTGACCTTATTGTACACTCGCTGTAGTGTGATATGATATTGCAGCTCTACATCAGCTAGACAAGGAGGTTAACTTGCAGACTGTTTTTTGTTCACTCTACTTAGTTGTCTGATGTCTGAAAACACTGGCTTGGAATTTTGGCCTTGCATTGGAGAAGAATGTGATTACTTTTGTCGAAAAATTCATCGGTTAATTATAATTATTATTTGGAATGCTTTTAACGCCTCCCCACAAGCACCTCTCCTTGAAATAATTGCATTAACTGTGAGAAATAACTATGGCATTCTTCTACCCAGGCAGACGTGAAATAGATTTCCAGTCTGCAAACCACCTGCAACTTATGTCCCTGGATCAAAGTGTGTTCTGCATACATACAGTTTAAGTCGGAAGTTTACATACAATTAGGTTGGAGTCATTAAAACTCCTTTTTCAACCACTCCACAAATGTCTTGTTAACAAACTATAGTTTTGGCAAGTCGGTTAGGACATCTACTTTATGCATGACACAAGTAATTTTTCCAACAATTGTTTACAAACAGATTATTTCACTTATAATTCACTGTATCACAATTCCAGTCAGAAGTTTACATACACTAAGTTGACTGTGCCTTTAAACAGCTTGGAAAATTCCAGAAAATTATGTCATGGCTTTAGAAGCGTCTGATAGGTTAATTGACATCATTTGAGTCAATTGGAGGTGTTCCTGTGGATGTATTTCAAAGCCTACATTCAAATTCAGTGCCTCTTTGCTTGACATCATGTGAAAATCAAAAGAAATCAGCCAATTCCTCAGAAAGAAAATTGTAGACCTCCACAAGTCTGGTTCATCCTTGGGAGCAATTTCCAAACGCCTGAAGGTACCACGTTCATCTGTACAGACAATAGGCCGCAAGTATAAACACCATGGGACCATGCAGCCGTCATACAGCTCAGGAAGGAGACGCGTTTTGTCTCCTAGAGATGAATGTAATTTGGTGCGAAAAGTGCAAATCAATCCCAGAACAACAGCAAAGAACCTTGTGAAGAGGCTGGAGGAAACAGGTACAAATGTATCTATATCCACAGTAAAACGAGTCCTATATCGACATAACCTGAAAGGCCGCTCAGCAAGGAAGAAGCCGCTGCTCCAAAACCGCCATAAAAAAGCCAGACTACGATTTGCAACTGCACATGGGGACAAAGATTGTACTTTTTGGAGAAATGTCCTCTGATCTGATGAAACAAAATTAGAACTGTTTGACCATAATGACCATCGTTATGTTTGGAGGAAAAGGGGGACGCTTGCAAGCCGAAGAACACCATCCCAACCGTGAAGCACGGGGGTGGCAGCATCATGTTGTGGGGGTGCTTTGCTGCCGGAGGGTCTGGTGCACTTCACAAAATAGATGGCATCATGAAGGAGGAAAATTATGTGGATATATTGAAGCAACATCTCATTACATAAGTCAGGAAGTTAAAGCTTGATTGCAAATGGGTCTTCCAAAGTAGTGGCAAAATGGCTTAAGGACAGCAAAGTCAAGGTATTGGAGTGGCCATCACAAAGCACTGACCTCAATACTATAGAAAAGTTGTGGGCAGAACTGAAAACGCGTGTGCGAGCAAGGAGGCCTACAAACCTGACTCAGTTATACCAGCTCTGTCAGGACAAATGGGCCAAAATTCAACCAACTTATTGTGGGAAGCTTGTGGAAGGCTACCTGAAACGTTTGACCCAAGTTAAACAATTTAAAGGCAATGCTAACAAATACTAATTGAGTGTATGTAAACTTCTGACACACTGGGAATGTGATAAAATAAATAAAAGCTGAAATAAATAATTCTCTCTACTATTATTCGGACATTTCACATTCTTAAAATGAAGTGGTGATTCTAACTGACCTAAGACAGGGATTTTTTAATAGGATTAAATGTCAGGAATTGTGAAAAACTGAGTTTAAATGTATTTGCCTATGGTGTATGTAAACTTCCGACTTCAACTGTAACAACCCCTGCCTAACTAACTAAGGATGGCACACACCTGTTGTCATGTCCAAAAATGTACAGCAATCTGTGTTTACTTTGATTACCTTGAACCTTATCACATCAGTCAACAACAGTCAATAAATAAACATAGTTGTTTCATGAAATATATAGGTAACTAAGGATGGAAAAATGTACTATTCTAGGACTTACTTATGAATAATGTATAGTATTCATTATTCATCTGGACTCATCATGGGATTTTTCCTTAGCCTCTGATGGAGAGATAGGGAGTATGGGAGGGAGAGAAAGAAAGAGAGCGAGAGAGAAAGAAATAGAGAGCAAGACCTCTAGTTATGAATGAATGACATCTCAGTTCACTGGTCACGATAACAACACCCACCCGTAGCACATGTTCCATCAGGTATATCTCACTGATCATCCCCAAAGCCAACACCTCATTTGGCCGCCTTTCCTTCCAGTTCTCTGCTGCCAGTGACTGGAACGAATTGCAAAAATCGCTGAAGTTGGAGACTTATTTCCCTCACCAACTTTAAACATCAGCTACCTGAGCTGCTAACCGATCGCTGCAGCTGTACATAGTCCATCTGTAAACTGCCCACCCAATCTATCTACCTCATCCCCATACTGTTTTTATTTTATTTACTTTTCTGCTCTTTTGCACACCAGTATTTCTACTTGCATATCATCATATGCTCATTTATCACTCCAGTGTTAATCTGCTAAATTGTAATTATTCGCTCCTATGGCCTATTTATTGCCTACCTCCTCATGCCTTTTGCACACACTGTATATAGACTTTCTTTTTTTTCCTACTGTGTCATTGACTTGTCTATTGTGTTATTGGCTTGTTTATTGTTTACTCCATGTGTAACTCTGTGTTGTTGTCTGTGTCACACTGCTTTGCTTTATCTTGGCCAGGTCGCAGTTGTAAATGAGAACTTGTTCTCAAATAGCCTACCTGGTTAAATAAAGGTGAAATAAAAATAAAATAAAAATGAAAGGGTCTCTATCGCTAAATGCTATTAGACTAAGATCAGTAGGGTCTCTGTCAATCCTTTTTACAGGCACTCCGTTGCCCACTAATAGCCTTGACAAGGTTCTCCAGATACCAAAGACTTCTGGGACAATGGGGCCTACCATGTACCATGTAGCTGTAGAGTTTCAGTACACATGATGAACAAAAGGGCACAAGCACAACAGTGCTTCATTCTTTCTCTCTGTTCCTATCCCCCTCTGCCCACTTGTCTGCCTGTCTCCTTTCTACAGTGCACTCTACACTCCAGCCCTGTGCTCCACTGTGGCTCGGATGACAAGGCTTCAGATTCACACAGCTCATTATCAGCTCGACCCAGGCCAGACCTACCGTTAGAAATACCAGCTGCCTAAGTGACCAGGGCCACTGCACAGAAGACAGAGGCAGAGAAAAAGGACAATGAGTGATGGATGGTGGGGAGAGAAAGGGAAAAGAGAAGGAGGTGGAGACAGATGGACAGAGAGAGATAGAGGGATGAGCGGAGGGTGGAGGCTGGCGTCAGAGGGAGATTGAGGGAGATGGCTCCTGCTGACACAGCCACGGGAGCTCTGGTTTCGCCTGATCAGATTACTCTCCTATTTTGGGGATTTCCTCTTTTTTCCAGGAGGACTTTTTGTTACATGACAGCCAAAAGAGAAATGAGATCTTTCCATGGCAAAGGACAGAGAGTTTAGAGGAGACAGAGAGGTCATGTAGGAGAGGAGAAGAGGGTAAAATAAGAGTTAAGGAGGATAAGACACGTTGAGACAGGAAAAATATGACAGAGCAGTGAAGTGAGGAGGAACACCTTGATAAGACAGAGAAAATATGGACAGATTGGTGAAGTGAGGAGGAAGGAAAAAGAGGAAGGCAGATCCTGTGAGATGGAATTAGAGAACTGTTCACAGAGGAGAGGATTGAGAGCAGAGGAGAGGAGCGCTAGACCAGGAAATAATGAGATGAGAAGGTGTGAAGGAATAACGATGAGTAAGGACAATGACTGATAGAAAAGATAGGGAGACTGGCATTAACAAGCTGGCGTACACAGCAGGACATCCACCTCTGACACTGAAATATTATTTTCACACACTTTCACAAGTTTACAACGTACAATTACTCATGAGCCATAAACTGTAGTTTAAATGCTGAAGTCAAGTTTCAGATGTAGGTTTTGTATTTCACTAGACCAATTTCACTTTCTATTTCACTTTCTAACAAAACATAACACAGAATATAACTAAAAAGCACTGAATCGGAAGCATAACAATGAACTAAAGCTACCAAACAGCTTACGTTTCAGTATGCACCGGTGTTGGCAAAAATAATAAAAGAAGCATTGTCCTCGCATGCAACCAAACAAACCCCTCAGCCTTTCAATGCCTATGTTCGGTTGGGCTAACAGAATCAGTGTGAGGAGACTTCATCTGTTCTTGGCTGCTGCACGCTCTGCCCTCCCACTGTCTGTCTGAAGTGTTCATCTCTGTTGTTTCTGTGCTCTGGTCCAACTCATAGTGATTGAGGAGAGAAGGATGGCCGTTTGTAAAGAGAGGTCAGCCAAGGAGATTAAAGGAAAAAGAGGGAGCAGGCAGTCAGTAATGGAGGACAGATGGAGGGAATAAAAGGGAAATGGGGAAGCAGGGTGAAAGAGGGAAGGATAGAGGAGTGCAGAGCAAACAACCTGGGTACTTACCTGATGAGATGTCCCTGATGACTTATGTCACCTCCTCAAGTATGTGTACTCTTCCAATGATTCAACGTATTTGTTCTTGCTGTTACCTTTGACTTGGTGTCAAGCACCTTTCACTGTCTCCTGTGACCTCACACATAATCTGACTCTCTGACCCCTGGACTCTGTGACCAACCAAACAAACATCCGATCAACAGCCCAACCCTTCAAATTCCCCTCAAGTCCCAATAAACAGAGGTTGCTAGGACTTGGCATCTGTCTTCAGGTCCCTCACAAAGGACTGGGACTGGGACAGAAGGGGTGATGACATCCTGCTACAAGCTTTGAGACCACCATCTTCTATATCGGTCATTAGTAATGTCAAACACTAGTGCAAACCCACAAGTCTGGGTAAACACACGTAACCTTATGGCTTAGTCAGGGAGGTGTGTGTGTTTGGGGGGAGGGGGTACTGGCAGAAAGTAAAAGGGTGATTAAATGATTTAATTTAGAAATGTTCAGCAAGGGGACTACCTCCTCCAGAATGCATAACACGGGGGAAAAAGTCAAACATAATTTGATGTTTTGTGGTCATAAAGATGTTCTTTTATGGATTAATTCGCTTTTAAAAGACAATGATGTCACCAGATTGACTCAGCTAGTGACATTCCATTAAGAGATACCAAGGACTCGGTGATAAATTACTTTTTTTTTACTGAACTGGACACAGTTAAATTAATTTGAATGGATTTGAGGGACACATTCATTTGCAGTGTCCGGGAATGTGTTTGCTCAAAGTCGAAAGTGAAGATGAATTTTCTTCCGCTACAGACCTTGGCTTGACTACAAACCGGCTGCCAGCGGAAATGAAGAAGGCTGTTCAATAACAATGTTGGCATTTTTTGTTTCTTTTTGATGCTCTTTCTTTCTTTTCTAAGATCTTGCAGAGACATGGCGAGGAAACATCTGCCTGTCTTCAAAAGGCCAAATGACACAACCATGGCCCGCTAATTGATCCTTTCCATTTAATATTTTCCCTGCTTTGAGGAGATTTCTGTTTTTGGCAAAACTTCCCCACAAAGGACATGTCCACAGTTATAAAGCCTATTCCCACCTTATAACATCTAACTGTAACGATTGTCGCAAGGAGGAGACCAAGGTGCAGCGTGGTAAGTGCTCATGATTGAATTTTATTTATACTCAGAACACTAAACAAAATAACAAACAAAGGAAAACGAACGTCACGTTCTGCAGGTTTTCACTGAGCTATACAAAAACAAGATCCCACAACTGAAGGAGGGAAAAAGGGCTGCCTAAGTATGATTCCCAATCAGAGACAACGATAGACAGCTGCCTCTGATTAGGAACCATACTCGGCCAAACACAACGAAATACAAAAACTAGATTGCCCACCCCACATCACACCCTGACCTAACCAAACTAGAGGAAATAAAACGTCTCTCTAAGGCAGTGCTTCTCAATTATTTTCTGTTACGCCCCCCCTAGGAAGAAGTAAACATTTCGCGCCCCCCCAACTCTCCGCCGCGACTGTAAATAGTATCATTTGTCTATAAAATTGTTATAAGTACACCTCTGCATAACATTGTATCCTTATTAACATTAAAGAAAAAGAAAAAAGAAAGAAATATAGATCAACTTACAACAAAGAATAACTTTATTAACATAGTTTTTTTTAGTTTGTAACAGAAATAGACAGCTGCCGCTGATTAGTAACCATACTCTGCCAAACACAAAGAACTAGATTGCCCACCCCACATCACACCCTGACCTAACCAAACTAGAGGAAATAAAACATCTCTCTAAGGTCAGCGCGTGACACTAACATAAATGGTATCTACAGTGTAAACCAGTGGAGGCTCCTCAGAGGAGGAATGGGAGGGCCATGCTCCTCAGTGAATTTCATAAAAATAAAAATAGTGAAACATTAAAAAAGCTATCCTTTTTAGACAAAATATATTCGCATGTCACCAAACAATTGATAAAAATACACTGTTTTGCAATGAAGGTCTACAGTAGCCTCAACATCCCTCTGTAGGGTAGCAATGTCATTGGTGTAGAGAGGAGTAGACAGGAGGCTGTCGCAGGTTTAGAACTATTGAATTTATTTAAGCACCATAGATCAAAGCGGGACGAAACCCAAACGCTGTTGTGCTCAAAATATATCTTCTCAAACAAAAATATAAAGTACTCAGGAAATAGTAGGAGAGATTCCTCTCAGGAAAACAAGTAACATTTACAATGAAAGATAAAGACAAATGGCAGAGGGTGTATATATACAGTGATAGAGTGGTGATTGGAACCAGGTGTGTGTAATGATGACGAGACAAGTCCGGGGTTGATGAGTGAAGGGCGTTTGCCAGCAGTCGGTTCGGCAGCAGCTAGAAGGCCGGCGACGCCGAAAGCCAGAGCTGGACAAGAGGGCGAGCCAAAGTGAAGGCTGGTGTGACAAGCACCATGGTGTAGCTGGAGGACAACTAGTTCCGTCCTCCTCTGGGTACATTGACTTCAATACAAAACCTAGGAGGCTGGTGGTTCTCACCCGCTTACATAGACTTACACAGAAATTTTGACAACTTCTGGAGGACGTCGTCCAACCTATCAGAGCTCTTGCAGCATAAACTGACATGTTGTCCACTCAATCAAAGGATCAGATAATGAATCTAGTACTGAAAGTATAAGCTACAGTTAGGTAGCACTGCAGTGTATAAAATGTGGTGAGTAGTTGACTCAAAGAGAGAGAAAGACAATAGTTGAACTGTTTTGAACAAATTAATTTCTTAAAGAATGAAGGAGAAGCAAGAGAGAGAGCGAGAGAGGGAGAGAGAGAGAGCTATATTTCTTATTTGTTTACCTTTCACTTACTTAGCCAATGCAGCTAGCTAGTTTAGCCTACTCAAACACCCGGCTCAGAGAGGGATTCTATGTTATCTAAATGGCTATGGCTATCCCACACTGGAACTCTTCCAAGTCAAGGTAGGATTTTGGTTTTAATAATTTATTGCTAACTGTACCGCATGATTGTAGCGGGTTTACTAAGGCGTTAGTTCTAGTAGCTATGTTGTCTTGACGTTAGCTAATATGGTGACAATGATGTAGGCTGTGTGTAGCGGTTAGCAGTTATGATATGAAAGTTTGACTTGGAAAAGTTTTTTCGCCTGGTCACAGACAGCTGATGTGTTGTGCATTGAAGTCCAGAATCGAAGGGAAAAGCTTAGAGGAGGAGAGCGCATAGATGCGATAAGAAATAATCCAACAATCAAAGGGATCATGCTGTATGTATGTGGCTGCTATGAAAGTGAATTGTGGTTGTGGTGATCAGGAGTATTTTCATTCTGCCGATTTTGTTGTGAAATGCTTCTTAAACGTAAGCAAATGGAACGAAACAGGAATAAACATACCTGAATTTGTCCAACAGAAACTCTCGTTTGCAACTGTTGGACTAATGATTACACCCTAGATCAGCTAGACAGGCAACTTGTCTGCCACATTGATTACAAACATTTCTCTCGACATGTGCGCCTAAGTTGTAAACTTTCATTCATAGGCTAGGATGTAGCAACCTCATGATGGGTATAGGGAAAATTTGAGTATCATGTAGTAGCCTAAACCTATCAATGTGTCACGTCCTGACCAATATTTAGGTATTATTTCTATTATATTTGGTCAGGACGTGGCAGAGGTATATTTGTTTTGTATTATGGGGTTTTGTGTGTGGTGTAGTGGGGTGTATTAGTTTGGTATAGGTTCTAGGTTTGTTTTTCTATGTGTAGTTTTGGGTGCTGGACTCTCAATTGGAGGCAGGTGTTTCTAGTTGCCTCTGATTGGGAGTCCCATAAGTAGGTGTGTGTTTGTTTGGTTTTCGTGGGTAGTTGTTTTTGCACTGCGTGTTGTGTGCCTGCAAAACTGTTCCTGTCGTATATATTGTTTGAATTGTTAAGTGGATGCTCTACTCCTTTATTTTAATTAAAGATGAGTATTCACATACCTGCTGCGCCTTGGTCCATTTCTACAGAAGACAGCCGTTACAGAACTACCCACCAAAGGACCAAGCAGCAGAAGAGGAGGAAGCCACAGGAGAAGAAAATGGAAGAATGGACCTGGCAGGACGAAAGAAAATTCTGGGCGGACAAGTTAAGGGAGCTAAGGGAACCCGAGAGGCAGCCCCAAGATTTTTTTTGGGGGGGGCACACGGGTAGTTTGGCCAGGCCAGGGAAGAGCCGTAAGCCAGCTACCCGTGACTACAGGGAGGTGCGTACGAGGTGGAGGGCGTCATGTTATGCTGAGGTGCGCACCATCTCGCCTATACGGACGCACAGCCCACTTCGCCCAGTACCAGCGCCCCGCAGGTGTCAGGGCAAGGGGAGCATCGAGCCGGAAGGGGTGATGCCAACCCTGCACTCAAGACCGCCAGTGCGTCCTTTCAGTCCGGTGTTTCCCGCTAGACACACTAGCATGGAGGTGCGTGTCTCCAGGCTGGTACGTCCAATACCTGCCCCACGCATCAGGAGTCAACAGTCGTCATCAGAGCTGCCCGCCAGTCAACAGTCACCAGAGCTGCCCGCCAGTCAACAGTCACCAGAGTTGCCCGCCAGTCAACAGTCGTCAGAGCTGCCCGCCAGTCAACAGTCGTCGGAACTGCCGGAGTGGCCGGACTGCCCTGAACTGCCGGAGTGGCCGGACTGCCCTGAACTGCCGGAGTGGCCGGACTGCCCTGTTCTGCCGGAGTGGCCGGACTGCCCTGTTCTGCCGGAGTGGCCGGACTGCCCTGTTCTGCCGGAGTGGCCGGACTGCCCTGTTCTGCCGGAGTGGCCGGACTGCCCTGTTCTGCCGGAGTGGCCGGACTGCCCTGTTCTGCCGGAGTGGCCGGACTGCCCTGTTCTGCCAGAGTGGCCGGACTGCCCTGTTCTGCCAGAGTGGCCGGACTGCCCTGTTCTGCCAGAGTGGCCGGACTGCCCTGTTCTGCCAGAGTGGCCGGACTGCCCTGTTCTGCCAGAGTGGCCGGACTGCCCTGATCTGCCAGGGTGCCCGGCCTGTCAGGATCAGCCCGAGTGGTTCTCCTGCCCTCCGGTCCAGCCCGAGTGGTCCTCCTGCCCTCCGGTCCAGCCCGAGTGGTCCTCCTGCCCTCCGGTCCAGCCCGAGTGGTCCTCCTGCCTTCCGGTCCAGCCCGAGTGGTCCTCCTGCCTTCCGGCCCAGCCCGAGTGGTCCTCCTGCCTTCCGGCCCAGCCCGAGTGGTCCTCCTGCCTTCCGGTCCAGCCCGAGTGGTCCTCCTGCCTTCCGGCCCAGCCCGAGTGGCCCGCATGCCTTCCGGCCCAGCCCGAGTGGCCCGCATGCCTTCCGGCCCAGCCCGAGTGGTCCGCCTGCCCTGATCTGCCAGGGTGCCCGGCCTGTCAGAATCAGCCCGAGTGGCCCTCCTGCCCTCCGGCCCAGCCCGAGGGGCCCTCCTGCTCTCCGGCCCAGCCCGAGGGGCCCTCCTGCTCTCCGGCCCAGCCCGAGGGGCCCTCCTGTCCCCCGGCCCAGCCCGAGGGGCCCTCCTGTCCCCCGGCCCAGCCCGAGGGGCCCTCCTGTCCCCCGGGCCAGCCCGAGGGGCCCTCCTGTCCCCCGGGCCAGCCCGAGGGGCCCTCCTGTCCCCCGGCCCAGCCCGAGGGGCCCTCCTGTCCTCCGGCCCGGCCCGAGGGGTCCGTCTGCCTGGCGCAGCTATCGGCTCCACCGAAGTGGGCGACGCCGAGGATGGAGCAGGGTCCACGTCCTGCACCGGAGCCACCTCCAGGATAAGTGAGTTGGGGAGGGAGGGTGTAGCACAGTGCCGTCGTTGACGGCAGCCACCCTCCCTTCCCTCCCTTATTGTTTAGGGGGTATTGCTTTTTGGTTTTGTTGGGGTAATGGGGATTTTTTGTGTTTTCTTTTAAGGTGCATTCCGGGGTCTGCACCTTTAGGGGGGGGTAATGTCACGTCCTGACCAATATTTAGGTATTATTTCTATTATATTTGGTCAGGACGTGGCAGAGGTATATTTGTTTTGTATTATGGGGTTTTGTGTGTGGTGTAGTGGGGTGTATTAGTTTGGTATAGGTTCTAGGTTTGTTTTTCTATGTGTAGTTTTGGGTGCTGGACTCTCAATTGGAGGCAGGTGTTTCTAGTTGCCTCTGATTGGGAGTCCCATAAGTAGGTGTGTGTTTGTTTGGTTTTCGTGGGTAGTTGTTTTTGCACTGCGTGTTGTGTGCCTGCAAAACTGTTCCTGTCGTATATATTGTTTGAATTGTTAAGTGGATGCTCTACTCCTTTATTTTAATTAAAGATGAGTATTCACATACCTGCTGCGCCTTGGTCCATTTCTACAGAAGACAGCCGTTACACAATGTTACATTGAGCTGGTTGTATGGAATATGAATGACAGTCATCTAATGTGCTGTAATAGAAATACGGCCATGCTCATTAAAAAAAAGAATCGTCCTCCCTCATGTTAAAATCACCGACCGCCACCGGTGTAAACCTACACTATACTGTATATACAATAGTAGTGGATTCGGCTATTTCAGCCACACCCGTTGCTGACAGCTGTATAAAATCGAGCACACTGCCATGCAATCTCCATAGACAAACATTGGCAGTAGAATGGCCTTACTGAAGAGCTCAGTGACTTTCAACGTGGCACTGTCATAGGATGCCACCTTTCCAACAAGTCAGTTCGTCAAATTTCTTCCTTGCTAGAGCTGCCCCAGTCAACTGTAAGTGCTGTTATTGTGAAGTGGCTACTTCTAGGAGCAACAACAACTCAGCTGCGAAGTGGTAGACCACACAAGCACACAGAAAGGGACCGTCGAGTGCTGAAGCGCGTAGCGCGTAAAAATCATCTGTCCTTGGTTGCAACACTCACGACCAAGTTCCAAACTGCTTCTGGAAGCAATGTCAGCACAAGAACTGTTCGTTGGGAGCTTAATGAAATGGGTTTCCATGGCCGAGAGCCGCACACAAGCTTAAGATCAACACGCGCAATGCCAAGTGTCAGCTGGAGTGGTGTAAAGCTCGTCACCATTGGACTCTGGAGCAATGGAAACGCGTTCTCTGCAGTGATGAATCACGCTTCACCGTCTGGCAGTCTGACGGAAGAATCTAGGTTTGGCGGATGCCAGGAGAATGCTACCTGCCCCAATGCATAGTGCCAATGGTAAAGTTTGGTGGAGGAGGAATAATGGTCTGGGGCTGCTTTACATGGTTCGGGCTAGGCCCCTTAGTTCCAGTGAAGGGAAATCTGTATATTTGTTGTTATTTTTTTACCCCCTGTTTTCTCCCCAATTTCGTGGTATCCAATTGGTAGTTACAGTCTTGGACTCGGGAGAGGCACAACCCAACCAAGCCGCACTGCTTCTTGACACAATGCCCACTTAACCCAAAAGCCAGCCGCACCAGCATGTACTGCACCCGGCCCGCCACAGGAGTCGCTAGTGCGCGATGGGACAAGGACAACTAACTTGTTGAAAAGGATTCCACCTTTCCAACAAGAAGAAATTTGACGAACTAACATGTTGTAAAGGATGCCACCTTTTCAACAAGTCAGTTCGTCAAATTTCTTCCCTGCTAAAGCTGCCCCAGTCAACTGTAAGTGATGTTATTGTGAAGTGGATACTTCTAGGAGTAACAACGACTCAGCTGCGAAGTGGTAGACCACACAGAACGGGACCGGGTAGCAATGCCTTCGGGGAAGGCCCTGCTGGCCAAACCCTCCCGTAACCCGATGACACTAGGCCAATTGTGCGCCGCCCCATTGGTCTCCAGGTCACGGCCGGCTGTGAAAGACCCTGGACTCAAACCCAGAAGCTCTAGTGGCACATGCAGTGCAATGCAGTGCCTTAGACCACTGCGCCACTCAGGAGGCCATGAAGGGAAATATTAACACTACAGCATACAATGACATTTTAGACGATTCTTTCAACTAGTGTTCGACCGATTATGATTTTTCAACGCCGATACCGATTATTGTAGGACCCAAAAAAATACGATGCCGATTAATTGGCCGATTTTTATTTTCTTTTTTAAATGTATTTATTTTCTTTTATATATATTTGTAATAATGACAATTACAACAATACTGAATGAACAATGAACACTTATTTTAACTTAATATAATAGATAAATAAAATCTATTTAGTCTCAAATAAATAATGAAACATGCTCAATTTGGTTTAAATAATACACAAACACAGTGTTGGAGAAGAAAGTAAAAGTGCAATATGTGCCATGTAAAAAAAGCTAACGTTTAAGTTCCTTGCTCAGAACATGAGAACATATGAAATGGTAGTTCAATATTCCCAGTTCTTCAATATTCCCAGTTAAGAAGTTTTAGGTTGTAGTTATTATAGGAATTATAGGAATTATGACAGGTCGACTATTTCTCACTATACCATTTGTATTTCATATACCTTTGACTATTGGATGTTCCAATAGGCACTTTAGTATTGCCAGTCTAATCTCGGGAGTTGATAGGCTTGAAGTCAGAAACAGCGCAATGCTGGAAGCACAGCGAAGAGCTGCTGGCAAACGCAGTAAAGTTTGAATGAATGCTGACGAGCCTGCTGCCGCTTACCACTGCTCAGTCAGACTGCTCTATCAAATCATAGACTTAATTATAATATAATAAATACAGAAATACGAGCCGTTGGTCATTAATATGGTCAAATCCGGACACTATATTTTCAAAATCAAAACGTTTATTCTTTCAGTGAAATACGTAACCGTTCCGTATTTTATTGAACGGGTGGAAACCCTAAGTCTAAATATTGCTGTTACATTGCACAACCTTCAATGTTATGTCATAATTATGTAAAATTCTGGCAAATTAGTTTGCAATGAGCCAGGCGGCCCAAACTGTTGCATACACCCTGACTCTGCGTGCAATGAACGCAAGAGAAGTAACACAATTTCCCTGGTTAATATTGCCTGCTAACATGAATTTCTGGTTTAAATGCAGGTTTTAAATGCAGGTTTAATATGCAGGTTTAAAATAATTGTAACGGTTGTCGTCTGGAAAGGAGGACCAAAACGCAGCGGGTTGTATACTCATCTTCTTTTAATAGGCGAAAGAAGGAAAACCAAACAAACACGTATACAAAATAAACAAAACGACGGACGACGAATACAGTCTTGAAGGCAAACGACAGCAATTCAAGAGACAACCTCCCACAATTTACAAACACACCCTAATATATAGGACTCTCAATCAAAGGCAACTAGACAACACCTGCCTTCAATTGAGAGTCCACACCCCAATTAACTAAACATAGAAACAGACTAACTAGAAAGAACATAGAAATACACTAACATAGAGCAGTGACCAAAAAACCCCGGAATACATAAATCAACTACCCTCTACATAATACACACACCACGAACCACATAAACCAAATACCCTCTGCCACGTCCTGACCAGCCTACACTAACAAAATAACCCTCATACTGGTCAGAACGTGACATTAATAATAATATACTTCTGTGTATTGATTTAAAAAAAGGCATTGATGTTTATGGTTAGGTACATTCGTGCATTGATTGTGATTTTTTTCGCGAATGCGCTTTTGTTAAATCATCCCCCGTTTGGCGAAGTAGGCTGTGATTCGATGATAAATTAACAGGCACCGCATTGATTATATGCAATGCAGGACAAGCTTGTTAACCTAGTAATATCATCAACCATGTGTAGTTAACTAGTGATTATGTTAAGATTGATTGTTTTTGGCTCATTGCTGCACTCGCGTAACAGGTGGTCAGCATGCTACGCATTCTCCTTGTGGAATGCAATGTGATCGGCCATAATCGGCGTCTAAAAATGCCGATTGTTAAAATCAAAAAATCGGCCCTAATTAATCAGCCATGCCAATTAATCGGTAGACCTCTACTTTCAACTTTGTGGCAATAGTTCGGGGAAGGCCCTTTCCTGTTTCAGCATGACAATGCATGCCCCTGTGCACAAAGCAAGGTCCATACATAAATGGTTTGTCGGGATTAGTGTGGAAGAACTTGACTGGCCTGCACAGAGCCCTGACCTCAACCCCATCAAACACCAATTGGAACGCCGACTGCGAGCCAGTTCCAATGCCCAACATCAGTGCCCAACCTCAATCGTGCTCATGGCTGAATGGAAGCAAGTCTCTGCAACAATGTTCATAATCTATTGGAAAGCCTTCCAATAAGAGTGGGGGCTATTATAGCAGCAAAGGGGGACCAACTCCATATTAATGCCTATGATGTTTTTTTTTTAGTAGATGTCCACGAGTAGGTGACCACATACTTTTGGTAGTGTACATGTCCAGCAGGCATTTGAGAGCCATATGACTTCTTATGGCCTGCAACTAAATCAATGTCTTGTCTTGAAGAACTCTTGAAGAGGTGTACATCTCATTTTAAAGGCACAAAGCACCCAATCGGTGACACGCTGTCAATGGGGAGTATTGTTATATCGTGCTGGTTCTCTCTCATTCTGCCACAAATCACTCAAAAATTAATCTTCAGAGAAATTGCAAGGAAGACATTGAATGTGTTGTTGTTACAGAACTACCTCCTCAAAGGTGGAAACTGACAAGAGATCGTAAGCCAGAGCTCAGAGTTAATCAATTTGAAATTGTCTCTGTGTGTCACGGTTGTCGTCGGTAATGGAGGACCAAAACGCAGCAGGTATGTGAAAAGCTCATCTTGACGTTTATTAACTTCCAAAATGAACACCAAAATAACAAACAAGAGAACGAACTATTAACAGACAGTCTGGCCAGGACCAAGGCTAAACACAGAACAATCTCCCACAATTAAACAGACAAACACACCCAACTAATATAGGACTTCCAATCAAAGGCAACACCACACAGCTGCCTTCAATTGGAAGTCCACCCCAATTAACCAAACATAGACATACAACTAACTAGATCAACATAGAAATACGTAAACAAGGAACAGTGCCCAAAAACCCCGGAATAATAAATCAAACGCCCTCCTAACTAACACACCACCCTGAACCACATAAAACAAATACCCTCTGCCACGTCCTGACCAAACTAAAATGACAATTAACCCTTATACTGGCCAGGACGTGACACTGTGACAAAACGCAGACCACTGTAGTTACCAGAGACAGAGCACCGAGCTAGTGCTAGACTGAAAACATGTTTTACACATGTTCCAAAAAAAAAATAGAACCTTTCGAACCCCTGATTCAATGGAATAAAGATCCAGGTTATAAACTGAGGTGCGTGGAGTGGACTGACCATTGTAGGTGCGGTTCCACATCCTCCTGGTTACGGTTTTCCCCACAGGTCTGTCCTCTGGCGAGGTCATGGTCTCGTTCAGGGCATGGGTGTACAGCATCAGCCCGTCGTAGAACCCTCCGGAGATTATGTTCATCTGCAGGGAAGCAAAAGGATATTGTAGAAAAGTTATTAAATCTATCATCACCTATTTTTTATGAGATCGCTTAGATCAACCATACCACACATGTACTAATAGTACATCTATTACCCTCATCCAATAGATATTATTTTCTATAATTAGAAAGCTACGGCGTATGTCTAGCTACAGTTGAAGTTGGAAGTTTACATACACTTAGGTTGGAGTCATTAAAACTCGTTTTTCAACCACTCCACACATTTCTTGTTAACAAACTATAGTTTTGCCAAGTCAGTTAGGACATCTACTTTGTGCATGACCCAAGTAATTTTTCCAAGAATTGTTTACAGACAGATTATTTCACTTTTAATTCACAATATCACAATTCCAGTGGGTCAGAAGTTTACATACACTAAGTTGACTGTGCCTTTAAACAGCTTGGAAAATTCCAGAAAATTATGTCATGGCATAAGAAGCTTCTGACCTCCACAAATAAAATGCCTGAAGGTACCACGTCCATTTGTACAAACAATAGTATGCAAGTATAAACACCATGGGACCACGCAGACGTCATACAGCTCAGGAAGGAGACGCGTTCTGTCTCCTAGAGATGAACGTACTTTGGTGCGAAAAGTGCAAATCAATCCCAGAACAACAGCAAAGGACCTTGTGAAGATGCTGGAGGACACAGGTACAAAAGTATCTATATCCACAGTAAAACGAGTCCTATGTCGACAAAACCTGAAAGGCCGCTCAGCAAGGAAGAAGCCACTGCTCCAAAACTTCCATAAAAAAGCCAGACTACGATTTGCAACTGCACATGGGGACAAAGATCGTACTTTTAGGAGAAATGTCCTATGGTCTGATAAAATAAAAATAGAACTGTTTGGTCATAATGACCATCGTTAAGTTTGGAGGAAAAAGGGGGATGCTTGCAAGCCGAAGAACACCATCCCAACCGTGAAGCACGGGGTGGCAGCATCATGTTGTGTGGGTGCTTTGCTGCAGGAGGGACTGGTGCACCTCACAAAATAGATGGCATCATGAGGTAGGAAAATTATGTGGATATATTGAAGCAACATCTCAAGACATCAGTCAGGAAGTTAAAGCTTGGTCGCAAATGGGTCTTCCAAATGGATACCGACCGCAAGCATACTTCCAAAGTTGTGGCAAAATGGCTTAAGGACAACAAAGTCAAGGTATTGGAGTGGCCATCACAAAGCCCTAACCTCAATCCTATAGAAAATTTGTGAGCAGAACTGAAAAAGCGTGTGCGAGCAAGGAGGCCTACAAATTTGACTCAGTTACACCAGCTCTGTCAGGACTAATGGGCTAAAATTCAACCAACTTATTGTGGGAAGTTTATGGAAGGCTACCCGAAATGTTTGACCCAAGTTAAACAATTTAAAGGCAATGCTACCAAATACTAATTGAATGTATGTAAACTTCTGACCCACTGGGAATGTGATGAAAGAAATAAAAGCTGAAATAAATAATTCTCTCTGCTATTATTCGGACATTTCACATTTTTTAAATAAAGTGGTGATCCTAACTGACCTAAGACAAGGAATATGTACTAGAATTAAATGTCAGGAATTGTGAAAAACTGATTTTAAATGTATTTGGCTAAGGTGTATGTAAACTTCTGACTTCAACTGTATATTTGTGCCACTGCCATGAAGAGCAGAACTTCTTCTGCTAACTACTTGTCTCTTCTACAAGCTTCTCTACAGTGTTTGATATATTTCAAGTTAATACCACTTTCTATTTCTTCCAACGATAAATATTTCCTATCATCTCCGTACCTATTTCTACCCCTTTATTAATTTCACAATTCTGCGTGAGAAACAATTTCCTCTTCTATCTCATCATCTCTTCAAACAATGGCCCCAAACCAAAAGAACTGTCCACGTCAATCACAAAATGGAATATGAGGACAATAACCCACTCAGACAATCCACTCAGTTCAGTTGCATTAATTGGAAACGTACAGACACAATGTCCAGACAGGGTGAATGAGGACCAGGTAGACCAGGGCAGCACTCTCATGCTCTGTGCCTCTCTCTCATCCTCCAGAGTCAGACCTGTCTTTTTATCACATTGACTGCACTTAGCTGTCTGCTACAAGTGATTCATCGGCTTGTGAGGGGTGCCAGACAGCCCTGTCTGAAACCAGGACCAATGCCGAGCCTCCCTTCATCCCGGGGATGGAATAGAAGCCCTGACGTACAATTCTGGATTTGTGTGTGTCGAACGGGGAGGGCAGTTAGATGACGTGGCCTGTCAAGCTCTTTGTTTTATTTTGCTTCCTAAATTGTCACTGACGCGAAAGCCCACACATGCATGCAAGGACACACACCTCCATCCGGAGTCAGAGATGAAAATTGGACTTGAATGTAGTCAATCTGCCATATTGAGGATAGGTGGATGTATCGTGCCAATCTGTGTGTGTGTGTGTGTGTGTGTGTGTGTGTGTGTGTGTGTGTGCATACGCGTGTCTCTCTCATCTCCTAAACAAGACACCAGTGATTCAGCTGTAGAAGTGTGTAGAATATCATCATTGTGCACCTTTGTAGGGAACATAATAATAAGATAAGCTCCACTAACTAAATCAGCTTTTTCTTCCAAAATAAATTGAATCAATTGTCCAAGCATTGCACGCAAGCCAATTACATATAAGCCTACTTATTGCAGCCTCTCCATCTTCACTTTCTACGCACAAACACACTCTCAGATGTGCAAACCCCAATAAACTAGTACTATTGCTAAATAAACTAGTACTGCTGCTAAATGAACTAGTACTACTGCTAAATGAACTAGTACTACTGATATTTCTTTGTATGTGTTGCTTGCCTGCCAGATGTGGCTCAATCAAATGTTTCATAATGAGATGTTCTCTAAAATATGATAGCCCTACACTGAGTGTAGAAAACATTAGGAACACCTTCCTAATATTGAGTTGCACCACCTTTTGCCCTCAGAACAGCATCAATTTGTCGGGCATGAACTCTACAAGGTGTCGAAAGCGTTCCACAGGGGTGCTGGCTCCAATGCTCCCCACAGTTGTGTCAAGTTGGCTGGATGTCCTTTGGGTGGTGAACCTTTCTTGATACACACGGGAAACTGTTGAGTGTGAAAAACCCAGCAGCGTTGCAGTTCTTGACACACTCAAACCGGTGCGCCTGGCACCAAATACCATACCCCGTTCAAAGGCACTTAAATATTTTGTCTTACCCATTCATCCTCTGAATGGCACACATACACAATACATGTCTCAAGGCTTAAGAATCCTTCTTTAAACTGTCTCCTCCCCTTCATCTACAGTGATTGAAGTGAATTTAACAAGCGACATCAATAAGGGATCATTGCTTTTACCTAGATTCACCAGGTAAGCCTATGTCAAGTTCATAATGTTTTGTACTCTCAGTGTATAGATTATTATACAGAGCTTTATTCTGTGTAGTAGTCTTCATGCCTTAGCATAATTAGCACCCTTCATATTGCCTCAAGTCTGTGCCACATTGAGATCAAGTCCTGTCTGCTTTTATAAATACTCCTTTTGATCTCAATTCTCTCTCTCCTCTCTCTCTCTCTAAGAGAGCCCCACCACCAGACACACCCCCCCCCCCCCACACACACACACACAGTGCAGCCCCTTACCAGTGAGTCCTCCACCGTAAAGTTGAACATTCTCTTGGCATCTGTCTTCAGGTCCCTCACAAAATCTTTATATTCAGGGTTCTGTGGTTCTCTATAGGTCAGGATTTTCACACTCTGAGACAGACACAAAGAAAAAAAACTATTGTGATTCATAAGACAAAGGTTTCACTGAATTATACAGAATCATACCACATGATGATTTATGCTAATGAATGAATGACCCACAGGTGTGAGAAACACCACTTCTGTGGTAGAAATGAACAGTATGTTCCTCTTTCCCAGGCCTGTCCCTTTTATAAACAGGCAACTGTTATTAGAGCCTAGTTGCTCTATTATATGTTGTCAATACGACCAGTCATCCAGAACACATCCTCCAAAACACCCAATAACTTTCATCAAATCATCTCATCTCCTCCCTCCCATTCCTACAGTCTGTGTAGATACAGGCCCAACCTCATTCAAGCAGAAAACTAAGGTCTGAGAAGGATAACTTGTAAAAACACAGCAGTGAGAGAAGTGTTCATACGTATGGGTTATGGCATTGGTTCCCAGACCATTAGAACCCACTTAAAATCCGTATCAACCTAAGAAATATGACCACGACCCACCAGTAGGGCCGTATGTTGTGCACCACTGATGTACAGAACATGCATCAGTTACATTTTCAAACCTCTGGCCCATTTGTTTTGCTCTTTCAGGCTTTGTGAGATGAGACTGATATCAACACACTGACGGGATGTCACAAAACATATAGTTATGTTGCCTCTCTCCCCCTCGCTGGAGAGTCTGTAACTCACTAGGGAATTGAGAAGAAAATTAAAGTACTTCACAGTGAGAGAATGGAAAATAAACAAGATTAGATTTATTATCTCATCTGCCTGGCAGCACACCAATGACAGCCATGGGGAAACATAGGGATATCAAAATATGATTGCTTCAGGGCCTGCTGTGTAAGTCAGCGTAGAATACAGCACATACCTGTTTCCAAGGTAATGATGGGAATGAGATGAGGAATGAGATGATACACTTGCCTCTGATCCAAGGCTTACCTGGAAGGCCTCCTTGGCGACAAGGTCGTCTTGGTCCCCTCTGGCCCAGGGTTGAGCATTCTGGGAGTCCAGGCTGCGTCCAAACATGTCAATGTAGAAGAAAACAAACTCCTCCTGAGGAAGGCCTGCCCGCCGGAAGTGAACCATCAGCTGCCTGAACGTGTCCGGAGAGCAACACACAAACACCACTACGGGGGCAGAGAGAGAGAGGGTTAAAAAAGGGGTATAAAAAGAAGAGGGTAAAGACAATGGGAGTGTAATGATAATTATTGCACATATGGTCAAATATTGTTTTTTCTAGCAAAATACACAACAACCAAGGTCCTGACTTTAAATTATAGACCTGTCTAATACATGTAGGAATAAGAACAATATTGTAAATGAATGAGCAATTCAACCAATTCTGAAGCAAAAGCAAGTAAGGTAATATGTCAATTTTCTTTCAAGTGTATTCAACAAGCATCTTAAAAACCATCCTTTAAACAGAGCATATAGATGTAGGATCTTAACTTGATCACTCTTTTGTTGATGAGAATTTTCCTGCACAGCAGAAAACTTATAGTGTATTCAAGGTTTAAAAAGGCTTCTAAAGTCTGTAATTTTCACTTCAAAATTTCAGAGTTGATTTGCCCTAAAATAAAATGTATCAACCCCTACAAAAAAATCCATTAATTATAATACACATAATAATTCACATTTCCTGTTGCTGCAGTGTTATTCTCCTGCTGCAGTGTCATTTTCCTGCTGTAGCAAACAAATTAAGATCCTACATCTGTAACAATGTGACAGGTCTTCAATGTAGTTCAACCTGCAGGCCAATGTTGTGTGAGCATAATGAGGAAAGCAAAAACACATAAATAGATCAGGTTAAGAATCTCCTAATTGTATTTGAAATGCTTTATTAGCCTAGTCACTCTGGTTAGTCTAGTCACACTTATCATCATACAGATGTAGGATTTTAGCTAATTTTAGCCAGTCTCCTACAGCAGGAAAATAATCCAGCAGCAACAGGAAATGTTAATTATTATGTGGATAATAATTAATGGACATTTCTGTAGTCGTTGATACATTTTTCGTAAGGGAAAATCAAGTCTGAAATTTGGAAGTGGAAATTACAAACTTTAGAAGCCTTTTTAATGCTCAAATACACTACAAGTTTAACATTTCCTGCAACAGGGTGATCAAATTAAGATCTTACATCTGTACGATGAGAAATAACACACTAAATGCTTCAAACATCTGAATAAATGTTTTATAAGTGAATTTTAAACCAGCAAACATGGCAATCCTTGGAACAAGGAGTTGTGCACCGCTTAGTCCAAGGGCTTATTGTGTCAACCACCCATTTACAATGCATAAGTGATCAATATCCTAATCGGATTGACCCTACTACACCTTGGTGACTCAGTATACCAACCCAGTACAATGAGAGCATAGACGACCATCTATTTATTTTCCTTACACAACAACCACTGGCCACATGACTAGGGTTGCAAAGGGTCAGAATCTTTCCGGTAAATTTCCGGAAGTTTTCCGGACATTTTCCATGAGAATTTGGGGATTTTTGCTTAATTAAACTCATCAAAAAAGTTGGCTTATAACAGTGAACTTTTTTTGTGGGATACACATAAGGCAATTCTAGGTCTTGTGGCATATTTTGGTTAAACTATCCCCAATTCAATAGAATTTCAACCCTCTGCATGCACTGTGCATTCTTCCATCACATGTGCAGTGCACTCTTCCATCACATGAACAGCTGATTCTCAAGATCTTGCACACTAATGAGATGCTATTGAGCCCACACCACACCACTCCACTGTCTGAGCCAAGGACAACATGCTTTCTGGTAAGTTTTGATTACAATACTGGTAGGGGTGAATATATTTTATATGACATACATGATTTTTTGTTAACTAGTAAATAATAGCCTACAGCAAAGTGTGTTTAAATCATTTCAAACTTGTTAACAATTTCTGCTAGTTAGTTTTTGCTACCATGTGGGTTTTAGCTTGCTTGAGCCTGCTAACTGAGGAGTGTTAATTCACCTGTTTCCATACATGTTTCATTTTAAAACATTTATCTTACAAAGGAGTTGTTTAATCTAACTGCTTAACTATTTATCTGTACATGGAATTGTATGTTTTTTTTTTTTTACAATTTTTTTCTAATCTTTACAGGAAAATGTCACAGGCACTATCTGATGTATGGAGACATTTCACTGCAGCTAATATAGAAGGAAAAGCTGTGTACACTTGCACATACTGTGCCAAATCATATGTGAAGAATGCAACAAAGATGCAGAATCATCTGGTCAAGTGCATAAAGTTTCCTCAGCGCTCACAACAAGCAACCTCTGACAAAAGTCCCTCTACTTCTATTTGAGGTGAAAATGATGAATCAGACACCTTATCGATAGCAACAGCTCATGGTCCTCCTGGAATCAGAAGTTTTTTTGACTGAATTGAGGAACTTAGAGAAATGCTGATGAATGTCTTGCTCGAGCTGTGTATGCAACTGGTTCACCTCTGATGCTCACAGGCAATGTGTATTGGAAGAGATTTCTGAATGTTCTTTGCCCAGCATACACCCCTCCACCCAAACATGCTTTATCTACTAATTTGCTGGATGCCGAGTTCAACAGAGTTCAAGTGAAAGTCAAGCAAATCATAGAGAAAGCAGACTGTATTGCAATCATCTCTGATGGGTGGTCGAATGTTCGTGGGCAAGGAATAATTAACTACATAATCTCCACCCCTCAACCAGTATTCTACAAGAGCACAGACACAAGGAACAACAGACACATCGGTCTCTACATTGCAGATGAGCTGAAGGCAGTCATCAATGACCTTGGACCACAGAAGGTATTTTCACTGGTGACAGACAATGCTGCGAACATGAAGGCTGCTTGGTCTAAAGTGGAGGAGTCCTACCCTCACATCACACCCATTGGCTGTGCTGCTCATGCATTGAATCTGCTCCTCAAGGACACCATGGTACTGAAAACAATGGATACACTCTACAAGAGAGCCAAGGAAATGGTTAGGTATGTGAAGGGTCATCAAGTTATAGCAGCAATCTACCTCACCAAGCAAAGTGAAAAGAATAAGAGCACCACATTGAAGCTGCCCCGCAACACCCATTGGGGTGGTGTTGTCATCATGTTTGACAGTCTCCTGGAGGGGAAGGAGTCTCTCCAAGAAATGGCCATATCACAGTCTGCCAGTATGGACAGCCCCATCAACAGGATCCTCCTGGATGATGTATTTTGGGAGAGAGTGGTAAGCAGCCTGAATCTCCTGAAACCTATAGCAGTAGCCATTGCACGGATTGAGGGAGACAACACCATCCTGTCTGATGTTCAGACTCTGCTTGCAGATGTAAGAGAAGAAATTCGTACTGCCCTGCCCACTTCACTGTTGCTCCAAGCAGAGGAAACTGCAGTTCTGAAATACATCAAAAAGCGTGAAGACTTCTGCCTGAAGCCCGTACACGCCGCAGCATACATGTTGGACCCCAGTATGCTGGCAAGAACATGGTGTCATCAATACCGTGTCTCGCTACCTTTGCATGGATGGTGGCAAGGTTCTTGGCAGTCTGGCGAAGTAGACTTCCAAGCAAGGGCTTTGGGATGGAGATGCAATATGGCAGTAGTGCCAACATATCTCAACAGCCACCTGGTGGAAGGGACTTCCTGGATCTGAGGCTCTTTCCCCTGTTGCTTCCATCATCCTCCAAGTCACACTAACATCAGCCACCTCAGACCCCAACTGGTCCTTGTTTGGGAACACACACACCAAAGTACGCAACAGGCTGACCAATACAAGGGTTGAAAAATCGGTGGCCATCCGGGCAAGTTTGAGGCTTTTTGAGCCATCCTCAACAAGGTTGGAAAGTGACAGTGAAGATGAGGCCTCAGAGTCCTATGTTCAAGAGGTGGATATTAAGGAGGTCCAGGGAGAAGACTTGGAAGCCTGAGAGGAAGACAGCCAAAGCTTTAGCTTCTAGACTATCATTTTACAGATGCATCTCCCAAACGTTTTTGGGAGATGTGATGGCTCATTGGGGATCATTCAATATTCCCTTTTGTTGTTCAGTGAAATCATCCGATGTGAAGAGTCAACTCATTTAAATAAAGTTGAATTCGTAACTAAATCGTTTTTTTTATTTCTATTTGAAGGATTTAATCATTTGCAATTATGTCTACTTATGATAAGGTAAAAGGTTTATGTTTCTTTCTCCATATATGGTAAATATATCCAATGCAAAAAACATCTACATTTAAATGGTATTAATATTAATTTGCATATATTTCCGTTAATTCCCATATATTCCCGTTAATTCCAATGGAAAGTTTCCACCTCTGAAATTTCCCCAAAATGTGCAACCCTACACATGACGTCTAGACAAACAGACAAACAAACAGACAAACAGACAGACCAACACCTAATAGGCACTTCAAATCATACTTTCTTCAAAGACGCACCCATTTCATGCTTGTAAAGTCCATCAAGTAAAGCATCATAAAAAATAACTTTTGGTTTATGTACCATGGAAGTCATATTATACCAATAATAATGAGTCACCAGGCCTTTACTGCGGTGTGGAGATACAGAACCATCAGAAAGTATTCACACCCCTTTACTTTATCCAAATTCTGTTGTGTTACAGCCTGAATTTAACATTTATTCAATTTAGATTTTGTGTCACTGATCTACATAATGTCAAAGTAGAATTTTGTTTGTAAAAAACAAATGTCTTGAGTCAATAAGTATGGCAAGCCTAAATAAGGTCAGGTGTCAAAATAACAAACCGCATAATAAGTTGCATGAACTCATTCCGTGTTCAATAGTGGTTAACACGATTTAACTACCCCATCTCTATACCCCACACATACAGATAATTGTACGGTCCTTCAATCGAGTAATGAATTTCAATCACAGATTAAACCACAAAGACCAGGGAGGTTTTTCAATGCCTCGCAAAGAAGGGCACCGATTGGTAGAAGAAAAAAACAGACGCTCAACATCCCTTTGAGCATGGTGAAGTTATTATTTAGGCTTTGAATGGTGTATCAATACACCCAGTCATTACAAAGATACAGGCGTCCTTCCTAACTCAGAGGACGAAAACCTATTCATATTTTCAAGCATGTTATGGGTATGCTTGTCATCGGCAAGGACTAGGGAGTTTTTTTAAGGATAAAAAGAAACGGAATACAGCTATAAGCACAGGTAAAATCCTAGAGGAAAACTGGTTCAGGATGCTTACCAACAGACACGGGGAGACAAATTCACCTTTCAGCAGGACAAAAACCTAAAACACAAGGCCAAATCTACACTGGAGTTGCTTACCAAGGTGACATTGAATGTTCCTGAGTGGCCTAGTTACAGTTTTGACTTAAATTGTCTGGAAAATCTATGGCAAGAAAATGGCTGTCTAGCAAAGATCACAATCAACTTGACAGAGCTTGAAAAAAAATTATAGAAAAATCCAGGTATGCAAAGCTCTTAGAGATTTACCCAAAAAGACTTCAACAAAGTATTGACTCAGGGGTGTCAATACTTACAATACCAGTCCAAAGTTTGGGCACACCTACTCATTCAAGGGTTTTCTATATTTTTACCATTTTCTACATCGTAGAATAATAATGAAGACATCAAAACTATGAAATAACACATGGAATCATGTAGTAAACAAAAAAGGGTTAAACAAATATTTATACTTGAGATTCTTCAAAGTAGCCATCCTTTGCCTTGATGACAGCTTTGCACACTCTTGGCATTCTCTGAACCAGTTTCACCTGGAATGCTTTTCCAACAGTCTTGAAGGAGTTCCCACATATGCTGAGCACTTGTTGGCTGCTTTTCCTTCACTCTGCAACTCATCCCAAACCATCTCAATTGGGTTGAGGTCGGGTGATTGCAGAGGCCAGGTCATCTGATGCAGCACTCCATCACTCTCCTTCTTGGTCAAATAGCCCTTACACAGCCTGGAGATGTGTTGGGTCATTGTACTGTTGAAAAACAAATGATAGTCCCACTAAGCGCAAACCTGATGGGATGGTGTATTGCTGCAGAATGCTGTGGTAAAAATGCTGATTAAGTGTGCCTTGAATACTAAATAAATCACAGACAGTGTCACCAGCAAAGCACCCCCACACCATCACACCTCCTCCTCCATGCTTCACGGTGGGAACCACACATGCAGAGATAATCCATTCACCTACTCTGCGTCTCACAAAGTGGCGGTTGGAACCAAAAATCTCAAATTTGCACTCATCAGACCAAAGGATAGATTTCGCCCAAGCAAGTCTCTTCTTATCATTGGTGTCCTTTAGTAGTGTTTTCTTTGCAGCAATTTGACCATGAAGGCCTGATTCACGCAGTCTTCTCTGAACAGTTGATGCTTCTACACCTGCATTGCTTGCTGTTTGGGGTTTTAGGCTGGGTTTCTGTACAGCACTTTGAGATATCAGCTGATGTAAGGGCTATATAAATACATTTGATTTGATGTTGAGATGTGTCTGTTACTTGAACTTTGTTAAGCATTTATTTGGGCTGCAATATCTGAGGTGCAATTAACTCTAATGAACTTATCCTCTGCAGCAGAGGTAACTCTGGGTCTTCTTTTCCTGTGGCAGTCCTCATGAGAGCCAGTTTTATCATAGCGCTTGATGGTTTTTGCGACTGCATTTGAAGAAACTTTCAAAGCTCTTGACATTTTCTGGATTGACTGACCTTCATGTCTTAAAGTAATGATGGACTGTCGTTTCTCTTTGCCTATTTGAGCTGTTCTTGCCATAATATGGACTTGGTCTTTTACCAAATAGGGCTATCTACTGTATACCACCCCAATCTTGTCACAACACAACTGATTGGCTCAAACACATTAAGGTGGAAAGAAATTCCACAAATTAACTTTTACCAAGGCACATCTGTTAATGTAAATGTATTCCAGGTGACTACCTCATGAAGCTGGTTGAGAGAATTCCAAGAGTGTGCAAAGCTGTCATCAAGGCAAAGGGTGGCTACTTTGAAGAATCTTTGAAGAAATATATATTCTTGTTTTTACTTTTTTGGTTACTAAACGTGTTATTTTATAGTTGTGATGTCTTTACTATTATTCTACAATGTAGAAAATAGTATAAAGAAAGAAAACCCCTTGAATGAGTAGGTGTGTCCAAAATGTTGACAGATATATGTAAATTAGATATTTTTGTATTTAATCTTCAATAAGTTTACTTAGATTTAAAAAAATGTGTTCACTTTGTCATTATGGGGTATTGTGTGTAGATTGGTGAGAGAAAAAAGATATTTAATCCATTATAAATTCAGGCTTTAACACAACAAAATGTGGAATAAATCAAGGTGTATGAATACTTTCTGAAGGTACTGTAAATAGGGCTATTGAGAGAAAGGAGGGGGGACACTCAATGTTAGCCCGCAGGCTAATTGTGCTGGGGTATAGTAGTGCCTGTGGCGGTGTGGCAGAGACAGTGATCTGAAACAGGGCTCTATTAGCTCTATGATCAGCTCTGCTCCCAGCCAGAGGCTAACTACCTCGGTCAGACCCTTCATTAGCCTGGGTAATTACTGCAGGCTGCCAAGTACCTGGCACTGCCACGGCAGCACACGTTAAGTGTTTGTGGATGTCAAACCGTGTTCAGCATTCTCTGTGCGCCATTGTGTTAGTTTTGCCTGGTCCAAAAACAACCCTTAAGCCCTATACCCCATAAGCAGGTTGTGCTGCTGTGATCCTGTGTGGCCTGTTCTAGCACAGGTAGGTCTAGGCTGATCTAGTCTAGTCTATTCTAAAGTGTCAATGTCATAGTGTATTGTGTTCTGGGCTGGTCTAGTCTGATGGGTTATTGTGTTATGGTCTATTTAGGGTCTTATCTAGTTTATTGTGGTCTGGTCTGGCACCATGTGGCGTGGAAGAGTGGCACAGGAAGTCTCCAGGGACGTGATGACATTCCAGTAGCACGTACTTCCTGTCCTGGCGGCTCTATTGTTTCGGGGTTTAATGGCCCTGGTCAGGAAGTGAGCAGTGGAACCAAACCAACAAACCTAAGGAGACTAAAAGGGATCGTCCGGGTCGCCCTGGGGTCAGGAGACATACCTTTCATGCCTGATAAGTGCACAGTCACACACACTTCCACTATCATCTTCAGGCGGTCTGACACTTCCTTTGAACTTCCAACCTCAGAAGAGCTGATGATGTAGTGGTTTCACTGTGGACAGCCCAGCTGATACCATGACGACTAGGTGAGAGAGCAAGAGTGAGGCGGAGATAGCAAATAGAATGTCTGTCACACGTCACCACACCATCCTGTCTGATTTTCTTACCTTCACACAAGGTTAGAAACATTGCTGTTAGAAGGAGAGGGAGGGTGATGCAAGGAAGGAATAAGAACATTTCTTACTTTTTCTATTTCCTTCTCTCCCTCCACCTTCATTTAATTTCTCTTAACTTAATTCAGAGTCCACAACCGCAGAGTAGCGACAGGCTGATGGACCATTATTTTTTATTTACAAACTTTTTAAAATGTTTTATTTACTAAATTAATTGGCTGTTATCGAGTCACGGATGTATGTTCGCCACATTGAATTCTGTAGCCCTCTTTACTCTGTCTCTCACAACACCACACAACTTCTTCCTTTCCTATAAATTGGTGAGTGATAACATAATCAATCCCTCTGTGTCAGTGTAATCTCCCAAAACATTCCAGAGAAACAAAGACACTTGATTAAGTCTTTGAATTACTTCCTCCTGAACACACAGACAATTCCACAGTCAAGTGACAGAGACAGCAGACTTCCATGGTTCTTGATTAAACATTACATTATCTAGTTGCATTACAATTACAAATTGCGATATGCAGACAGTGGAAGTGAATCCCAATTAATATTGTTATGCGGGATATTACTTAGAAACATTGCTGCTAGGCATACCTATTGGGATCTTTGGATGAAAGCAAGAAGACTAGTGTATGGGGACCTGAAGCTGGCAAATTAAATGAGAATGATGTATCAGTATGTCACTGCGTACTTCACTCCAAACGACCCCTCTATGTGTCCATGCAGTCACCATCTCACTGGGAAAAACTGGTTGAATCAACGTTGTTTTCATGTCATTTCAACAAACAACTTAAAAGTATTTTGGGAATGTTTGTCTTTTTTTCACCCAATTTTTCACCCAAATCCAATGACATGGTTCAAATTTTGGTTCATTCCTCGTTAGTTGACAATCCAATCAAATGTAAATCAAAATACTTTGAACAACATTTGTGCCCAGTAGGATATCTATAAGTGAACACTATTGAGATACTAAACTTCTCTTAGACTGTCGCTACTATCAACCCATTCATACTGAATTTCTGTTTTGCTTCATTTGCCATCATAGCCATAGCACACAAAACAAACCCAATAGGGCCTTATTGAAAGGTGGGATGAGATCAGCAAAAGCCTCTTGTATCGCAGCTTAGGCCTGCAGTGATCTGACCAGAAATATGTTATTGTTTATCTGATGACTCAAAAGACAATTTCACAAGCTTTAGATGGATATATACTGATACAAACACGCAACACAAACAGGTTGGGAAGCCTTGGAAAACACCATGATTTTCCTCAGCAGGAGATGCACTCAGAGAGACTGTGTGTATGTGTGTGTGTGTGTGTGTGTGTGTGTGTGTGTGTGTGTGTGTGTGTGTGTGTGTGTGTGTGTGTGTGTGTCAGTGTGTGTTCATGCTAGATGCCCTGGAAGCTAATTGTCCCCACACGTGGTAGAGAAGTCTGTGGATTTGTCCCCAGTATGGAATTACCAGCCATGACTAAACTATAATTCAGTGTCTAGTTTAGAGCTGTGCTCTCTTATCTAAACACTTAGAAAAAAGGGTTCCAAAGGGGTTATTTGGCTGTCCCCGTAGAATAACCTTTTCTTGGTTCCATAAAGAAACCTTTCTGGTTTCAAAAAAATTCTACCTGGAACCAAAAGGGTTCTTCAAAGGGTTATTCTATGGGGACATCAGAAGAACCCTTTTAGGTTCTAGATAACACCTTTTTTTCTAAGAGTGAATATCCAACATCATACAGAAAACATCCAATTATACAATGTCTAACTATAAAAAGCTTTGTTAGATGTTAAACTGGGATAGGAGTGTGTTCAAAGCTGAACCATTACGGCAGAAGCGGCCTCCGTCCCTCCCAGGACTCCAGACTCCACCTGTGATGAACAGCAGGCCTAAACTCACCAAGATAACTAAATGTGTGTGTTGACTCATCTGTGTGTATTCATGCAAACCAACAAATATAAAACCAACCACAACCATCACCACTACCATCTCCCCCAGGCTCGAAGGCAAACTATAGGCCTACATGTCTGGCTCCCCTCCTTCTCCTTGCCTCTCCAGGATTCCAGAACATACATTTTTAACTAAAGCCAGATGGACGGGGCCGACGGGGCTGAGGAGGGGGGGGGGGGGGGGGGGGGTTGAGGCAAGGCCTTGTGGGTAGTTAAGTTCAGCATGGTCCCCTTCTGCCTCGGCAACCATAGCGACAGGAGGAGGTGAGCTAGAAGAGATGGAAGCTCCAGGGTCTTGCGTCACCCCTTTTGGGAAGTCCAAGCTATGGGGTGAAGGAGTCATGTCGAGGCAAGGGTGATGTCAACAACCCCCTTAACACTGTGTTAACAAGCTCAACTGCCAAAACTCTCTCGCTCATCAACACTTTCTACAAAGATCTGCCACCATGAAAGTTAATTGAAAAATCACCCCCTCCCTTTCACAGGTAGTGTGATGTTCTTGGAACTGTGTATAGACATTTCAAATCAAATCAAAATGTATTTGTCACATGCGCTGAATACAACAGGTGTAGACCTTACAGTGAAATGCTTACTTACAGGCTCTAACAAATAGTGCAAAAAAGGTATTAGGTGAACAATAGGTAGGTAAAGAAATAAAAACAACAGTAAAAAGACAGGCTATATACAGTAGCGAGGCTATAGAAGTAGCGAGGCTACATACAGACACCGGTTAGTCAGGCTGATTGAGGTAGTATGTACATGTACATGTAGATATGGTTAAAGTGACTATGCATATATGATGAACAGAGAGTAGCAGTAGCGTAAAATACATTTCTTTATAGACAGGAAATCCCATTGGGATTAATTGAGTGCTCCTATCTCGTCAAGTAATTGGGTGCTGTATAATTCCTCAACTAATGATTAACAAGCCATGCGTTGCTTTCGGTTACGCAGTGCATAGTTTTTCTACTGGCATACTGTACTCTCACTAACCTATAGAAGTTATGTAATCACTGGGCATGTGGGTGTGTGTAGTGAAAAGGAAAATAACTCAGCCTTTCTTTGATCGTCTTTCTTTGGAAGTGATTATCTTTACTGTATGGCTTTGACAGAAGATAGAGTTTCTCATCAATAAGATGAATGGGACTGATACTGAACCACCTGCGGAGCTACACCGTCCTTGATTAAAACAGCCTGTTCCAAAATATAACTGATTAGCATACCAAGGTGAGGGTATGGGTGAGGAGAGCAAAGAGAAGGGCAAGATGGAGGTGAGGCAGAGAGTGGGTGGCAAGGGGAGAGCTGTGTCCACATGGGTCCATCATTTAGTCATACATTTCACCTTTGCTCAAATATATTTGCTAATATCAAAGTCCAAATGAAAAGTCACTTTCACACTTTTTCTATGTCACTTCAGAAACTTTAAATTCAGGTCAGGACTGTGTTGATAAACACCCCATTCACATGATTCCATGGCTTGTGTAATTAAACAAGAACCAATCTGGTCTTTCATAATACCAGATATTGTGCAAAAAGGTTACGACATTGATAAATGTATTGTTGTGTTCTGTCCAACCATTTCAGCAAAGTAGATAAAAAATTCAGACTTTGCCAAATGTTTTTGGCTGTTGCTCTTTTTTAGCGTAGTCAATTGGGTTGGTTGATAAAGATGGCAGACACACACACACAAACACACACACACACACACACTGTGGGGAAGATTACTACTCCAGATGTTAAAAACAGCTAACCAAACAGAGCTGTCCTGAAATAAACTGTGCTCCTTCCACACACAGCATTCATTTATCGATTAGTCTATGCAGGCCAACCTCCTCAGAGGAGAACTACTCCTACTGGAGCCTATGTGAAATGGCGTTCAATTAGTGACGTCACGCGCTCTGAAACTTTGAAGTAGTTGTTTCGCTTGCCCTGCAAGAGCCTACTGCTTTTGTGGAGCAATAGGTAACAATGCCTCCTGGGTGACAGTTGTCGATGTGTTCATAGGGTCCCTGGTTCGAGCCCAGGTTGGGGTAAGAAGAGGGACGGAAGCAACACTGTTACACTACCATCACAGAGACAGAGCTTCGTTACTCCCAGAAACACCATTTCTGACAGGAAAAAACATTAACAGGTTAATTTTAAGGAATTAACACCAAAATAATTGACAAGAAGTGCAGTCTACTGTGCAAATCCACTCATAAAATATGCATGACCAGTGGACTGGAGGAAATCCTTCACAATATTCAACTCTTCCTTTCTGTATAAGATTCTCTCATAAAAACATAATGATAAATTATTATATTTATGGTTATAATTATTGCATCTGATAAATACTGTGCTCATGAAAGGACTCTTGGGGGAAACAAATGGCTGATTTTCTGTTGTTGTTGTTGTTGACAATTCAGCAAATGGCCCCTTATTAAATTTCACACACCATGTACACCCACCCAGTCCACTGGGCTTAACTCTTCTACAAGTTATATGATGAGTTACCAACGTTGAGTTATTTAAACCCCTAAACTTGATCAATATTCAATACACCGCAATCTCCATCCTGCTCCCTGCAGTGCAGCAGTGGTGGGTTGGTAAGGATCCTATTTTGAAAGGAGCTGGAACAGGGGGTCAAAGTGCTCAATCAGCTAAAGGGCATTTGTAGTGTTCCTATAAAATCTGTTTTATTACTTGCCTAATTCTGTTTAGTGTTTCCCAACTTAATTTTTCTCAGTTTTGTTTTCCCTATTTTTAGGTTTTGCTCTCAAAATCAGTTTTTTTATTACACAAAAACAACAAAACTGGATGTTCTAAGTCAGGGATGGGCAACTTTGATAGGGGTGGGGGCCACAAAAATCTGAACTCATCATGGGGGCCGCAGGTTGCTCACGGTTCTGCACACCCACATCCATGCGTAACAAGCCATAGCTGGCAGCTAAACTAATTTAGCAATCTAAAATCATTTTAGCTGACATGGGCTAATTGACTGACTATCAGTGACTGACAAAACAAGAGAAAAACGGCTGATCCGCAACCATATTTTGAAATTGCACATTGTATATTCTAGTATTTTAACTCAAGTAAGTTGAGACCTCGACTGAGTTCCAAAAAAGATATACTTTTTTGAGGGGGAGTTGATTCGATCGCCTTCAAATGCGGCTGCCAGTTGCCCATCCCTGTTCTAAAACCACAACAATGCTTAAACCACATCAGGAGACAACTTTTGAGGTCTGTGGAAAATCTAAGACATTTTCATTTTTGGGTGTAGACACACAAAAATAGATATGAGACCACACTTTCAGTCTTTTTCTCCTGGATTATTGTTAAGGCCCCTGAAGCAACAATGAAACCAGTCCAAAACAATCCAAGCCATGTTATTTTTCAGTAAAAGGGGCGATTGAGCGAAGCAACAGTTGGTGAGACAATGAATTGCACCCAAACAACAGACTGAGGTCCCTGCAGCACACAAACCGTCTCTGGCGTCATTTCCTCATCATAATGGTGTGGGTATTTATTTATTGGTCCCTGGGGATGGCGGCAGGGGGTGGTGAGGTGGGGGGACATATTGTGAAAGGCTTCCTCTCTTGATGAGTGCTGAGGAAAAGGTCACATTACTGCTGGTGAGTGTGACAGATGTGTGTCTATGTGTTACGGTGGGCTGGGGAGGTTGTTACATTATCTTTTTGCACCACACACACATTATTATTATTTTTTTGCACATTGAGCACTCCTGCCCCTCACTCTCTCCAACCATAGCGTGAGATGAGTGTTGGTGTTGTTGTGGTATTACTTGTTTCTGAGCTGTGAAAAGAGTTTCCACACGCGGAGAAAAGCAATGCATGAAATCTGAATATAAAGCAGGTCTGTCTGATCCTCAAACCATCTGCTGTTCTGAAACAAACTGACAACAACATGTAAATCAGCTGCTGATTGTGTTCTCTGACAGAACAGAGTTACAATCAGGAAGTATTTTTGTACTCTCATATACTGTGTAGGCTAACCCAAATGTTCCACTTGCTACTTTATGACTTAGTCTTTTCTTCTTCGAGTCAGTCATATTTCCACTATAACTCTTCCATGGGTATTCTTCTAAATGGAGTTGTACAAATGGCTGTTTCAAGCATAGGAGATTTTCTGATAAATACCGTGGGAGTTAAGTTTATTTTGATTCCTAACTGGGCCATGGCGGAGGTTATATTCAGGAAACTGCCTTTTTACTCAGATATTAATTATATTTTACACCGGTCCCAATCTAATGAACCATTGCATCCCCTATGATGACTTTTTCCCAGGCAGGTGTATGAGCAATAAAAAACATATGTCTACGAAGGTCTTTGGGTTAAACATTTCCTGACTGTTAATGCTAAACAGACACTTTAAAGTGGCAATCATTAGTTAAAACAATAAAGTCATCTCCGGTCCCTGTTTCGGTAAAAAGCTGAGGGATGGGGCTGGAGAAATGTTACCACTCTCAAATTCATAGACAGAGCTATGGATGCAAGGACTGACCATCCATGATATCAAAATAATAGATTTAACCATGTTTTGAGGCTATATAGTTTATATTTACTTTGCTTATAAATGAGGCATTTCTAAGTTATATTCTTCAAGAATCAATGAGTACATATAATTAATTTATAAGTCCAAACATGGATGTAGCAACTGCAGATTGCTCCTTTAACCTAAATACATAAAACAACTCATAAGGTCTGCACACACAGGTCAACTGCACTCCATCAAAATGCATGGCTTTTACAATCAGCTCTGGTCCCATGTCCTTTTTCAAATTAGTGTGGCCATTCTACCAGATCTCAGTCAGACAACCTTAACTAAAAGCCCTAATCAATCACACCCTGTTGACTGTGAATTGGAATAAGCCACAGACAACAGTCTTCTGGCGCTCCATAAGTACACATTTGGATCCATGTAACCAAAACAACAAAGTTCACAGTGTGAAAACAAAAAGAAACATGTTAAGTCACACATACTTTCTTGTTGAACAGAAATACTCATATTTAATATTTGTTCCAGGACATGGATTACCAGTTGTTTGAACAAATCCCTAATTTGACTAAGTCCATCATTTGCTCACCTCTGGTTAAATATGATGAACTGCAGACCAACAAAAAGAAAAGGGCCAGGGTAATTAGCCCAATGACGGAGTCTGTTTAGCAGGAAATACCTACAGATCTGATATGTTGACTGCAGCTCCCTTATGAGGTCGCAGGGCTCTTGACCTCTGTTAATAAATGTCTTCTCTGGAGACTGTGGGAACGGGAGAGGGAAGCTCATAGGGAACCAATCGAGAGGCTTATCTATCTATTTGTTGACTCACTTGACTCTGCAAAGAAATTGATAGATTGGAGTAGCAATGAATTATATTTTCTTTGTACAGTACTCACTGTGCCCATTTCCTCAAAGGCAGCAGAAGGGTAAACTGAACCAAAATACAGTGGATTTTTTTATATTTTTTATAAAAATAAAAAAAGAATATATATATATATATATTTTATATATATATTAATTATATATCTAATTTTTTAATCGATGGACAAAATTTGAGGGGGTCCATAAAACTGCTGTATCATCTAATGACGCCGATCTTATTATCTCTGTCTGTCCTGGGGACAGGCCATTTGCAGCAGTGAGTTGTCTGATCTGCACAGCATCGATTGAGCTCATAATTCTTGCTCAGGCTGCTGGCGCATCCATGCCCTGCAGCAACGATCAAAAGCTAATATCCACGCTTAACAAGCCATGCTGCTACGAATCATTCAGAGGGCAGGAGACAACAAATATCATAGGTAATAAGTGAGACACACACGCAATCGTAAATGTGAAAACAAGCACATACAGTTTAACTATTTTTGTACAGCTGTGTCAACAAATTCAAAGAAATCTATGTCATGAGGGCTTCGGCTGAATAAATAACATGCTCCAAGGTTATTTTTAGGCTGTTCTTAGGCTGACAAGCCTAACCATAATGAAATAAGTTCCACTGTGCCAACCCACTGAACATTAACGAATTTGCTCTCACAATATGTAGAATACAAAGCTGTGAATAAAGTGTAGTGAATATAGGGGACTCACCTCGGCCATCTTGCTTGATGTTGTGGAGCAGGTCAGAGTAGTTGACTGGTCCAGTGTTCTCCTCAAACACCAGGTCCACCGAGGTGATGTTGTTCAAGTGCAGCTCTGTGTAGAGGCCCTCCACAGCGAAGTAGCACGGCCGGTCATCCTTCTTGTTGTCACTGAACATGAGCAGCACCTGCTCCTTCCACTCAAAGTGCTTGCAGATATGGAGGCCGAACTTGCCCAGCTTTTTGTGCGTGGGGCCCGTGTTGGTGATGGACGGGTACATGTTGATGCCGTTGAAGCCAACGGCTGGGGCGCCCGCCGTTACCATGGGGATGTCCCAGTGGGTGGTGAAGAGGCCCACTGGGGAGGAGGTGTAGTCACAGCCCGGCCCAATGAAAGCCCAGGGGTCGTGGGCGAACTTGAGGTCAACAGCCATGAGTGGGGCGATGGACTCAGAGCAGATGCCTTCTTCGTTCTCGCTGTTCTCAAACACGTAACCCAGGTGGTGGCCACGGAGGAGCGCTGGGTCAGCGTTGATGATGTTGATGGCTCGGTCCAGAGCCGGACCCACACGGGGCCAGGCCCAGGGGTAGGCAGTGTTTCTCTGTGGTAGGATGATGGCCAGCGTGATGTTCCCGTGCTGCCGATGGTCCCGGTGCTCTCTGGGACGTCGGTGTGAATCACGGTGCCGGGAGGACTTGCCAGACTGGACCCACTGGAGACAGGCACCCAGCAGCAGAAGAAGAACCAGCAACAGTTTCACTCCCTCCATCCTCATCCTGCTAGGCTGCTGAATAATGTCCTTGTGAATTATTTATCCTGTCGAGCTAAGGAGGGGGACATAGGGAGACATTTGTACACACACACACACACAAAAGGCTCAGTTTGGAGTCTCTTCATGTCTGTTCAACTCTATTCAAAGAGCTGTTTTGCTTCGTCACAACTGAATTCCCTCAAACTATTTTTCTTCATGTCACGTTTGAGTGGCCTTTGCACTACCATGTTATAGAACATCTGTGAGAGGGTGACTCCCTTATACCAGACTGGAGTTATGTCAACATATGTGACAAAATACTTGTCACAGCTTCCTTTAGTAAGTTATTGTGAAGGTGAACTTTCTTAGACAATTACATGGTTGTTAATTGCCTCTATCAAACTGGTAGACCATTAAGCTTACACCTGACAGGATATGCATTGATTTAACTGTTAAACTGCACTCGTTGAGATTTGTTTAGCATCAAAGCCTGGTACACCACCAAATACCTAAACAATTTAGCAATAATCGAAGTTGCCTTGCATGCCATTTTCACATATATGTAGGCTAGATAGAACAGTGTTCAATCTGAGGGCAATTACTTTGATTCATTTGAAGCTATAGGCTACATCTTGTTTATTAAGTAGTTTATCAAAAACAAAAACAATTGAGTAATAGGGCGCATAGGGTTATGATAAACTGATGTCTGAAATCAGATAAAGGCTTTTTCTAGTAGATAACACATATTTAAAACTTCTAAATGTATACATAACAAAACCATAAAACGTTATAAGGACGGTATGCCTGGTTTTGTAAAGCTATTAGCCTTATATTAAGCCTAAATATTTGTTCTCACATCATAGCCTACACTCAAAAGTCATTTTGGAAAACGTAGTGCACTGTCTGGCTGTAGCCGATATAATTTAACATGGATTCAAATTTGTTGCAGCTACAAAAACATATTTGACATCTGCCTAAATACAATACAATTACCTTAAATTGAGTTTTCTCCCTCCATGTCAAACTGGTTTATGCCGACGTCTTGGCATGTGTGACTGTCAGTGACTGAGGTGAAATATCAGCTGGGAGGCTCGAGCTGTGTGTGGGCAGAGGTACTGATGGGCAAGCGAAACCCGCGAAAAGGCAACGCGTGGTTCGAAAACAGGGGATATCGACCAAAAAAACGTAAACAGAGTTGTTCCTTTTAGTTGCGCCCAAAGAAACCAGAAACAAATAAAATTGGAAAATCAACCTAAATCACAGTCAGTCATTTGAGAAGTACTAGCTCCCACCTCTTATTACCAAAGAAAACAGACTGGACAAAGTTGACGTTGGCTTTCCCGATTCAATTATTTTAGGCTAAGCCATGACAGTCCTCCAGCTGTGTCAGACAAAGTAGCCTATCTCTGCTGAAAATGTGCCTGTTGTTTCATAGTTGTAGCATGAGAAGGTTTACATTTTTGCCTGAATTTGAGAATAGTCCAGGGAAAGGCTAGCAAAGTACCAGCACTGCTCAGCACCTTTAGCTCTGTTGCAGGTCCCCAACTCGGAAGCTGATTCTAGGCCTGCATGGGTCAGCTGTTGAACTCCAGGGTCAGGAAATCCCACCGCATCAGGTAGAGAAAACGAGATGACAAAAGTAGTGTGCCGTCACACACCAGGAAAATCCTCTACAACCACAGGTCAAAGAAACACGCGTACACACACTGCCTCCTTCGTCTGGTCTGAGGGTGTGTCCGGGTCCTCACACAGTTGTAGATCCCTGTGTTTGTGACCCCTGTTGTTTGTGTGTGTATGTCTGGTTTCATGACAGTATTCCTTGTACTCTGTCTGTCTATTTCAGTGTTGCGCTGGATAGCCTGAGGCAGCCTTGGCCGGTCCGAGTAGAGACTGACTGCCTGACGCTGGAACAGTGTGTATGTGCTTGTATGAACGTGTGTGTGTTCATCTCGTGGCGCCGTCTTACTCGGGCACAGGGGTAGGCTTTCGTTTCCACTGGAGCGGGAGGGAGGAGAGAGAGAATGCGAGAGAGGAGTGGATCTATAATACAAATATTTCTTATCAAGCAATTAGCACAGTGGTACATAATTCTACCACAGAGGATCTGTATTTAAAAGCATGTCCAAAAATCTATGTTGAGAGAAATTATACCAGTTGTTGAGTGCATGCATCTTTCTAATAAAATATCGGGGGTTGAACATGTATATCAGGTTACACACACACGTTTACATGCACAGTAATAATTCTAGATTAAACTGATTATGGCAGTAGGCAGATTATGCAAAAGTCGTGTAAAAACCTTACTCTGTTTATCTTAATCGGTGTAAAGTCAAAATTGAAGTAAGCATACGCCAACTAAAACACCAGCAATCTTTCGAATTATGTAGACCTAATCACCGCGTTCCAGCTGTGTATTTGATCTGTGGATGTGCTAGCGCTAGCTGAGAGAGCCTCCCTCTTTGAAGTGAGTTCCGAACAACTGAATGTATGCGTTTAGTAGTTTTAACAAACAAACTTTATATGTCCGAACTCAGAATCAAATATGCATCCCAAAAATACCACAGTCGCTGTTGTAGAACGTTTATTTTGATTGCCGATTTTCTGCATTTATCAGAGTGCCATCAAGCCTGATTTCAGATGTGTCCATGTAAACAGGATTATTAGGGAAAATCGTTCTTCTTGCAATGCATATAGGTTAACTAACCTAACATTTTAGTCGAACTGTTATATTAATCTGACTATCCACAATAATGTCATTATTGTGTGCAGGTAACCATACTCATGATGTGAGTGAATATATTTTCTGAGAGCAACTGTTTGTGACATGTGAAGGCCATGATCAGGGCCGCCTGACTACTGCATTTGGGGCCACGGGGCAACGACCTCCAGGGGCCCACTGAGGGGGTCAGGAAATCAGCTAACTTCCTGCATTTCAACACATATTGTCATGGTGCAGAGAGAAACATTTAGTTTTAAAGCACGTTTCCTGCAATTCTACACTGTTGCCACAGGGCAGGGGAAAAATGTGCTGTTTTACAGCTCATCTCATGCTTTTGTTTAAATTTTGCCATGAGGCTGAGACAAAATGTTGCCGTTTTAAAGATAATTTCCTGCAATGCTACACACCTTTCTATCATATGCTATCTGGGGGCCCCTGACCCTGGAGGCCGGGGCCCCAGAGTACGTGCTCTGCATCCCCGTTTGGTAAAAAAAAAAAAAAAAAGTCTAAAACAAAATGCACACAGGAGGAACTCAAAATCCAAAATCACCTCACAGCCATCTAAAAAACATTTTAAATGAAGTGCTTAATAAAATAGAGTAGTACTATACAGCATATACAGAACTCACATTTCGTTCATTCATTCTGAGCAGCACATCTGTCCAGTGAGGAGACATCAGTTGAACAGTTTTAAACTAGGCAGTATTTTAGTCCCTGATTTCTGGAGGCATGAGACAGCAGGCACAAGCTGTGCTGTATGAGTGCCCAATCTCTTCGTGGTCAAACTGCCACTGAGCTGATTCCCTCACCGCGGGATCATTACAGCTATTAGATTTAAAACGGAAACATTGTCTCTCAGCCTCAGGTAGCCTAGCGGTTAAGAGCGTTGGGCCAGTCGCTGGTTCCAATCCCCGAGCCGGCAATTGTGGGAAAATCTGCTGTTCTGTCCTTGAGCAAGGCAGTTAACAACCGCTCCCTGGGTGCTGATGACGTGGAAGTCCATTAAGGAATCCCCTCGCACCTCTCTGATTCAGAGGGGTTGGGTTAAATGCAGAAGACACATTTCGGTTGAAAGCATTCAGTTGTGCAACTGACTACCTTTCCCTATTTTGTGTGCATTATGTGCATGTCAGGTCATAACTCTCACTCATGTAAAATGTATGATTGTCATACCTTTTCAAAAATATTTTCCACCCGTCTTCATTGTGTCAAGACAAAAGTGTTGCTTGGTGACTGACTGACAACCTACTGCCATTTCTTCATCATCAGGCATATGCAATAGCAGAGAGACATTTCTTGAGACCTGGCGTGGGCAGATAACAGTTATTGCCTTCCCATATTCAATTTAAAATAAAGCTAGGACCCCGTACATTATAGCTGTGTAGGTGAACGAAAATGCCGTTTTGAGTGAAAAATGCATTCTGTACATTTCCATGTGAAAGCAATGAACATTGTGGCCGCTCTAATCCTTCCTCTGTTCCCTGAAGAGCTGTAGAATCCTGCAGTCTTTTCCTCACCCCAATGTCTTCCTTCCCCCTCACATTTTTGTGTTATTCTTTCTCTAGGGCTTATCTTTCCTCTCTTCTATGCCATCTTACCCAACAGCAGTTTACAGATCAATAAACTCAACAAATCCCTTTGACAAACAAACAAATAATTCTAGGAGAAAAACAAGAAAGGGAGACGCCCCACGTAAATCACATTTGCCAATGAACTGGCTTTCAACCAAGAGGTTTATCTCCCTTGTGGCCAAGATGACACCAGTGCTGTGCCATGTCGGTTTCCCTCGCCTCTGCCCTGCTCACTTACAGACATGCAGAGACAGAGCACGTGTAAAATGCAGAGAAAGTACAACTTAACAGGATGCAACAGTTGTAACCTATTAACACACACTTCTCTCCTTTCTATATTTCCCTTTATTTCCCCATATCTATATCTAACACACTCATTATCGAATTCTCCACCAGAATCGCTGTCACTTTTTCTTCAATCCCTAAATTACTCTCCAAGGCTGTGGTTTGAGAACACATCCCCAATTACTGTGCCTTCAGAAAGTATTCATAACCCCTGAATTATTCCACATTGTGTTACAGCCTGAATTCTAAATTGATTAAATAGATTTTGTTTCCCCATCTACATACAATACCCCATAATCACATGACAAAGTGAAAACATGTTTTTAGAAATGTTTGCAAATGTATTGAACATGAAATACTGAAATATCTCTTTTACAAAAGTATTCACACCCGAGTCAATACATGTTAGAATCACCTTTGGCAGCGATTACAGCTGTGAGTCTTTCTAGGTAAGTCTCTAAGAGCTTTGCACATCTGGATTGTACAATATTTGCACATTATTACAAAAATTATTCAAGCTCTGTCAAGTTGGTTGTTGATCATTGCTAGACAGCCATTTTCAAGTTTTGTCATAGATTTTCAAGCCGATTCAAGTCCATCTGTAACTAGGCCTCTCATGAACATTCAATGTTGTCTTGGTAAGCAACTCCAGTGTATATTTGGCCTTGTGTTTTAGGTTATTATCCTGCTGAAAGATGAATTTGTCTCCCAATGTCTGTTGGAAAGCATACTGAAGGTTTTCCTATATGATTTTGTCTGTGCGTAGCTCTATTCCATGTATTTTTATTCTATTACTTTAGTGCCTTGTTGCAAACAGGATGCATGTTTTGGGATATTTTTATTCTGTACAGGCTTCCTTTTTTTACATTTACATTTACATTTTAGTCATTTAGCAGAAGCTCTTATCCAGAGTGACTTACAGTAGTGAATGCATACATTTCATTTTTTTGTACTGGCCCCCCGTGGGAATCGAACCCACAACCCTGGCGTTTAGGTTAGTATTGTGGAGTAACTACAATGTTGTTGATCCATCCTCAGTTTTCTATCACAAACATGAAACTCATGTCTGTCACGTCCTGACCAGTAAAGGGGTTATTTGTTATTGTAGTTTTGTCAGGATGTGGCAGGGGGTGTTTGTTTTATGTGGTTCGGGGTTTGTTGGGATATGTGTTTATGTAGAGGGGTGTTTGTTTAGAGTATTCCGGGGTTTTTGGTTATGTTCTATGTTTTGTATTTCTAGGATCTGTCTATGTTGTGTATTTCTTTGTGTTGGCCTGGTATGGCTCTCAATCAGGAACAGCTGTACTTCGTTGTTGCTGATTGGGAGTCATACTTAGGTAGCCCTGTTTTCACATGTCCCTTGTGGGAAGTTGTTTTTGCATAGCTGTGTGTAGCCTGCAAGACTGTTTGTTCGTTTTATTGTCTTGTTTTGTTTTGTCAGTGTTCTAATAAAAGTTAAAATGAGCACTCAACCCGCTGCGCCTTGGTCCACTTCGTACGACGGCCGTTACAATCTCTCCATTAGCCTCATGGTGAAATCCCTGAGCAGTTTCTTTCCTCTCCGGCAACTGAGTTAGGAAGGATGCCTGTCTATCTTTCTAGTGACTGTTTGTATTAATACACCATCCAAAGCGTAATTAATAACTTCACCGTGCTCAAAGGGATATTCAATGTGTGCTTTTAAAATGTATACTCATCTACCAATAGGTGCCTTTCTTTGCAAGGCATTGGAAAACCTACCTGGTCTTTGCGGTTGAATCTGTGTTTGAAATTCACTCCTCGACTGAGGGACCTTACATATAATTGTATGTCTGGGTACAGAGACGAGGTAGTCAATCAAAAATAATGTTAAACACTATTATTGCACACAGTGTGAGTCCATGCAATTTGTGACTTGTGAAGCACATTTTTACTCCTGAAATTATTTTAGGCTTGACATAACAAAGGGGTTGAATACTTATTGACTCAAGACTCAGCTATTTATTTTAATTAATTAAAAATGAAAAATCTAAAAACATATACTGAAGAAATATATAAACACAACATGTAAGGAGTTGGTCCCATGTTTCATGAGCTGAAATAAAAGATACCAGAAATGTTCCATATGCACAAAAGCTTATTTCTCTCAAATTTTGTGCACAAATTTTGTTTACATCCCTGTTAAGTGAACATTTCTCCTTTGCCAAGATAATCCATCCACATGACAGGTGTGGCATATCAAGAAGCTGATTAAACAGCATGATCATTACACAGGTCACCTTGTGCTGGAGACACTAAAAGGCCACTCAAATGTACAGTTTTGTCAGTCAATACAATGCCACAGATGTCTCAAGTTGAGGGAGTGTGCAATTGGTATGCTGACTGCACAAATTGAAATGTTAATTTCTCTACCATAAGCCGCCTCCAAAGTCATTTTAGAGAACTTGGCAGTATGTCCAACCGGCCTCACAACCGCAGACCACGTGTAACCACGCCAGCTCAGGACCTTCAAAATGTGGCTTCTTCACCTGCGGGATCGTCTGAGACCAGCCACCCGGACAGCTGATGAAACTGAGGAGTATTTCTGTCTGTGGTAAAGCCCTTTTGTGGGGAAAAACTCATTCTGATTGGCTGGGACTGGCTCCCAAGTGGGTGGGCCTATGTATGTTGCATATTGCATTAATATTTTTGTTCAGTATAATTCCACTTTGACATTATGGGTTATTGTGTGTAGGCCAGTGACAAACAATCTCTATTTAATCCATTTTAATTTCAGGCTGTAACACAAAATGTGGAAAAGGTCAAGGGGTGTGAATACTTTCTGAAGGCACTGTATTTTGTGGTCGCACAGACTAGCAGATGCTGCTATATACCCTTTTAACTTGCTTGATCACTGAATATTTCATATTTAACCATGACCTTTAGATCAAAGCCAACCGGTAACAAGAAAACCTTTTCTTGTTCCACTACAGATGAGGGAAATCATGGAGAGCGCTGGCACTGTGCCACCATAGCATTGGACATTATTTCCTCTGTCTCTGTTAGCACATTTCCATCCACAGTTTTTAAGAGTAAAGTCATATCGTACAAAAAAAAAAATCACAACAGCTTAGATGGAAACAGGAAGTTAAGGTACAATTTTATAAATGCCAACAGGTAATTTGTTTGTTCGACATGGTGGGATCATTTTGTGTCTCTAAAGTTAAGTATGCGAGAAATAGTGGTAGAAATGCCTTTATTCGCAAATATTGATATAATAACCATCGTACTGAAGCAAACTTAGAGTCACTCAATATGGCAGTTGGTCTATGACTCAGGAAACTATACCATTTATTATGCTAAAGATTAAATAAATTATGATGAACTTCACAGGGTTGTGAAAGTGGACGATGATGAGCTTGATGCTCCTTTCCAATAAATATCAAGGGTCTTGACATGATGAACAATGCTCGACTGCCATTTGACAAAAAAAGCAATTCTTGCTCTTATCCATAATAATCTCATTATGTAGACTAGCCTACCTGCACTGTATCTGCAAGCTGTTGGCTCGAGTGCACGTGCCAAGACCAGAGTAGGCAAATTTGCTATTTAAAGCAACAGTTCTTGTGACAAAACTATCTGTAGAATTGAAAAAGCGATGGAAAGACATTGAACTTTCAATTTTGTGTGCACTATGTCATCACGTACAGATTTTTATCCGCAACAAGTCAGTTTGGTGGAAACACCACTGGTGGGAAAATACGCATATTTTCTTAATGGAGATTTTGAAAATATTTGCATGAAAATCTATCACCAATTAGATGGAAACCTAGATATGTATACATTCTATTTCATTTTCATCTATGGTTAATATTGTTGATTTTCATCACAATTTTGATCTATCTGTTCCTGCATTATATTTCCTTCCTCAGTTTTGCTAAAACAGACAAGTCCGTGCAAGGAAGGGGTTAGTGATGGGGAGGGATGTCCATTAGTGGGTTAACAAAGTGTGGGAGTCTGTCATGTCAGCTTCCTCTCTGGTGCCCTCTAGCCCTGCACCTCTCTCTCCTTATCAGGGAAAGTGTAGGAAGGAGTACCCAAGAACAGATTACTACACCACTCCTCAAGGTTCCATGCTAAGCAAACCTAAGTGCGGCTTTGGCAATTTTTCCATGTACTGTAGTTTCCAGTATTGGGCTATTTTAGGATAAATAGGAGTACCCAATACAGCCAAGATATATATGGTATATACAGTTGAAGTCGGAAGTTTATATACACCTCAGCCAAATACATTTAAACTCAGTTTTTCACAATTCCTGACATTTAATCCTAGTAAAAATTCCCTGTCTTAGGTCAGTTGGGATCATCACTTTTTTTTTAAGATTGTGAAATGTCAGAATAATAGTAGAGAGAATTGTTTATTTCAGCTTTTATTTCTTTCATCACATTCCCAGTGAGTCAGAAGTTTACATACACTCAATTAGTATTTGGTAGCATTGCCTTTAAAATTGTTTAACTTGGGTCAAACGTTTTGGGTAGCCTTCCCACAATAAGTTGGGTGAATTTTGCCCATTCCTCCTGACAGAGCTGGTGTAACTGAGTCAGGTTTGTAGGCCTCCTTGCTCGCACACACTTTTTCAGTTCTGCCCACAAATTTTCTATTGGACTGAGGTCAGGGCATTGTGATGGCCACCCCAATACCTTGACTTTGCTGTCAGATATGGCCATTTTGCCAGAACTTTGGAAGCATGCTTGAGGTCATTGTCCATTTGGAATACCCATTTGTGACCAAGCTTTAACTTCCTGACTGATCTCTTGAGATGTTGCTTCAATATATCCACATAATTTTCCTTCCTTATGATGCCATTTATTTTGTGAAGTGCAGCAGACCCTCCTGCAGCAAAGCACCCCCACAACATGATGCTGCCACCCCCGTGCTTCACGGTTGGGATGGTGTTCTTCGGCCTGTAATCCTCCCCCTTTTTCCTCCAAACATAACGATGGTCATTATGGCCAAACAGTTCTATTTTTGTTTCATCAGACCAGAGGACATTTCTCCAAAAAGTATGATCTTTGTCTCCATGTGCAGTTGCAAACTGTAGTCTGGCTTTTTTTATGGCGGTTTTGGAGCAGTGGCTTCTTCCTTGCTGAGCTGCCTTTCAGGTTATGTCAATATAGGACTCGTTTTACTGTGGATATAGATACTTTTGTACCTGTTTCCTCCAGCATCTTCACAAGGTTCTTTGCTATTGTTTTGGGATTGATTTGCACTTTTCGCACCAAATTACGTTCATATCTAGGAGACAGAACGCATCTCCTTCCTGAGCGGTATGACGGCTGCGTGGTCCCATGGTGTTTATATTCGTGACCTATTGTTTCTACAGATGAACATGGTACTTTCATGCGTATGGAAAAAAAACATTCTGAGGTCTTGGCTGATTTCTTTTGATGTCAAGCAAAGAGGCACTGAGTTTAAAGGTAGGCCTTGAAATACATTCACAGGTACACCTCCAATTGACTCAAATGATGTCAATTAGCCTATCAGAGGCTTCTAAAGCCATGACATCATTTTCTGGAATTTTCCAAGCTGTTTCAAAGGCACAGTCAACTTAGTGTATGTAAACTTCTGACCCACTGGAATTGTGATACAGTGAATTATAAGTGAAATAGGCTGTCTGTAAACAATTCCTGGAAAAATTACTTGTGTCATGCACAAAGTAGATGTCCTAACCAACTTGCCAAAACTATAGTTTGTTAACAAGAAATTTGTGGAGTGGTTGAAAAAGGAGTTTTAATGACTCCAACATAAGTGTAAGAAAACTTACGACATCAACTGTATGTAATTAATTAGACCTATATCAATGACCATATCACATTCACCGGGCTGTCAGTAGAAGACTAAAGATTTTATGTTACAATAGTTATAGGTGGCCGTTTTCCAGAAGATCACCACAAAAGAAGCTCATATAAGGTGCATTTTGTGCAGCATGAACAGATTACTTGGTTGACAAAATGAATATGGCACTGGGACAGCAGTATACCCTGCTGCAAATTAGGTTTCTGTTACGTCTCACTGTTGTTCCCATGAGATGCCGACTGGGAGGGAAGAAGAGAGTTCCTGAGTGAAAGAACGATTCAGTTCACTCAATCTGTCTCAGCAGATTGTGTGCAAAATTCACATTCTATACCCTCCCCATCGGCTCAGGACAAGATGCTCATCAGTGTCCATGAACGTCAACAAAACATATTAATGCTTGCTGTTGAGCGAATTTGATATTCTCTCATCTTCTTTCTGTGCTGCATAATTTGATTTATTTCTATGAGAATACACATTTGACACTATACTCAATAACACGACCATCAGTAACACTTGTATTAGATTGGAAAGAAATCCTACTTTTTGAAATAAAAAGTTTAAAAACGAGTTTAGGGTCACAAAGCCAGCACGCACTAAAAATAAATAGTAGAATAATCAACTTTGTTAAAATGTTTTACTTGAACCAAAGCATTCATTTTTAATTCCATTACAGAATGTGAGACCTAACCTGGTGGAAACGGGGATGTAGGCTAGTATGTACCAGAGGAAAAGTCACAGTTACATGATGATAGCAGACAGCCATGTTCAAAAGCTTGGGATGAGATGTCAGGTTGTTTTTTTGTTGAAAAGCATCAGATCTTTTTTTATTTACAGGCTGACACAATTGCCGTATAATTGTGTAACCAACGATTAAGGATGAAGACCGTCATGAAAATAAAACAACTGCCATAACCGTAAAAAAACAACAGCTGACTGAAGACGGGACGGCCGGGCATTCATGCGGTTGAGTCAGTTTCCGCAGTAACATGGACCCTTTGTAACATGAAACTTTGTTGTGCATTGCTGAAATAAACATGGTGTTGTAGCGAACAAGTCTAGTTGCCTAGGTAACACCCCCTCCCTGCAGCAGCACAGCACATACAGTCAGTCAGGAGCGGACGAGAGAATGTGCGTATTAAATATATATATATTTTGCTATTCCCGATTATAATTTTGACCACGGTCATTTGGCTGACCAAACACCGTCATCCAAAATTCCATGAGTCACAGCCCTAGGCATATATATATATATACACACACACACACACACACACCTCTCTCGTCAAATATCATCTCCAACATGTCAAATCGGTTTTGAATTATAATTGTTTTGCCTGCAGTCATTTTCTTTTTTTCTATTCTTATCAGAATGGCTCTGCTACAGCATAGCAACGGGATAGCCTCTGCCGAAGGCCAAATTCTATTATGCAGATTTAATTACATTGTCCCCAGTCATTGAATTCCATAGACATACATTGCTTAATTACATGTGTGGGAATTGGCCTATATGGATAAGGATGAATTGAAATGTTTCTTACAGAAGAAATATGAATATCATATGTATACCCATGGCAGCTATTAAAAAGGGAACAGTTGAGATTATGGGAAAATTAAGACTAAAGGTAAGGACAATAGTTCACCTGACAGGACAATCCAAACATGACTTGATTTTTTTGTGCATTTTAAATTTACTGTGTCCTTGCTCTGCCATTGAGGAACTAGAGGAAGAACACTTGTAGTTGTTTGGAACACAGCAGTGCATCCAGCCTTTACACAATTACAGTTGTTTACGCAATCAAAAAACTGCCCAATATAAATCGCAATCTGGGTCAGGTGGGCATAATTTGAAAGCTTGTTCTATTGCCAATATGACTAGCAAAGTTGTAAAATATGATCTTACAGTGTTATGCTTTCACAAGGCAATTCATAGAAGCAGGTCATAATTTGTGAGTATAGAATGTTGTCATGAGTGCATTCAGATGCATGGTCCACAGCAAATGTTCTTCACAATACAACAAACATGGACTCATTCTGTTCAGTACAACCCAGGGTATAACCACATAACATTTTGTAACTGTACAGTCATGGCCAAAAGTTTTGAGAATGACACAAATATGAATTTCCACAAAGTTTGCTGTTTCAGTGTCTTTAGATATTTTTGTCAGATGTTACTATGGAATACTGAAGTATAATTACAAGCATTTCATAAGTGTCAAAGGCTTTTATTGACAATTACATGAAGTTGATGCAAAGAGTCAATATTTGCAGTGATGACCCTTCTTTTTCAAGACCTCTGCAATCTGCCCTGGAATGCTGTCAATTAACTTCTGGGCCACATCCTGACTGATGGCAGCCCATTCATGCATAATCAATGCTTGGAGTTTGTCAGAATTTGTGGGTTTTTGTTTGTCCACTCACCTCTTGAGGATTGACCACAAGTTCTCAATGGTATTAAGGTCTGGGGAGTTTCCTGGCCATGGACCCAAAATATCGATGTTTTGTTCCCTGAGCCACTTAGTTATCACTTTTGCCTCATGGCAAGGTGCTCCATCATGCTGGAGGCATTGTTCGTCACCAAACTGTTCCTGGATGGTTGGGAGAAGTTGCTCTCGGAGGATGTGTTGGTACCATTCTTTATTCATGGCTGTGTTCTTAGGCAAAATTGTGAGTGAGCCCACTCCCTTGGCTGAGAAGCAACCCCACACATCAATGGGCTCAGGATGCTTTACTGTTGCCATGACAAAGGACTGATCATCCTCCAAAAGTCTTTGCCTCACTGTGCGTGCAGATGCACTCACACCTGCCTGCTGCCATTCCTGAGCAAGCTCTGTACCGGTGGAGCCCCGATCCCGCAGCTGAATCAACTTTAGGAGACGGTCCTGGCGCTTGCTGGACTTTCTTGGGCACCCTGAAGCCTTCTTCACAACAATTGAACCGCTCTCCTTGAAGTTCTTGATGATCCGATAAATGGTTGATTTAGGTGCAATCTTACTGGCAGCAATATCCTTGCCTGTGAAGCCCTTTTTGTGCAAAGCAATGATGATGGCACGTGTTTCCTTCCAGGTAACCATGGCTGACAGAGGAAGAACAATGATTCCAAGCACCACCCTACTTTTGAAGTTTCCAGTCTGTTATTCGAACTCAATCAGCATGACAGAGTGATCTCCAGCCTTGTCCTTGTCAACATTCACACCTGTGTTAACGAGAGAATCACTGACATGATGTCAGCTGGTCCTTTTGTGGCAGGGCTGAAATGCAGTGGAAATGTTTTTGGGGGATTCAGTTCATTTGCATGGCAAAGAGGGACTTTGCAATTAATTGCAATTCATCGGATCACTCTTCATAACATTCTGGAGTATATGCAAATTGCCATCATACAAACTGAGGCAGCAGACTTTGTGAAAATTAATATTTGTGTCATTCTCAAAACTTTTGGCCACGACTGTACAAACATAGTGATCATAAACATGAACACTGTATATTACAAGTTTCATATGGTAATGTGAAGTGCCCATTTGTACTCACGGTGTTTGGCTTGATTGTATGACATCAAAGCCGTATTTATTAATAGTTGTCAATGTCTTATCTTTGAAAATACATAGAGCCCTTGTAATTTATTTTTTATATTTAACTAGGCAAGTCTGTTAAGAACAAATTCTTATTTACAATGACAGCCTAGGAACAGTTAACTGCCTTGTTCAGGGGCAGAAAGACAGATTTTTACCTTGTCAGCTCTGGGATTTGATCTAGCAACCTTTCAGTTACTGGCACAACGCTCTAACCACTAGGCTACCTGCCCAATTAGCAGGTGGATGGGGGCAACTTCTTGTCCTACGCGGTGCTCAAGTTCAGAACGGCTGTCTGTCAAAACCCATTTAGAGCTGTGAAGCGCAGAGCCAGAGCTCTGATTTTACGTACAGCGTTCCAATTTCTAAGCTTATTAGTGTCCAAATCTGCCATTTTCAAACTGTATACAGGTACGAGTGGACGAATAATGCAAATCAACAACCCATTGAAAAGCTAACCATAGTCAAGGTCCAAGAGAAAAACACCAGCATCACTTTTGTTATTTTGACACAAAAGTAGTCTATCCAGCTATGTTTTTTCTCGGAATGGTTGGAACCCTCAGAAGGATGCAAAAGTTTAAACCTCTGCCGTCTGAGGACAAGTACTCCAATACCACAGTTGCAACATTCCATTTGAAGAGGATGTGGTTAGTCAGCTGGAGTATCAACAATAACTACGGCATGTTTATTCAGCTTAATTATTCAAGAAAAAGTTTAAATATTGAAAAAGCTCTGTTCGATGTGTGGGGCAGAATAAATCCTTGAGTTGAATGGCTTACGAAAGCGCTGAAACAGATACTTTAAAGATTTCATACCAATAGCATAGTATTTTGTGCACTCATATCAAACAAAATAGATGATATTCTATCAGCCATGGCTCGATCGCCGTCTAGCCAGAGAAAACCTCAATAAGCCAGCCTTGGGTTTAATTGCTGAGTGCAAGCTGCTTACTGCCTCCCCCTCCCTTCGCAGCTCCTCTAACTGATTATGACATTTTGCAGTTCTTCTGTCAAGGGACTCCGTAATTGGGTTCATTGATTAAAGGCCAGTTATTACTGACAACACCACCGCTGTATGTAATAGTCCAGATAACATAAACAGAGACACGTCTGGTCTCCACTGGCTGCTCAGTATCTTCAGACACCAAACTGACATGATCTATACATTTTTGACAACCAGCTCAGTGAGAAACTGTACACTGGAGCACCATCAATTGGGAGTGACCATAGAAATAAGATTTTCCAATAAAATATATTTTTTAATCAAAATCTTTGACCTACAATAAGCCAAGAGAAAATAGTTCAATTTCTGTTAACAAGACTTGATATGAAATCAAACATAGGAAGCCACACCTTGTGTCCCTAATATCAGGTTTGTCTGAAAACAAAACAAGCCCTTAAACTGGGCACGGGTAGGAGATGGTACAAAAATAAAATATAAATCCCCATCCCTCCTCAGAAGGGGACCATGCAACACAGTCGAATGACAAACTGAATAAAGCCCTTTACCACAATCACTCTTTAGCGTCCATGCCATCTTTAGCGTCCATGCCCTCTTTAGCGTCCATGCCCTCCATTTCTACATCACCATCCTCATCATCCACCTCATATTCCAACTGCGGAATCTTCTCATACGCCTTCTCAGAAGGCTTCACTGTCACTCCATCCCACGTGGATGTCTCCACCACCAGATCTGACCAGAGAGGACAGAACAGGTAAACGTGTGTGGGGGAGAAAGTTCAATCACTAATAAAAGTGCTGCAAATGCCTCATGTTCAGGTGAGTTGACTTACGGCTAGCGTCTCCATCCAGACCCAGAATCTTCATGTAGCCGCCATGAGACAGCAACCTCACCAGGGTCTGAGCAGTGAGGCACACCATGTCCTGGACAGAGCAAATATTATGTCAGCATCTTGGTTTAATGTGGAGAACACACTGAAAATGTATTGTTTGATACCTTAGTATTACAAATTAGGCCACGACTACTGTCTTGCAGACTACGGTTTAGACGAGCAAAAAAAAAACGTAAATCAAACAATAATTCAAGATTGCATTCAGAAAGTGCAGGTTTACACTCTTACAAGATAGGATAAGAGACGGGCTGGCAGGTAGCATAGCGCTTAAGAGTGCTGAGCCAGAGCCGACAAGGTGAAAAATCTGTCGATGTGCCCTTGAGCAAGGCACTTAACCCTAATTGCTCCTGTAAGTCACTCTGGATAAGAGCATCTGCTAAATGACCAAAAATGTAAATGTAATGGACAGAGGCCGGCAGGCAAGTACCTGTTGCTCCAGGTTCATGACAGTGAATACACGGTAGTGTCCATTCTCACAGGGGTCTGCGATCCCAGCTGAACCAGGCAAGAAAAGCCCTGATGACAGCATCTGCCTGAAGGCCACATTGAGGGCTAGTGGCTGTCTGCTTAGGGTTGTTCATGACTGCAGAGTGACCCTGGACAGAGAGGGAGAGAGAAACCGAAAATCTTCACCACGGAAAAACAGACTAAGCAGGCAGGCAGCATCTTGTGCCAGTACGCATTTTGACTGTTGTGTCAACGTTAAAATAGCAGGGCTGGCCATTTCTTCGGCCTCGTAAAGTGCAGTTTGCTTGGGTAATAAATGACACCTAAAGACCCATGAGTGCGTATCCAACTGCTGAACAAACCAAAACCTCTCCTCCAAATGAAGCTTGTCAGGAGCAGGCCCACTCTTCAGGTTCAACACACAAACTCCCCAACAAAGACAACCAGTTTGCTAAAATAGGGTCAGGACAGACATACAACATAAAAATCAATAAATTGAGTGTATGCAGACAGCTGTGCATGGGAAGCGGGTCCTCAGGTCCTTCAGCAAACGGACCAGGACCTTCACCCTGATAGGCCAGAACCAGATCCCACACACAAACAAATTGACATGTTTGGATAGGTACATTTAACATCAACAATATTTCATTCCAAAATTGACAGAAAAAAAATGACCTGCTGATGAAGCCATAGGTAGGTGGGTGTGTGTTCGCAGTGGCAGCTCACGTGGAGTGGGAGGCATTTTTTACAAACCAGCGAGCGTGGCGAACGGCAGCCAGGGAGTTCTGCAGGAGCTTCATATCGACTGTGGAGAAGGGAGGCAGACAAAATCACTCAATATATCTGGCTAAACCTGTTGACATTAATGTTTTAGTCCCTAACGTCAGCTATAATAGCAATATTTCAGCAACTGGCTTCTTTGATCAGATGGTACAGACAGTAGAGGTGAAAGGTTAACAGCTAACCCATCCCCATCTCTCTGGCTGCCTCCATCCACCCTTCATCCCGCCATCCATTGTAAGAGTGCGACTGTTAATCCTCACTAAACTATACGTACTGTGCACATCAGGCTCCAGCTTGCTCATGTTGTGGGGCACGGTGGCAATGATGATCTTCATGGTGGCGTCGGCCGAACTGATCTCAAAGCCCGTCTCGTTGGGCAGCATAGAGAGTACTGGGGAAACATATTCAAACACATACTGTAGAGTCTCCCTGTGGCTCAGTTGGTAGAGCATGGTGTTTGCAATGCCAGGGTTGTGGGTTCGATTCCCACGGGGGGCCAGTACAAAAAAATAAAAATAAAATGCATGAAATGAAATGTATGCATTCACTACTGTAAGTCGCTCTGGATAAGAGCGTCTGCTAAATGACTAAAATGTAAATGTAGATTACCAATGTCATAATCTCGGAAATCCAGACCTAAAATGTGTGTGTAATTGCGTCAGATACTTGATTAGGTTCTGAGGGGAGATGTATGAGGAAAAGACTGATGATAATGTAAAGAAAAGTGATGTGCATTACCTTCCGAAGGGTCCTGTGTGCATAGGTTCTCCACCACCTTGGTTCCCAGAGCGGTCACTGTCTCCACTGAGAGAAACAGTCATATTAGTGGTCAGTTTTGACCGTGTTCCATCCACTACCCTATTTCCTCAGAGTAGTGATTATCAAGTAATAGGGACATTAGAAATGCATTTAGGTAAAAACTTACCAGAAGGCAATATCTTCAGAATGACAGCAAGTTCTGCAACATTGTGTCCTGTTGTCATGGTGCCTTTCTTGTAGGAGCCCACCTGTCTCATTTCCTCAATTTCCTAATTTCCTAGAGTTAGAAAAGGATGAAAACAATGTCACATTCAACTCAACTAACTTGTTTGAAATTCCCTCATCCCTGCATTTGAGGATTCACCAAACTATTTCTCTGGTGAGACGTGAGATCAAATCTGACACTGTAGTACGTACCACTTCATCAGCCCGAGCTGAAACGATGACGTTGTCAATGACGTTGGTGATTTTGGTGACCAGATGGATGACTAGAAGAGAGAGAGTAGAGGTAAAACTACTGTCTGATGGCAGTTCTAATGTGCTAGTTTAATTGGTATCATCCTGGATACTGGTTCAAAATGGGTTAAGAAACACTGGTCTATGAAGCACACAGCTGGAGTGAAGTAACACATCGGGCACCACTAAACTATGGAGTAGGCTGCCACCAAGTGTCTGAAATCAAACTGCCATAAACACACACAACTTCTTGAGCACTTGAAATCCACAACAGCTCTTGCCCGAAACATTGCAGACACATGCCAGATCTTACAACAATTAGGTATTTGTAATGGGAAATTATAGTAACCATTTTCCTGTATTTTAGTTACTGTGGATAGATAGGTAATAAATGTTTATTTTTATTTATTTAACTAAGCAAGCTAGTTATGAACAAATTCTTAATACAATTACAGCCTACCAAAAGGCCTCCTGCGGTGACGGGCTGGGATAAAAAAATAAATAAGACAAAACACACATCACGACTAGAGACAACACTACATAAAGAGAGACCTAAGACAACATAGCATGGCAGCAACACAGCATGGTAGCAACAACATGGTAGAAGCACAACACGGCAGAAGCACAACACAGGGTAAACATTATTGGGCAGACAACAGCACAAAAGGCAAGAAGGCAGAGACCACAAATACATCACACAAAGCAGCCACAACTGTCAGTAAGAGTGTCCATGATTGAGTCCTTGAATGAAGCGATTGAGATAAAACTGTCCAGTTTGAGTGTTTGATCCAGCTCGTTCCAGTCGCTAGCTGCAGCGAACTGAAAAGTCGAGCGACCCAGGGACGTGTGCGCTTTGGGGACCTTTAACAGAATGTGACTGGCAGAACGGGTGTTGTATGTGGAGGATGAGGGCTGCAGTAGATTGAATGTGGAGGATGAGGGCTGCAGTAGATTGTATGTGGAGGATGATGGCTGCAGTAGATTGTATCTGTGGGGAGATGCAGACAGAAGCATTCCCTTGGGGAAGGGAAAAAGGAGTTAACCATGAATGTTTAATTACCATATTTAATGAAGCCGTTTGGCACCTGTTACTTTATCATTATCTGATGTAACTATGTACTGATGATCTTACCTTTGACCTGTATCAAATGTCTGCCAAGTGTTGAATGTTGTGGATTTAGTTTTTACTGACAGTAGCTAGGCTTCCATCCAATTGGCAACAGATTTTCATGTGAATATTCTAAAATCTGCATAAAAACTAAATCCATTTAGTTTCTATTTGACAAATTCAAGTGGGTCCCTCCCCAGACTTGAGTCGAGGACACTGATAATGTATCAGTGACAGTAGCTAGGCTTCCATCCAATTGGCGACAGATTTTTATGTGAATATTCTAAAATCTGCATACAAACTGATTCAATTTTCTCACCAGAGATGTGTTTCCATCAAATTGACTTGTTACGGATAACAGTCTCTGCGTGATGACGTAGTGCACATAAAAATAACTTTTGCGGTTCAATTCTCATGTACTGAATACGAAAATACAAGTTAAATGGGTTTCTATCACATTCTCAACTCAACTGTTGGTTATCTAAGAAGAAATGTTGCGTTATACAGCAAATCTCTGGTCTTGGCATGTGTACTCTAGCCAACAGCTCGCAGATACAGTACGGGTAGGCTACCTACATGATGAGAGAGAGATAATTTTTGTTTGTTAAATGGCAGCCAAACATTGATCATGTCATCAGAATAAGACCCTCGATATTTATTGGAAAGGAACATCAAGCTCATCACAGTGCACTTAACCACCCTGTAAAGTTCATAACATATAGTGTATTTCATCTGTAGCCAAATAAACCATGTTTTCCCGAGTCGTAGTGAGAGGAGCACAAAATATTTTTGCGTGAATCAGAGTTTATTTTGATATTATGGTTAGTATATAAATATTTGCACATAAAGGCATTTCCACCGCCATCTCTCACATTCTAACGGTACCAGCGGAATTCCCAACTTAAGGGCGAGTCCGCTATCCATAAAGTTCCCAGTTGTGCCTGAATCGACTAGTGCCTTATGCTGGGAAAAGGGAGCAAAATCATGGAAAAAAATGAAGACAAACATGTGACCAACAGAGGATTCTGGGTGAGTGTAGTGCTGACTCACCTGGGATGAACGAGGTGTTCTGCCTGCCTTCTCGACTCCCAGAGGGACCCCCCCAGCACCGGTCAGCCGTGTGTCCTCGGCGACCACAATTGGTGCAGGAGGGGCGCCCTCCTCCGGTTCCCCTTGACGCGGTTCCCCCTAACTCCATAGGAATGGGCGTAGGTAGGCTAGGAGATGGAACTGACAGGACCCTTTCTGAACGCCCGCGGGCAGCCAGCAGATTGTCCAGTCGTATAGACATGTCGATGAGTTCATCTAGGGAGAGTGTAGTATCCCGACACGCTAGCTCCCTGCGGACGTCCTCCCGGAGGCTAGACCTGTAGTGGTCCATTAGGGCCCTGTCGTTCCACCCAGCCCCAGCCGCCAAGGTCCGGGGCTGGGGCTGGGTGGAAGTCTTGCGCGCCCCTCATCTCCTGTCTGAGGTGGAACAGTCGTTCACCCACCGCTCGTCCTTCTGGGGGGTGATCGAATACAGCCCTGAAGCGGTGGGTGAACTCAGGGTAGTTATTCCTTAATGGGTCTGGTCCATTCCAAACAGCGTTGGCCCACTCCAATGCTCGACCCGTCAGGCAGGAGATGAGGAGGCTCACACTCTCCTCCCCCGAGGGAGTCGGCCTCATGGTCGCCAGGTATAACTCTAGTTGTAATAGAAAACCCTGGCACCCTGCCGCTGCTCCATCGTACTCCCTCGGAGGCGTCAGACGCAGTGCCCCAGATCCAGACGGGGAAGGGAGTGGAGTAGGTGGACTCGTCGGGTGAGCTGGAGGTGAAGGAAGGAAACCACTCCTCTCCCATCGATCCATCCTCTCCATCATCTGGTCCATGGCTGACCCAATCCGATGGAGGACGGTGGTGTGGTGGAGGACCCGTTCTTCCATCGATGGTAGAGGAGTGGTGGCTGCTTCTGCTTACTCCATGTTGTTGGTGCGGGCTTGTTACGTGTTTTCACTGTGTTTGTGTTGGACTTTGGATTTGTTACGCCCTGTTGTGTTTGGGCATTTTTTCCTCTTTTGTGGTACTTATTAAATATATATATATTGTACCAAACATTTTTCTGCCTCCTGCGCCTGACTCCACACCCACGACGTCCAAGCGTTACAGAATCTCCCACCAACCACGGACCAAGCAGCGGGCCCAGGAGGAGGAAGGATCCTGGGCCAGGGAGAAAAGGGAGTGGAGGACATCGTGGACATGGGAGGAGATAATTGCAGGGGACAAGACCCTGCCATGGAGACAGGTGGAGACAGCAAGAGAGGAACGGAAAAAATGGAACGAAGACCGGGACTGTTACAGGGGTACACCGTTGGCATTTAAGCCTGAGAGGCAGCCCCAATAAAAAAAAATTGGGGGGGGCACACGGGTAGTTTGGCGGGGCCAGGATTAAGCCGCAAGCCAACTCCCCGTGCTTATTGGAGGCACCCTATTACTGGTCAGGTACTGTGCGTTGGAGTGATGCGCTCGGCGTCGAGGCCAAGCATTTACAGGCCGGTGTGCGCGGTGCCAGCGCCCCGCATTTCACAGGGGGAAGCGGGCATCCAGCAAGTAAGGGTGGAGCCAGTACTGCGCTCGAGACCGCCAGTGCGCCTTCACGGTCCAGTGTATCCTGTTCCGGCTCCTCACACTAGCCTTGAGGTGCGTGTCTCCAGTCTGATACCTCCAGTACCAGCCCCACGCACCAGGCTTCCAGTGCGTCTTCCCAGTCCAGTACGTCCTGTTCCGGCTCCTCGCACTAGCCCTGGGGTGCGTGTCTCCAGTCTGGTACCTCCAGTACCAGCCCCACGCACCAGGCCTCCAGTGCGTCAGCCCAGTCCAGTACGTCCTGTTCCTGCTCCTCGCACTAGCCCTGGGGTGCGTGTCTCCAGTCTGGTACCTCCATTACCAGCACCACGCACCAGGCTCCAGTGCGTCAGCCCAGTCCAGCTCGTACTGTCCCTGCTCCTCGTACTAGCCCTGTGGTGCGTGTCCTTAGTCTGGCGCATCCTAAGCCAGCCCCACGCACCAGGCCTTCCGGCAACAGTGCCTCGTCCAGAACTTCCGGCAACAGTGCCTCGTCCAGAACTTCCGGCCACAGTGCCTCGTCCAGAGTGTCCGGCAACAGTGCCTCGTCCAGAGCCTCCAGCGACAGTGCCCTGTAGAGAGACGGCCCACTGTCCGGCCCACTGTCTGTTTCCCTACAGTCCGGAGCTCCCAGAGTCGTCCTACAGTCCGGAGCTCCCAGAGTCGTCCTACAGTCCAGAGCTCCCAGAGTCGTCCTACAGTCCGGAGCTCCCAGAGTCGCCCTACAGTCCGGAGCTCCCAAAGTCCAGTCCAGGGTCTACAGTGACAGGCTTCAGGCCGAGGTATTCAGTGGGGGTGGACTGGTCAGGTAGGGGACTAAGGCCTAAGCCTAAGCCACCTCCACTGTAGGAGGTTTGGGGACGGGGGGTGTAGCACGGGAGCCGTCGGTGACGGCAGCCACCCTCCCTTCCCTCCATTTAGTTTTAGGGGTTTATTTTTGTAAGATTTTTTTTTGTAAGGTGCATCTGATGTCTGCACCTTTGGGGGGGGGGGGGGGGGGTACTGTCACGTCCTGACCAGTAAAGGGGTTATTTGTTATTATAGTTTGGTCAGGACGTGGCAGGGGGTATTTGTTTTATATGGTTCGGGGTGTGTGTGTATGTAGAGGGGTGTTTGGTTTATGTATTCCGGGGTTTTTGTCATTGTTCTATGTTAGTGTATTTCTATGTTCTGTCTAGTCATTTCTATTTCTATGTTTAGGTAATTGGGGTTGGGGCCTTCAATTGGAGGCAGCTGTCTATGTTGCCTCTGATTGAAGGTCCTATAAATAGGAATGTGTTTGTCATGGGATTTGTGGGAGGTTGTTCTTTGCATAGCTGTGTGTTGCCTGCAAGACTGTTTGTCGTCCGGTCGTTTGTCTTGTTTTGTTTATAAGTGTTCTAATAAAGTTAATATGAGCACTCAACCCGCTGCGCCTTGGTCCATCCACTACGACGACCGTTACACACATACTTAATTTTACTGACACACCTCGTCTAGCGTATAGCTTCCAGTAGGATGCTCTATCAAGGTCAGTATCAAGGGTAAATATTTTGATATCAATGTAAATGGCCCTATGAACTGTGAGAGGAGTAGCACAAATATTTGTAGTAACACACTCACTATCAATACATTTGGATATAAGCCAAAAATCTATTCTGGACTCTCTGGAACCTGTTTTGTTACTCCAAGTGAACGATCTGTCAGCCGGAAACCTCTCTCTCCATATATCAGTAAGATCAGACTTTTCAATAAAAAGTATTAAACCCAAATTCTGACTGGTTGGCCTACCTGGGGGCCATCTATCAGATGAATTATCTATAGTAATGTTAAAGTCCCCTCCTATCAATAATAACGAATTGGGAAATTTAGATAAACAATGAAGTATATGTTTCTCTATAGTTTCAAGCAACTCATAATTTTCATGTTTGGTGCTGTACCCGTAGAAGTTTACAGTAATGAGCGTAATGTCATTGTAACTGATCACAAGACAAATGAAGTGACCAAAGGGGTTACATTCCGAGTGTAGAATATTACCACCAAAGATATTTTTCATTGTAGTGACACCAGTGGAGCGTTCAGATCCATGAGATAGCCAAATATCGTTGTCCCACTGTGACCTCCAGAAGTTGGCATCAGTAGAAATTGAGTGAGACTCTTGAAAAAAGCAAAAATCTGTTCGAAATTGTTTAGCAAATAAAAATAAGACCTTGCGCTTCACATTGTTTCGTAACCCCCTAGCATTAAGAGAAACTATAGACAAAGACAAAACAACAAAGACAATATAAAAGTATAAACTGTAGGATGAGTCAAAAACGTTGGAGCAGTGAACGTAAGCCATAAGGAACCGAGATCTGCACCATTTAAGTCAACTTAAAGAGAAAATAGCTTATACCATAAACTCTGAGCTAGTTGTTTTCCGGCTTTTGAAATTCAACTTAACAGAAAATTATTTTCAAAACCAAACCAAGGGTTCTCTGTAGTAAGAGAGACTAAAAACCCTCTTTAGTGTTATCAGGGACTATTCTGAGAAAGAAAAAGAAAATACAAAATATTAATTTAAAAAATAAAAGGGTACCTACTATTTTAAGTGCATATGAAAACTGATCATAAAAAAAATAAAGAGTACATTTTTTTTCACATATACACATTACTAAGACCTTTTTCACTTGGCAATAAGTATTAATAACTAAATAGAACAATAACTGTATAAAGTCAGAACAGACCTGTATGCCCCTTTAAAACAGTATTTTAGTTACTGTATGCATAAAAATAAATACAACTTTCAGTCTTCTTCGTGAGTTTATAAACAAAATACACCTTCTTCTGGTCTGGTCATACAAGAACAAGCTAATAAATTATTGAGGTACCTGAGTGTTCCGAAAAAGAGTCACCTGAGGCTTGTTAGGTAACGTTAATCAGTACAAGGAAAATGAGAATACCATGGCTGAAACCATCAATCTGTTCACTCTGGTGAGATTCTAGGGATGAAAATGGATTTCCGAACCGTTGATGAAGCCTTGTCCTCAGACGAAGTAAGCATCCTCTGGGCTGAAATGCTCGGCGAAACGCAGACCATGGCTCTGAAGGAACGAGTTCTTCCTAGCAGCTTTCCAGACAGCATCCCTGTAGAATCTGGCAGTGAAGAGGATGATGATACCCCTTGGTCTTGAATCGTTTTGCTGTTGCTTCTTGCCGAGGCGATGCACAACGTCGATGGTATCACCAACTTTGTTCTTCTCTGCAGGCATAACTTCTTGGCAGATGCGGATAGCCTCTTGTCACATATCCTCATTCTCCATCTCTGGCACACCGTAGTCTCAGGTTCCATCTTCTTGTGTATTGCTCCAGATCAGTGAGACGTCTATGGTAGACATTGTTATTCTGTTCCACCTTTAACACATCATTTGACATCCTTGATTACATCACATGCAAACTCCACAGTCTTTTTCAAGCCTTTGATTACCACGGTGTTCGCGCCTACCATTGTCTCAATGGCGTCAGACCTGGAGTTGATAGGTAAGGAGAGGGTAGCCACGATGTCAGAGTCCATGTTTGGTTTTTTGGAGGGTGGAGGTTTGCACGGAGTAACCGGTAAAGAGGGGAACTCATCATCTTCAACAGCATTCAAAAGCATGAGGTTATCCTTAGGGCAAGCGTAGTTATGGCAGTTGTCAATACATTTTTTCATGGATTTCTTCAATGCTCTGAATAGTCAAACTTCAGGTAGGCTATATAATTACGATAAAGCAAAACCAGTATTGTTCCCATTTAATAAATATAAAAAGTAAAGTAAAGCAAATAAAATAGGACACCAGCAACCACTAAAATTAGGATAGCAAGTTCTGTGAAGAGTATACATTTGGACCACAATTTCATGCTTAAGATAAGGACATGTTTGGATTGTACACACTGTTTATCTCTTAACCGAATGAGGGCCAAAGGACATTTTTAAGTACACACAAAAGATATGACAGTTTGCTTACAGTGCAAAATGAGTCTCTCAGCATTCAGTTATGGGAGCTGCAAACTACATTGAGCACAGATGCCAGTCAGAAACTAGCTAGGCAGTTTCACAAACAGTTTGCACACGAGTAGGTAGTTAGTCCAAAACATAATCCATCGGTGTAGGCTCACTTTCAGGGAGTGTGTGTGTGGTGTACACTAAGACTTGCTTAAAGTATGCACAGCCAAAACAATATATTCATATCTGTGGTGTTTTTCCAGCTACAATCTAACAACCTTCATCCTTCCCACAGGATGTACTAACTAACTCCTCGGAGTTCAAAGTTAGAAATGTACTGAAACCTTTACCATACAAACATTAAGAAGTGGTGCTTAAATAGAAAAGTCAAAACAGTCAAAAATGTTTAACCCATTTTGAGGACCATTCCACCGAATCCCAGAATAAACTTTGTTTGCACCACAGCACCAAAATAGAGTAAGGCAATGGTTAGGCATTGAATGCACCTAAAGGGGTCTTGTTCATAAACCAATGTGGTAATGTGGCAGCATATTGGACTTGTCCATTGTTCATAATAAATTCAAGGAGCTTTGAAGAGCTCTATAAAGCAAATGGAATGTAGTCAAACTAGTTCATCAACAATGTCTACATCTCATCAGTGTGGGCTGGTTTGGTGGGGTCAAGGCTTGCACTCCCTTTTCCTGTTGCTGACACCTTTGCCAGAGTTTCAGTCTGCCCGTCAACCAGAGTCGAGCTGATCCCTGGTTGGCTCTCTTCCAGGGCCACACCCTCAATGTCAGTGATTTTGGGACTTTCTATTGGTTGCTTTAGTATTATGGAAGCATCCGGGGGATCTGATTGGCTGAGGTCACGGGAAACGAGTAGGGAATCGGGCTGAATGATACGGTTGTCCACATCCTCAACAGCTTGCAAGGATGAAGCAGGATCTGTGAGGATGTTTCTGGAGATAACTGAAATGGTAAAGAAGAGGGAAGGCTATTTAACTTTCATAGTTTTCAGAAGAAAAATGATCCATTATTAATTACTAAATGGATAACTAACCTCCTTTTGGTGTATAGTCCTCTTCTATGGATGAGGCGCCCCAATGGAAGGGGCTGTAACTTGGGAAGATGATGAGGCCCAGAGAGAAGATGATAATCTAATGGGAAACACACGTTCAATTAACTTTTTTTTAAGATCACCCTGAAAGTACCCAAAGACATGGATGAAAGACATGTTGATCTCACCATGACGCAGGTGCTGGTCTGTGCTGCTTTAGTGACCGTCTGTTTGATCAGCGACTGTAGTCTGTGCAGCTGAGCCAGGAGAGACCTGTGCATGGAGATATTATAAAACACCAGAACTAACAAGACACAAACATCTTCATTGAGCATCATCAGTGCAAAAAGGTGATGTTAGCCAATTTACTTACATGTTGTGTTTCTCCAGCTGTTCCACGGTCCTCTGCAGCTCTTTGTTTTGCACTGAGCAAGCCGCTGCCCTGAGACACAGAAAATACCTAGGGTCACTGACAGAAAAGTATTCCTACTGTCCGACAGTGTCACCCCATTGGGGAAAGTCAACAATAACTCAGTGGCAGAATAGAACAGAAGGACCCATTGTCAGGACTTCCTACTGCACATGCCTCACTGTTGTACCACATTTGAAAATACTAAGGAAATGCAAGTGACTTGTTTATAGAGGATATTATCCACCATGTGGGTCCAATTTTCATGGAGCCTAATTGAAGCCTCAGGCCTCACCTGCTCTCAAGCCCATCCACATAGTCCTTCTTCCTGCGACGGCTGTCTTGGGCTGACTGTTTGTTGCGTATTTTGCGTCTCACTTTTTTCAGAATCCGTTCCTCGGCCTAGAAGGGAATTCAGTCCAGTACATTTAGATGCAATTCAACTCAGTGCTAAACAATTTCCGTCAAATCATATAAAATATACAGCAAAGTCATTTGTTATGTCAAAGTTGTTATGCAAAAGTAATGTAATCCAAGTGCATGCAGGGAAGTAATGGATTTGGGGTACATAGAATAGTGTACCATCCACCGTGCGTGTGTGTCTGACCTTGGTGAGGGGCAAGTTGTTGGGCAGAGAGATCCCCTCTTGGTTCAGCAGTTTCTGCTCCTCCTCAGTCAGTGTGAGATCAGGGTAAAGCTGATCAGGAGAAGAGGATATTGTGTTTATAATCCTCACCGCCATAATCCCATAGAGAGACACTTGAACAACCACCGGGGTCTCAGACTAACAATCCCCCTCCCCCACTATCTTCTTATTGTGCCCATCTTCTCCATTCATTAGGGATTGAGGCCTATGGATTTCACCACATCTTTACAATAAATTTGCAGGCCTCCATTATAAATAAGCGGGAAAGATTGTCACTATGTAATTACATCTAATTAGATGGTAAAAACATTCCCTACTCATTTGGGATTGAGCCCTGCAGCTTTGTCCTAATGCATACGGTGGGATCTTCACAACAGATGCCATTGAATATGGACTTATCTTGGCATAAGACCACTTTTGTGGTGTGAAAATATTTTTTAAAAACTCTTATTTTGGAGTCAACTTGCCCCTTTTAAGTCTCACCAGCGGGCTGTCTGGACTGGTGGGGCCTGAGGTGGAACCAGAGAGGGTAGAAAGGTGACCATGGTCAAATCTACCAGCGGATACTAGGGGTAACTCGTTGACGATACAGGACTCCGAGATCAACATCTGAGAACTCCACTCATCTGTAGCAGAAGACATAGGAAAAGAGAGTAAACTCCCACCCAACACACATGGACTCACACACACAGATGCGTGTGCGCAAGCGTTCACACACACACACACACACACACACACACACACACACACACACACACACACACACACACACACACACACACACACACACACACACACACACACACACACACTCACCCAGTTCTATGGAAATGACATCAACACTATGCTGCTCTGGCTCCGTCTTGATGTTGGCCAGGGTGCTGATGTCATAGACCACCTGATAGACAGTTGTGGGGACCTGAGAGGGGTCCACCGTGGCAGTTAGGTGGCTCTTGGAGCAGGGTTCCTCAGAGATGCCACTGTCTCTCTCTGAGGAGGTCTCCACTGGGTCTCTGGTAGGGAAGACGTCATTTGGATTGATGGCATAAAGCACATCCTCTGGCTCGCTGTTGTTTAGACCCTGTAACATATGGAGAGGAATTTGGTAATACTTTAAGCAAATGGGTATAATACATTATTACATGTTAATAATGTGTTAATAAATAAAGTTGAGTAAATATTGCCCCAGGTCTTTACAACTTGGCTCACTATATTGTACAACTAGTCATAATGGGAAACCATCCGCACACTTTGGGGGTCTACCGTGCATTCATCGAGGGGTTTTTCAGAGCCAGCATAGATAACATCAGAGCAAGAAAATGGCCCTTCCAGTCCCCAACTCTCCTCTGACATACTGTCCTCCTTGTGTCCGAAAAACAGCTCTCCATTCTCTATATCCATGTCCTACAAGAAACAAAACAGCTGTTAGAAGTATTACAAAATATTTATCAATTCAGTTCACTTTTGTGTACTTCTCTTATTGCACTGTCAATGTTACAACTCTTTGTTATTAAAGTGTTTGAAACTCATATCTATGTTGTTGTAAGTGAAAATTTATAAAGCGTGAAGAAGGTGTGGCAACTGCTCAGAGAGCTGTTAAAGGGGGGAGCTATATCTATGATTACTGTTTGATCAGTGGGAGTCCTTTCGCAAGAGGATATCAGCATCCTGGTACACGCACGCACGCACACACACACACACACACAGTTGTATTAAAAACTGATAGGCTTTCTCAATAGCAAGTGTACCCCCTCATAAAATCACAACTGTTACCCTTTTTTGGCCTCATATTTAATATGTAGGCCTACTAGTTAGGCTAGCAGAAATAATAATAGCACGTGACCCACACCATTAGTCTTTAATAAACTATAGTCTGTCTCTACGTATGTTTTCTATATCGTAGGCTATTGCCTGAATATTTCAGCCAAATGTTCAGATAATGATCTCACACTATTAAATGCCGGAACTTAAATAAAGTTGATCCATTAAAATTCAACATTCGTAAACGATTGCCTTCTTTGTTCGTATTAGATGTTGAGTTTGACACGACACCTCGGTCATGTGTAGGATTCCGTTCCCTGTCAAGCAGGATAAACAAGTGTTACATTGTACTCTCCGACTATAGCTTCATGTCACCACAAACAACTTACTTGTCTGCTGCGGTTTTCAGAAGCGATGATTCTTCCGAATATATATATAGGTCTACTTCAAGAGCATTACAACAATAGTAGGCCCAACGTGAGGAGAAAAATGCAGACGAGTAGTGTTTAAAGATCAACCAGTGTAAGACGCATTTCTCACAAAAATCCAGCTGGCAATTCTCATGTCAATCATTCCGGAGGGCGAATAACCATACTGACACGGCGGATGTGCGTCGCCTATTCGCAACCGTGGGCTCTAAAATCACTAACTGATAGAGTATGTGGATTTCTCTCTGTTTCTTACTTATTCCATAATGCAAAAACATGTCCCTTTTATAAATCAGTACATTTACACCAACGTTGTACAGTTCATAAACGTCAAATAACCCCGAAGTCCCTCCCACTTTACGCCTTTGATTCGGCAGGGCAATTTATGTGTGAATACTTTGTGGGCAAAATGTAGCAGTGAATTAGAGATTGTACTGGACATACTGGAAAAGAACAGTCACAGTATCGTATTGAACTCAAAAGACCTATACTTTTGCCAACATTCTCTAATGAGACGTTTTTGCAGTAGGAAAGTCAGAGCAAAATCAGGGGATCATGGCAAAATCTAAAAGTGTGTCACACCATCTGGAGTTCTGACTTTGAACAGGTCATGGATATCTCAAAGCAGTTTTGATGGTTTGGACTACATGGCTGGCACGTCAATGATGTTTGGAAGAGCCTGGTCTGTTGGTGTTCCTTGCAAAAATGGATAGCAGGGTGGTGAGTCAATCTTTGTATGTGTTCACAGCTCTCTTTGCACTTATCTATTTCAAATAGACACTGATCTTTTTGTCTCACCATTCTTTGTAGTTGAGTCAAGAATGGAAAAGGCAGCCAAATGTTGCGATCTTGAATGCAACTTCGTGAAATTGTATCATTCCCTTTACCCTGTAGGTGGCGTTAGAGTCTGTCCTGCTGGTGGATGGTGGGGAGACCATTGTGGTGCAAGGGCTGTGGGTGGCTCCTAGTGTGAGTGGCCAGGGGAATACTGGTGCCATCCAGAGACATGTGACAGTGTATGCCTGCAGTCACTTTCCACAGGTCACTTGCCCGAAGACTGTGCCGAGGACACGACCCAACACCTGAAAAACTGTCTAGATATCGCCTGTTGGCCAAAGAGGTAGGCCTACATAGCTTGCATGCCAGTGTGGTTTGTATTGAGCAGGGACGTGCACAACTGCAGTCCTTGATGGCCACAGTTCTGAGGTCCAGTCATTTGACATATAACATTCTCTAGTTGTGTTATTTACAATTATACACTACCGTTCAAAAGTTTAGCGTCACTTAGAAATGTCCTTGTTTTTGAAAGAAAAGCACATTTTTTGTCTATTAAAATAACATCAAATTGATCAGAAATACAGTGTAGACATTGTTAATGTTGCAAATGACTATTGTAGCAGGAAACAGCTGATTTTTTTATGGAATATCTACATAGGCGTACAGAGGCCCATTATCAGCAACCATCACTCCTGTGTTCCAATGGCACATTGTGTTAGCTAATCCAAGTTTATCATTTCAAATGGCTAACTGATCATTAGAAAACCCTTTTGCAGTTATGTTAGCACAGCTGAAAACTGTTGTTCTGATTAAAGAAGCAATAAAACTGGCCTTCTTTAGACTAGTTGAGTATCTGGAGCATCAGCATTTGTGGGTTCGATTAAAGTCTCAAAATGGCCAGAGACAAAGAACTTTCTTCTGAAACTCGTCAGTCTATTCGTTTTCTGAGAAATGAAGGCTATTCCATGTGAGAAATTGCCAAGAAACTGAAGATCTCGTACAACGCTTTGTACTACTCCTTTCACAGAACAGTGCAAACTGGCTCTAACCAGAATAAAAAAGGAGTGGGAGGCCCCAGTGCACAACCGAGCAAGTACATTAGAGTGTCTAGTTTGAGAAACAGATGCCTCAGAAGTCCTCAACTGGCAGCTTCGTTAAATAGTACCTGCAAAACATAGTCTCAATGTCAACTGTCACAGCGGTCGATGAAAGGGGACCAATGCGCAGCGTGTAGAGTGCTCATTCTTCTTTATTTCAACAAGAACACTTAAACAAAATAGCAGAACGACAGCCAACAGTTCCGTAAGGTACTCAGACAAAACGGAAAACAACTACCCACACCCCAAAGGAAAAACAGGCTGCCTAAGCATGGCTTCCAATCAGAGAACGAAAGACACCTGCCTCTGATTGGAAACCATACCCGGCCGAACATGAAAACCAACACATAGAAATAGACAACTAGAACAAACCCGCATAGAAACAGAAACCCAAAATACATACAAAACAAACCCCCCTGCCACGCCCTGACCATACTACTATTGCAAATGACCTCTTTCACTGGTCAGGACGTGACAGTCAACAGTGAAGAGGCGATTCCGGGATGCTGGCCTTCTAGGCAGAGTTGCAAAGAAAAAGCCATATCTCAGACTGGCCAATAAAAATAAAATATTAAGATGGGCAAAATAACACAGATACTGGACAGAGGAACTCTGCCTAGAAGGCCAGCATCCCGGAGTCGCCTCTTCATTGTTGATGTTGAGACTGGTGTTTTGCTGATACTATTTAATAAAGCTGCCAGTTGAGGACTTGTGAGGCGTCTGTTTATCAAAGTAGACACTCTAATGTACTTGTCCTCTTGCTCAGTTGTGCACTGGGGCCTCCCACTCCTCTTTCTATTCTGGTTAGAGCCAGTTTGCGCTGTTCTGTGAAGGGAGTAGTACACAGCGTTCGAGATCTTCAGTTTCTTGGCAATTTCTTGCATGGAATAGCCTTCATTTCTCAGAACAAGAATAGACTGATGAGTTTCAGAAGAAAGTGCTTTGTTTCTGGCCATTTTGAGCCTGTAATCTAACCCACAAATGCTGATGCTCCAGATACTCAACTAGTCTAAAGAAGGCCAGTTTTATTGCTTCTTTAATCAGAACAACAGTTTTCAGCTGTGCTAACATAATTGCAAAATGGTTTTCTAATGATCAACTAGCTGTAACGACGGTCGTCAGGAATGGACCAAGGCGCAGCGGGTTGAGTGCTCATAATTAACTTTTTAATGAAAACACTTATACAAACAAACAAACAAAACAAACCGATGGACGACGAATACAGACTTGAAGGCAAACAACAGCAATTCAAGTGACAACCTCCCACAAATACACCCTAATATATAGGACTCTCAATTAAAGGCAACTAGACAACACCTGCCTTCAATTGAGAGTCCATACCCCAATTAACTAAACATAGAAACAGACTAACTAGAAAGAACATAGAAATAGACTAACATAGAGCAGTGACCAAAAATCCCCGGAATACATAAATCAACTACCCTCTACATAATACACACACACCCCGAACCACATAAACCAAAATCCCTCTGCCACGTCCTGACCAGCCTACACTAACAAAAGAACCCTCATACTGGTCAGAACGTGACACTAGCCTTTTAAAATGATAAACTTGGATTAGTTAACACAACGTGCCATTGTAACAAAGGAGTGATGGTTGCTGATAATGGGCCTCTGAACGCCTATGTAGATATTCCATAAAAAAATCTGTAGTTTCCAGCTACAATAGTCATTTACTACATTAACAATGTCTACACTGTATTTCTGATCCATTTGATGTTATTTTAATAGACTAAAAAATATATATATTTCAAAAACAAGGACATTTCTAATTGACCACAAACTTTTGAACGGTAGTGTATGTATGGACAAGCATCATGCAATGTATCTTGATCTGAAATAGCCTACTCTCTTGAATCACCTATTGTGTCTGTGGCAGGGCATTCTTTATTTGTGTTGTGAGGTAGGTGACATAGGACCTTTCCTTGAGGAACTACAACATAGACTCGACCAAGAATACAAGGCTGAGGCCTTCAACCCAGTGACCCTGAGCCAAGCAGAGGCAGAAAAAGCAGTGCTCAGCACATGTAGTTGCAAACCTACTGCCGGGTTGCAACATTATCAATGACTGGGAGCCACTGAAGCTTATGGAGGCTAATCTGGAAGTGCTTCGCAGGAGGGCGCTAACCTGGGTAGCAGACTGCCCACTCAGGCCCAATGCCCTCAGTCTCTGCACCAGACCACACCCAGTGCCCTATTGCCATGTTGCCCTCCATTTTAACATCAAAATATTTTGGTCACAGCCTTGATTCAGTCTGTACTCTGTTCCTGGCACAGTTTAGAAACCTGCTCTGATGCTTGAGTAGTTATCTCATCTTCTATACTTACAGTACCAGTCAAATGTTTGGAAACACCTACTCATTCAAGGGTTTTTCTTTATTTTTACTATTTTCTACATTGTACAATAATAGTGAAGACATCAAAACTATGAAATAACAAATACGGAAAAATCATATAATTTTATTATATGATATCATTTAGGACCTTGAGCGTGGCTGAGGTGCACCCATGACCAGCTCAGAAACCAGATTGCATAGCGGAGAATGTACGGTGGGATTCGAAATGGTCGGTGATCTGTTTGTTAACTTGGCTTTCGAAGACTTTAGAAAAGGCAGAGTAGGATATATATAGGTCTATAACAGTTTGGGTCTAGAGTGTCTCCCCCTTTGAAGAGGGGGATGACTGCGGCAGCTTTCCAGTCTTTAATGATCTCAGACAATACAAAAGAGAGGTTGAACAGGCTAGTAATAGGGGTTGCAACAATTGCGGCGGATAATTTTACAAAGAGGTTCCAGATTGTCGAGGCCAGCTGATTTGTAGGGGTCCAGATTTTGCAGCTCTTTCAGAACATCAGCTATCTGGATTTTGGTGAAGGAGAAATGGGGGAGGCTTGGGCAAGTTGCTGTGGGGGGTGCAAAGCTGTTGACCGGGGTAGGGGTAGCCAGGTGGAAAGCATGGCCAGCCGTAGAAAAATGCTTATTGAAATTCTCGATTATTGTAGATTTATCAGTGGTGACAGTGTTTCCAAGCCTCAGTGCAGTGGGCAGCTGAGAGGAGGTGCTCTTATTCTCCATGGACTTTACAGTGTCCCAGAACTTTTTGGAGTTTGCGCTACAGGATGCACATTTCTGTTTGAAAAAGCTAGCCTTTGCTTTCTTATCTGCCTGTGTATATTGGTTCCTAACTTCCCTGAAAAGTTGCAAATCGCGGGGGCTATTCGATGCTAATGCAGTACGCCACAGGGTGTTTTTGTGCTGGTCAAGGGCAGTCAAGTCTGAAGTGAACCAAGGGCTATATCTGTTCTTAGTTCTACATTTTTTTAATGGAGCATGCTTATTTAAGATGGTGAGGAAAGCACTTTTAAAGAATAACCAGGAATCCTCTACTGATGGAATGAAGTCAATATCCTTCCAGGATACCTGGGCCAGGTCAATTAGAAAGGCCTGCTCCCTGAAGTGTTTTAGGGAGCGTTTGACAGTGATGAGGGATGGTTGTCTGACCGCGGACCCATTACGGACTCAGGCAATGAGGCAGTGATCGCTGAGATCCTGTTTTAAGACAGCAGAGGTGTATTTAGAGGGCAGGTTGGTCAGGATGATATCTATGAGGGTGCCCGTGTTTACGGATTTAGGGTTGTGCCTGGTAGGTTCCTTGATAATTTGTGTGAGATTTAGGGCCTCTATCTTAGATTGTAGGATGGCCGGGGTGTTAAGCATATCCCAGTTTAGGTCACCTAACAGTATGAACTCTGAAGATAATTCACACATGGTGTCCAGGGCACAGCTGGGGGCTGAGGGGGGTCTATAACAAGTGGCAACAGTGAGAGACTTATTTCTGGAAAGGTGGATTTATAAAAGTAGAAGCTCGAACTGTTTGGGCACAGACCTGGATAGCATGACATAACTCTGCAGTAGATTGCAACTCCACCCCCTTTGGCAGTTCTATCTTGGTGGAAAATGTTGTAGTTGGGGATGGAAATGTTAGAATTTTTGGTGGCCTTCCTAAGCCAGGATTCAGACACGGCAAGGACATCAGGGTTGGTGGAGTGTGCTAAAGCAGTGAATAAAACAAACTTCGGGAGGAGGCTTCTGACGTTAACATGCATGAAACCAAGGCTTTTACAGTTACAGAAGTCAACAAATGAAAGCGCCTGGGGAATAGGAGTGGAACTGGGGGCTACAGGGCCTGGGTTAACCACTACATCACCAGAGGAACAGAGGAGTAGAATGAGGGTACGCTAAAGGCTATAAGAACTAGTTGTCTAGTGCGTTGGGGCCAGAGAATAAAAGGAGCAGATTTCTGGGCGTGGTAGAATAGATTCAGGGCATAATGTGCAGACAGTGGTATGGTAGGGTCTGAGTACAGTGGAGGTAAACCTAGGCGTTGAGTGGCGATGAGAGAGGTTTCGTCTCTGGAGGCACCAGTTAAGCCAGGTGAGATCTCCGCATGTGTGTGGGGTTGGACAAAAGAGCTATCTAAGGCATTTTTATCGGGACTGAGGGCTCTACAGTGAAATAAAACAATAAGAACTAGCCAAAACAGCAGTAGACAAGGCATATTGGCATTAGAGAGAGTCATAAAGCAATCACAGGTGTTGATCAGGAGAGCTAAGACAACAACGGGTAAATGGCGATTAATGGGCAGAGCAGGTCAGTTAGGTACATACAGGACCTGAGTTTTAGGCTGGGGCCGACAGGTAAACAAAATTAGGTACCGTGTTACTGAAACAGTCCAGGGGGCATCAGCTGTGTAGCCGAGTGATCATAGGGGCAAAAGAGAAGCAATAGGTGAGCCAGGGTGCCGTTCTGTAGTCACTTACTACGCTAGGCGAGCAGGGGACACAGCGTTCAGAAAAGCTAGCGGGCCGGGGCTTGTAGATGGTTCTTCGGCAACATCTTAACAGAATAGCCTGTTGAGACCACATCGGGCGATCACGTCGGCAGTCCAGTCGTGATGGATTGGAGGGGCTCCGTGTCGACAATAAAGGGTCTAAGCCAATTGGCAAAGGTATTGTAGCCCTAGAATTAGCTGCTATATGGGCCTAGCTCAAGGCTAGATGGTGGTAGAGGCGTTAGCTAACAGTAGCCACTCGTTTGCAGCTAGCTAGCTGCGATGATCCGGTGTAATGATCCAGAGCGGCAGGAATCCGGTGTTGTGGTAGAGAGATGCAGTCCGATATGTTCTGGATTGATATCGCGCTGTGCAGACTGGCAGGTGTTGTTCGAGCTAAGGCTGGCTGGTGACCGGGAAAAAGGTGAAGACCGCTAGCCGTGGCAAAAAAGGACTAGTAGCTAGATAGCTGGCTAGCTCCTGATGGAAGTTCCAGTTATAAAGAATAAAAATAGCAGATCCGTACCACATTGAGTGAGGCAGGGTTGCAGGAAAGTATATTTAGTTCGTAGATAGAAAGTGAGATGAAGATATATATGAAAAAGACTGGCTATTTACACAGGATAAGATACGGGATAAGACAAAGACAAACGTCCTACTGCTACGCCATCTTGGATCTGGTGTGTCGGATTGTGTCGTTGAGCATTCATGTACATATAATAACACCGTAAATTCAAAAGCCGTATCTACATGCTAAATTCCAAACCAGGCCTTTAGCCAAAATGTCAGACAATGTGTTCAATATATTCATGTCCTTTATACTGTATTTCATGGTTTATTCGTATTATGGCAAATATAAATTGGATATGATCTCCTGTATACTATGGCAAAATAGGACAGTTATATATGACTCATGGAACTCTGTTTTTCTCTTTTTTTTACAAGGCAAGGTTTGTCTCTTTATGATCTCACATGATCTCACCTCATAAGAACTGGGTTGTGGCATCAGCAATTCTGCCTCAATAAATACATAAAAAAATTGTGTTGGTGATCTTTTGAAAAACACAGATGGGCCTAAATTCTAAACAATATACTATGCAATCAAGATATTTTTATTCTATACAGGAAGTAATAACATACATTACCCAGTGAGCAAAATTACTTTGAAAATACTTTTCCATACGTTGACATCACGTGCATTTCAGGTGCTGAATGAAAGGTTAGAAGACGTCTTATACGGACATCAAAAATATGTCTGTAATGGATGTCAAAAAGACAATTTACAGACGTGAAAAATATGTATTTTTCTGTCATTGATTCTGTGGACAAATTTCAAAAAGCACATACATTCTCAATTAAGTAAGCATTCTATCACAATAATATAGGAAAGACTGCAACTGAAGACTGCAACCGAATATTTATTATTGCTCCCATCTGTCACATGCACTTAATGTTAGATTTTTCAAAAGCTTTAAAACTTGCGGCGATGATGTTCAAAGTAGTCCAACCTACAGAATAAAACAACAGATCACTTCAACTACAATAACATTCTTTGTAACGGTTACAGATGGGGTTTTTGTTCATGCAATGACTGTGATGTGTTCTTTATCTACCTTAGTTGAATGCCCTGACTGTCAGTCAATCTAGATATGAGTGTCTGCTGAATGACCAAATAAAAAAAACATGGGTTGATGAGAGATGCTGCTTAAACACAGCAAGGTGACCGGGCACAATTGTATGGTTAAACAGTATAAATATGATCAATACAGATCGATTAAGATGACAAGACACAAGTTTTGGGACAAAGTGGAGGGGCAATTCAGCGGGTCTGACACGAGACGTATCTGGCAGGGGCTTCTAACATCCATGGATTACAAAAAGAAAGCCAATCACGTCACAGACACCAATGCCGCTCTACCGAATGAGCTACAGTGGCTTGCGAAAGTATTCGCCCCCCTTGGCATTTTTCCTATTTTGTTGCCTTACAACCTGGAATTAAAATGTATTTTTTGGAGGTTTGCATCATTTGATTTACACAACATGCCTACCACTTTCAAGATGCAAAAATGTTTTATTGTGAAACAAACAACAAATAAGACAAAAAAACAGTCAACTTGAGCGTGCATAACTATTCATCCCCCCAAAGTCAATCATTTGTAGAGCCACCTTTTGCAGCAATTACAGCTGCAAGTCTCTTAGGGTATGTCTTTATAAGCTTGGCACATCTAGCCACTGGGATTTTTGCCCATTCTTCAAGGCAAAACTGCTCCAGCTCCTTCAAGTTGGGTGGGTGCCGATGGTGTACAGCAATCTTTAAATCATACCACAGATTCTCAATTGGATTGAGATCTGGGCTTTGACTAGGCCATTCCAAGACATTTAAATGTTTCCCCTTAAACCACTCGAGTGTTGCTTTAGCAGTATGCTTAGGGTCATTGTCCTGCTGGAAGGTGAACCTCCGTCCCAGTCTCAAATCTCTGGAAGACTGAAACAGGTTTCCCTCAAGAATTTCCTGTGAATTTCCCTGTATTTAGCACCATCCATCATTCCTTCAATTCTGACCAGTTTCCCAGTCCCTGCTGATGAAAAACATCCCCACATGCTTCACGGTGGGGATGGTGTTCTCGGAATGATGAGAGGTGTTGGGTTTGCGCCAGACATAGCGTTTTCCTTGATGGCCAAAAAGCTCAATTTTAGTCTCATCTACCATTTAATTTACCTTTATTCAACTAGGCAAGTCAGTTAACAACAAACTCTTATTTTCAATGATGGCCTAGGAACAGTGGGTTATCTGCCTTGTACAGGGGCAGAACAACAGATTTTTCCCTCGTCAGCTCCGGGATTTGATCTTGCAACCTTCCGGTTACTAGTTCAATGCTCTAACCACTAGGATACCTGCTGGCTCCTTTCCATGTGGTTGGGTAGTCTCCCACATGCCTTTTGGTGAACACCAAAGGTGTTTGCTTATTTTTTTCCCCAAGCAATGGCTTTTTTCTTGCCACGCTTCTGTAAAGCCCAGCTCTGTGAAGTGTACGGCTTAAAGTGGTCCTATGGACAGATACGCCAATCTCCGCTGTGGAGCTTTGCAGCTCCTTCAGAGTTATTTTTGGTATTTTTTTGCCTCTGATTAACGCCCTCCTTGCCTGGTCTGTGAGTTTTGGTGGGCGGCCCTCTCTTGGCAGGTTTGTTTTGGTGCTGTATTCTTTCCATTTTTTTATGATGGATTTAACGGTGCTCTGTGGGATGTTCAAAGTTTCTGATATTTTTATAACCCAACCCTGATCTGTACTTCTCCACAACTTTGTTCCTGACCTGTTTGGAGAGCTCCTTGATCTTCATGGTGGCCCTTGCTTAGTGGTGTTACAGACTCTGGGGCCTTTCAGAACAGGTGTATATCTACTGAGATCATGTGACAGATCATGTAACACTTAAATAAAGTCCACCTGTGTGCAATCTAACTAATTATGTGACTTCTGAAGGTAATTGGTTGCACCAGATCTTATTTAGGGGCTTCATAGCAAAGGGGGAGAATACATATGCACGCACAACTTTTCCGTTTTTATTTTTTTGAAACAAGTTATTTTTTCATTTCACCAATTTGTGTATGTCCATTGCATGAAATCCAAACAAGACATTTTCCATCTCTCTTTAGTTTAGGCTGTTATCCCCTCCTGCTTCAAGATGTCCCCCATCATCCCAACCCGTAGCACTCACGCTTTGAGAGGCTAGTCAAAGACCACATCACCTCCTCCGTCCCTGACACACTCGACCCTGCATCACAGCCTGGTATGGCTACTCCATCGTCGCTGACCGCAACGCTGTACCGAGGGTGGTACGCTCAGCCAGTATGTTTAACAAGTTTAAACATCACATTAGAGTACGACAGTTTAGTACAGTAGAGCACAGTACGGTATGGCCCGGTACAGGACAGTCAAGTTTTATTCAGTAGAGTAAAGTAGGGTACAATACAGAGCCCTATTAGAAAAAAAAGACATCAATGCTTTGTTGGGAAGTGTTCGGCTATACTCGTTCACTACAGTACTTCGCACAAATCTAAAAGTAGGATCAGTGGAATTTTGGGATAGTAGGAGATTCCAGCATTTTTCTTAGGCTACTCGTCATGTTTCATGGTCATGGCTGTCATCCCATTTCTGACACCAGTGTAGCAAACAACAAACTCGGTTCTTGGCGTGAAAGACAAACACCCTATCGGACCAATCATAGGAATCTATATGTGGCCAAATCAACGCCAGCCTGGACCAGACCAAATCTTAACCGATCATAGCCGTCTGTTGACGTTGAAATCAAGGCCAGTCCGGACCGCAGCAAAAAATATATAAATACCACTGGTCCAGACAGGACCAGAAAAAACGACGTCCAAATTACATTGCCTGGCGGTAAATGCTTAGCTGGTATGTAGCCTACTAGGTTAGGGATGCAGCAGAGGTGTGGTACTGGAACGCATGCCATTGTCATATTTCGCACATATACTGGACTGATACAAAGTCTAGAGATGGCACATGATGTCCTCTCAATCCTTCATCTGTTGCAATTGTGTGCGATTTAATAAGTGATACACTGCTTAGAATTTCTTGTATCAAAAGTCCACGAATGAATAGACCGCGAGAGTTCGAAGTTGCTCCGAAACAACTGATAAATTATCTGTTTTGCGGACCCCCAATTTTGAGATTAACTATCGACAGCTAAAACGCAGATCTGACTTGAGATCAGATTTCACTGAGCGTTGATGAATCCGGGATATGCCCCTCCCTCGGTCGTCCCAGCCTCATTCTGATCAGTTGAATCATCACTTCCCGTACAGAGTGCAGTTTTTTGGCATAGCAGTAATGTAATTTTGCAGCCTTTTTCCCACTTGTTATTAAGTCTGTGCCAATACAAGCTGCTCACCAAGGCTGTCCTTTTATGAGAGAATACGACAGAAGGTAGTACATTATTTATTGCTTGCGATTTGTAATGTGAGAGATGCCATAGGCAGAAAGCTATACGTTTAGTCAAATTGTTGAAAACTTTTTATGGACTAGCTATAGCTTTTAACTTTCTAAACAGCTGTACAGGATATTATAACAGTCCCGGTAAAGCCATTTAATGTTATCTATCTGATGTTAGATCAGTCACTATGCCCCCCCTTTCCTACACAAACTGTACGTTTCCATCCTTTCACATACTGTATCATGTTATTTGTTTGCCAAGATCCCAGAGCAGATGCTACAATGTGACATTGTCACAGAAGTCTCTCACCCTAAACCATGGGCACTATGAAAATGTATGCAATAAATGTCAAACTGCGTTTATTTGTATTGACTTGATTTGAATGTAGGCAAATGTTCCTCAAACTTCTCTGATGCAGGTGGTCTCCCCCTCCCCATTCGACTGTAAGCCAATGGAGGGCGTCTGAGAGCTACCCGTTGCTGTTTCACTTGGGCGTAAAAGAGAAGCAGGGAGTGCAGAGATGGCTCTCAGAAAAGGATCTTCTGTTGCCCTCTCTGGGTGGCCATCTGAAGTGCAGATGAACCCAGCTGATGTCCCTGGCCTGGAGGTAAAGCTGGGAGCACTGGTTGTTCTTTTCTCCATCACACTGGTCTGTGGCTTCGCCCCTTTGTGCTTAGTCAGGGGGGCAGGGAGGTGCAATGTAGACCCAGGTAAGTGGTACTTTAGATCAGAATGAATTTTGTGAATGTGATTTAAAGGTAAATCTATTTGCATTAAATCAATTTTTTGACAGTACCCCTTTTGAATTGATTAGAACCTTCCTTACATTTTTTCCCCCATTGTAGAAGTGCTCAGAAAGTTACTTTTTGGACCTGAATGCCAAAATAGTCAAGAGATAAAAGTACTTAGTTGACCTATTTTGCATACACACCATACCATGAGACATCCATCTCGTCATCACTGGAAAAGATAAACAGTTGAGATGTACATATTTAAAAGCTTATGAACATGCTTTTTAAACTCTTTTTTTTTTCTTCTTAAATGTCAATTACACACAATGTTGACTTGGATGGGAATATCAGTAGTTTTATATTATACTGTCAATACTCCATAGGAAACCTATTGAAATATAGATCATAGAATAGACAAGACCATTTAAATTGATATTTGACAATGGGTGGACCAGCAGAAATCTTTGTTAGTAAATAAAGTAAAAATGTCATTTAAATTAAAATGTCAATGGTGTACCAGCTAAATTGCAGAGGTTTGAAGGGATAGGTCCATTCTATTAAATATATTTATATGATTGAAATGACACCCACCCTGTATTCAAGAGCAAACCTCAGATGTAAAAATAGGGTCTAAGCTACAACATACAGTACCAGTCAAAAGTTTGGACACGCCTACTCATTCCAGGGTTTTTCTTTCATTTTAAAATGTTCTACATTGTAGAATAATAATGAAGACATCAAAACTATGAAATAACACATATGGAATCATGTAGTAACCAAAAAAGTGTTAAACAAATCAAAATATATTTTATATATGTATGTGAACATGAAGATTATTTTTTAGATAATTGATGTTAAGGTAAAAAAATATGAAACATTTTTCAATAAATTATTAAGTAGTTTGATAACCCTGTTTGTAAGCTTTTAAATGGCATCAAACTCAACTGTTTTTTTTTTCTCCCAGTGACAAAGACATTGATGTCTTATGGTATGGTGGAGTATGCAAAATGAGTCAGTTTTGAGCACTTATCTCTTGAATGTTTTGGGATTGAGGTCCAAAAAGTAACTTTCTGACCACTTCTTCCATTGGAAAACATGCAGGAACGTTTTGTTTAAATCAAAAGGGATGCTGTCAAAAAATGATTGAATTCAAACGGATTTATCCGAAAAGAAGTCCTGGGTGTAAACTTACTTGTTGACTCCTATGTGTTCCTTCCTTTCACAAACCCTACATGAAACAGAAAGAACCCCCAAATCCATGTAAAGACAGTAGCATGTAAGTGGGTTCAACTTCCATGCACATCCGATAACTTTGCACAGGGCTGAATAATAAAGTGCAGGTAAATTAGTAAAAGGAAGACATACCTACTCACTTGTGTAATCTGTTCCCGGATGTTGTCAAGATGTTGTCAAGATGTAGTCTGTCAAATCTGTATATTTTTTCCATGGAGACCAGATGAAGACCAACAGGTTAAAACATTGACCTTACTTGTTGTAGAGCCTTTCAATAAACTTGCATGACTGGCTGATACATTTGTGGCTGAGTTGTGTCTTTGTAAAATGTAAAATGTATTCCACAGAAACTCGTCACAAGGTAGTGCGCTTGGTGAGCTGCTTCGCTGGAGGAGTGTTCTTTGCTACTTGCCTTCTGGACCTAGTACCTGACTACCTATCTGGGATCAATGAAGCATTTAGTAACCTGGGCATCACAGTAAGAATTTGGGGAAGTCCCCATTAGCGGTGTCTTTTTTTTGGTTTCTGCCCTTCGGTTAGTCATTTCACATCTGATTAGTATTTAGGAAGTACAGCGTTATCTCGGCCTGCCCTGTATTACTTAATGTCAGAATTACATTTTTAAACTTTGTCAAATTTGAATGCTGAGAAAAATACAGATGAATGACTTTGTGTAGACTCAATTTCTGTTCGCAGACACCTTTTTTTTTAATCGATTTTTTTTATGTTACACTTGTCAGCTTAATCTGACTGATTAGGCTATCTTTGTGGTAGTTAGTTCTTCCAGGTAAGTTATAAAGTGTGTGTTATCCTCTTGTCTATCTACCCCTTCCAGCTTCAGTTCCCTCTACCTGAATTTATCATAGCCATGGGCTTCTTCTTGGTCCTGGTGCTGGAGCAAATAGTCTTGGCCCTCAAAGACCGATCGGCGGGCCACTCTGAAGAAAGACGCGCACTATTGGTGGACTCCAGCATCCAATCACATGACAGAGATGGCCGGAGACACTCCCATGGTAGGGAGGAATTAGGGGGAGAGGATGCCCACTTCCATGTGGACTTTAACTCTACCTCGGCCATCCGGGCCTTCATTCTCGTGTTTTCCTTATCTCTGCACTCAGTGTTTGAGGGCCTGGCTGTGGGGTTACAGGAGGACAGTCAAGAGGTGCTGGAGATCTGTGTTGCTCTACTCCTCCACAAGAGCATCATCTCTTTCAGTCTAGCCTTAAAGCTGGCCCAGGGCAAGCTGCGGCGGGCAGCCGTAGTAGGTTGCCTCCTGCTCTTTGCCCTCATGTCCCCAATGGGCATTGGGCTGGGCATTGCCCTCACCGAGACCAAGTCATCCCCCCAGCACCAGCTGGCCAGGTCCACCTTAGAAGGCCTGGCGTCTGGCACCTTTATGTATATCACCTTCATGGAGATCCTGCCCCATGAGCTAAGCTCCCCGCAGAACCGCATCCCCAAGGTGGCCATGATTCTCACTGGGTTCGCAGTGGTCACTGGGATGCTGTTCATCAAAATGTAAATATTCTGTAGATCAATCCTTTGGGTCTGATTCTATCAAACTGACAACCCTTCTGGGATTTAAGACAAAAACAAATTTCCTCTTGCGCTGTGAGAATGCAATTTGGACTGATAAGCATTAAAATGTTTACAGCATGAGCCCAAAAGATACTCAAGCGTGTCATTAATTCAAACAAGTTTTCTTAAGGTGCAGGGAGAATGCTGATTTGCCTTACACTGGAAACTTGATTATTTTAGTTTTAATATGTAGATGAATGTTATTCATTCAGATTTAAAAAAGGATATGCTAATCCTGCCATGCTTTGAAATTAACATCATATAATGTTTTCTATTTTAGATATTTGAATATCTATATTTTTTATATAAACAATGACATACTTCACAAATGGCTTTCTGTATACCGTGATGTGGTCAAAATTACCTGATTTAAAAAAAAAGAAGGTAATATGAGCATTATATAACTCCTGGTTTGATATTATAGCATACCTAATGTTTTGTTGGCTGTGAAATCTGACTAGGTGTGTCCTGAATTGTACACACATTTGTTTGTTCAGTAGTATGACTGCCTAGCCCCTAAAAAAAACATAAGAGCATATACAGCTGGCTTCTACTTTAAATGCTTAAAAAGATAAATGGAGTGGTTGCTCTTTGTCAGAGCCTTACATTGAGATCTAAATATAGGCCCTGATTTCACTGCCATGTGGTGAGAGCTTTGAATTAGTCCTCTATTCTCTTGTAAAACTTGTGTTTGAATAATTGAAATGGCTGCTCTTGTTTTTATGTTCACTTTTATATCAGCTACATGTTTATCTGTACCTGGTTTACTGATTAAAAGTAATCTGAAATAATTTAACATGTTTCCTACTTCTTTTTCATCTGGAGAGTGATCAGACAACCAGTCTGGCAGTGTATTTTACTACTGAATAATCTGGTTTATATGCAGCCTTTTAATTTTGAGAAAACCAACCAATACAATAGTTGTATTTTGGAACAATGTAACGTTTTTTTTTTATCAATATCCATTACACAGTACTGTAATTTCTGTATTGACCTAGCCGTACATACATTTTTTTTAACCAAATAAACGACATGCCCCAGATTGGCTTGGGCGCTCACTTTCTCCTCCCCCTCCAAGTCAGATGGTTTCGACTAGCTAGTTACCACAGCTCCAATGTCAAAATTGTCTGTCGTACAAATTCATGAAAACAAAAATAGCTTTTTGGTCTTCATTTAAGGTTAACTGTGTTAATGTTACGTTTAAAATCACATTTTAAGAGGATAAATTGTAGAAATAGGCGGCCCGTATCACTTTGTGGCTATAGTAACTAACGTTAGTGACGACCAAGTCAGATCATCCCACTGCGTGAAGTCGTTCGGCAAAGATGTCTGCTACGGATGTAGGCGGTTGTGGACCCGGAGCAGGACCCAGTTCGGGTGCTGGGTCCGGGGCATCAAACCCTCGAAAATTTAGCGAGAAAATAGCTCTACATACCCAACGTCAGGCTGAAGAGACTGCCGCTTTTCAGGAGGTTATGATGGACATCACCTCTACCAGGGTAAGTCGGAGGGGGGAGGCAGGAGAGGAAAGCTGGAGTAAGTACAGGCCCGGGGCTTGTCAAGAGAGTAAACAAAAAATACGAAAATGATAAACCAATATAACGTTTAGCGAGCGAACTCTAGCCAAGAATGAACGTTATCCACGATTTGCATTTTATCTGTTGGAGTTGAAATGTCTTCTAGTTATTTCCCCTACCTAACGTTAACTAGCTAACTACAATGTTGATTGCTATCTTATCTAACTTGTCAAAAGTGTAATGCGAACCAGCTAGCTAGTTAACTAAAGTTAAAGTAAATAAACTAGTAAGCTAGCCCTGAGTTAGCCATATGTGGCTAAGTAGTGTTTCAAATTCCATAGCTAATGTTAACTAGTTCGTTACGTTACTTAACGTTAGCTAGCTAACTACTTAGCAAGCTAATGTTAATGAGACATTGTAACGTTAGTTATAACTGTTTTAATACATTTTCAAACCTGCTGAACTGTGTGACTGGTTGATAACGTTAGTTACCAGCCATGTTTTGGCTTAACGTTAGTTTTTCGGTGCTTAGCTAACTAGTTTGTCAGACAGACGGTACATCAAGTGAAGTGGCACATAGTGGTTGCTGTCAACCACCACAGCAGAACAGATTGCAAACTCTTGGCATAACTGCAACCCACTCCATTATTTTTCCACTGAGTTTAACATTCACAAAATTGTGTTTTTATAGGAACTCCACGGCTGTATTAAGTACGCCGATTCTGTTCCAAAACGTTTAGCAACGTTAACCGTTTACTCCAAACATACATTTTTGTTCAACGAAAACTAGTTTCTATTGGACAAATTCAGGTAGGTCCCTCCCCGTTTTTCATCGTTTGCTCTGTTTGTGTACGTTTGATTCTTTAACGTGTTTCCGTTGCAAGACATAATAAATACACCCCAGAGTTCAATCTAAGGATCTTTCAATTTGAAGTGAATAAAGTTTGAACTGCTTTTCAAACCGATACTAATCATTAATTTGGTTATTAATGAATTCATCTTTTTTTGAACATTCAATCTTTTAGAAACATGATAATGGACAGAATTTCCCCCCTCTATGAATATCCTATACATTTTGAGGTGAATGTGATGCAGACTGAGTGGGAGGAATAGAAAGGAGAAGAGCGGGCAAATCAAATTCAGTGACGACTCACCCTCCTAAATTGCATTGTTGGGCAGCACATTCAAGGGCTCAAGTCTTACACTGACTCATCCAAACTCCTCATAGCACCCCACTTTCTTCATTCACGGTAATTCCCCTTTGCCATCTCAACCACTGTCGTTTCTGGGAATTCCTTTTTGAGTCCTGTCCTTTACAACCTCCCCATCTAATATACTTTTTGTCAGGGTGGTCCAATCAGCCTAATAGCAAGGCAGTGGTGCGGTTACTGGTAAATGGAGACGGAGCATGCTGTGAAACTGATGTGCTGTGTGTGTGCGAAAGAGAAGGCACAAACTATGGAGTAGAGTAATGCAGAATTACGCTGAGACTTCACTTTAAATTGTATGCCAAACAAAAACCATTGATCTCAAAGTTTAACAAACCATACAATTCTATGCACAATGACTACTTTGAACAATTTACATAGTAAAAAAAAAAAAAAACATTTTACTGGAAAAACTGTACAGGTGCAAAGTTTCATAACAGAATTATGGTAAATTCTCACATTTTATTTGTTTTCAGACTTTGGACCCCCATCCTGTAAATGTGCTTTTGTAAAATGTTCAGTGGAAATTGTTAAAAGTAGTACTTGTGAATAGAGTTCTATGGTTTGTTAGTTAAACTTATAAATCAATGTTTTTTGTTTGGTATACATTTTAAAGTGAAAAATCTGAGTCTGTGTAAATCCGTTACCACTTCTGTTCATTCATTGTATTTATGAATCAGTTTGGTTGTACAACTTGTATATGTGTGGAGAATTCATTTTGTCATCAGTGCGATGAATACTGAAAGCGCTAGCTACTTAAATCGTCTTCGCCTGCAAAAGAGAAAGGGTATTTAAAGATGGAATCCGCAGTAGCGGAAACGGCGCCACCTTCCGCCCCATGGCCGTTGTTATTGCTTTTGTTTTGTTGACGAAGCGAAGGTGAGGAGCGTCACCCATCATAGTAAAAATTGTATCACATATTCTGCTGTTCTGTCACTCGTGCAATGATGTCAGAGGGGAAAGAAACTGTGTTTGTTAACTTCTTTGTTGTTGTAATATCGCAGTTTCACAATTAAGTATTCAAGCTTTAAGGCTTTTGGACATTTTTAGATGGGTTCGTAAAATATGACACATTAGGTCTATCTTATCTGTATGCTGGAACAGTAGTGGTTCATATGAATCCATTTTAGAAGGGAACTTTGTAAGGGCAGATTTAATCTTATGTCCTATGAAGACCTTGTCTCAAATTCTTCTGCTGTCATAATATTTTACACTGCCAATGTCACATTTGGGAGGTACACAAAGCAGTATTTTCTCACTGTCACCTCACTGGAAATGTTTTGTCCTAATTGGAATGTATTAGGCAACTCCTGGGTGTTATTAGTAATATGTAATATGCTGGTGGGGATATTGTTGCTTTGTGACTGTTTTCAAAGTTCTTATTGTTCTTAGAAATAATAATTTAACAGCTTTTCCTCAATACTTGTGGTTTTTCCATGTGAGTGATTGTCCTTTTTAAAAAAAAAAATTGTAATTTTTTACAACGATGAACTAACTCACTGCCATCTGTTTTAAAGGTTGAGAGACTGCATGAAAGATGTCAGAGGCAGGACAGCACATCTTATAAAATGTCAAGCTTTTACTCAAAAGAACAAGGTCTGAAAAGACACCAAGATGTTTGGCTGTCATTAATGAAAATGGCCAGATAGTGTCTTACTAAAAGAACGGGCCAGCTCATTTCAAACATTCTATCATGACATAGGACAACCCCAGCTTTGCAGGTGATAAAGCACACTACAACAAACTCTTGAGGACCTTGTTACCCACTTGATTATCTCAATCCACTGATGTGGCTTCTGTCTCTTGTGTAGGCTATGCAGCAATCCAGCAGTGAAGTATGTCAAGGGCACAAGTATTACAGTTTGTCTTACAAAAGACATTAGGTATTCATAAAGTCTTCATCTCCTCTTTTTTTCTCCAGATCCAGGCTCAGAAAGTGCGTCTGGCTAGAACCCAGGGCCCGTACTATGGGGGCTCCCTACCCAACGTTAATCAGATCGGCAGGAACCCAGGCGACTTTCAGGTGAGAGAGGTTCACCTTTTTTTAATCCTCAGTGTGTGTGTGTGTTGGTCCACATTAATATATAGCCTAAAAATCTATCCATACAATCACTTGACACCAATTTAACCACCATGGCGTCTCTCCCTCTTCTCTTGCACCCCTCTTTATCCTCTCTCCCTTTATGTTTCTCTGTTCTCCTACTTGTTTCCATCATCGGTCCCCCTCTTAGGGTTTGTTCCACTCTAACCTGGACTCCAGTCGCTCCACACGGCACCACGGCTTGGTAGAGCGGGTCCAGAGAGACAGACGCTTCATCTCCCCAGTGCGCCCCTACAGGAAACAAGTAACCTTCACAATACCTCTGAGACCAGAACATCTTCAGACCTTGTTGCACAATCTAGGAGCTTATCCAGAGTTTTGCTCTACTTAGGCAAAGGACTGCTTTGATGATATATTATTTTGTCATTTTCTGTGTTGTGCTGACCAAATCCCTGGTTGTTAATCTCTGATTGTGGATGAGAAGAGTAAAAAGTGTAACAATTTAGTTGTTGCCTTGACTTGTGTGCTCCTCAGGTGGACAGCTCTCCGTACAACTCAGCCTATCTGTCCCCGCCTCCGGACACCAGTTGGAGAAGGTAATGATCTAGAGTGGACCCCAATCTGCAGAGACATGGGTGTCCTCAGGGAGCCTGTTTTATCTTTTATGTATTGTGTTTAGTTGTTTTTCTCTGCAGCATTATAGCTTGGTCTCACGTTAACAATGCATGCTAACGCGATTGGAACTGACTAACAAGACGCCTGATTTTAGCTTTCCTTCATAGTCTTGAATTTAGTTGCTTTTAAGAACTTTTAGTTTTATTTTCTCCACTTTCCTCCCTTTTTTCTGGCATCTGAATACACTTACACTCTTTTTTTTCTTCAAGTTTTGGAACGAAACTCCCACCTCTTTTCCCTTCTTGCCAGTCCTCTTTTTTTTTTTCTTTTCTTTCTTTCTCTGCTAAATGGAAAAGGACAAACTCTTTGAGAAAGGGAAACTGGCTTTGACATGAAATTATACGACTCTTACACACCTCCCAACAGTTCCATTTTATCTTATTCTCTGAAAAAATAAAGGCATGTCGAGATGACTTATAAAGCAGCATTGACGCATGAATGAAATGAAGGCCGCTCTAAACCAGCGTTTCTCATCCCTGCTCGCTTGGATGCTGCGCTTTGGGAAATAGCCTCCATCAATCAGGTGAATGGAGGGAGCTGCTCCTAAAGTTGGTTTGTGGTGGATTTGGCACAAATCTGTGCGATTCTTTCCAGATCAGCACTGGGGCTGGAAACACTGATAAACATCTTCGTAAATTCAACTGACGTGAACCGATCGCTGCGAGACCCCGGTTTAGCAGAGAATTTAAGAACCTCTTTCATAATAGCCAGTCTTACAGAAGCACATGAGCACACACGCATGAGCGCAAGCTCACTCTTGTGAATGCATACATTTGTGCACATGAGCATGCAGTAACACAGACCCACAAATGCACTCAATATTCTCTGTATCCAAAAAAAGCATCTATGGATGGGCCATGTGTTCTGTAGAATGTCAGTATCCCTCTCTTCCTCCCTCCATCTCTGCGTCTCCTATGCTCGCCGTTCGTCCCAAACCTTCACTCTCTTCTTTTCTCTCTTTTAATCCTCCTCTGGAGAATAACGTCCATTTTTGTTGTTGATCACAAAAGGAACTGTTCGGGCAACTTCCCAGGAGACAAAAGCCAGTTGTTTCACCTCCCCACCATGGCACTCAACAGGTGAATCCCACCCTCTCCATCTATCATCTCTTCTCCCCCTCAACAAAGGGCATCAACTCACTGTCCTGGGGCAGACATTAACAGACGATTGTGCCAGTGCAATATATGACCATTCAAAGATCTTTCAAGAGCTTGTATATGGAATGAGTTTATCCTTTTTATATTGAAAGAATTGATATTTAAGACTGAGTTCCAATATATCATGGATGGAGTTAGTTTGTGGCTGAGCAGAAGTAAAAGTAAAGTGGTGATTGTCATGATGTGTTTACCGGAGGACTTTTCTAATGAGTCATGGATTGACTTGAGTAGTTGGTTCCTGTTTTGGTCTATGTGGGTTGATGTGGCAATGGAAAGAGACCCCCTGGATATATCTTTCTCCTCTCCTAATGCTTTTTCTCTTTGCAGGACCAACTCAGACTCTGCCCTCCACACCAGTGTGATGAACCCCCCTGCAGGAGACCCCTTCAGCGCTGGACACACACTCACCCCTCAGGGCAGACTCACTGGTGAGGACTCACTAAACACTAAACCAACAGCATATGTTTTTAGTCAACAAATCGGAGTGGGAGTTGAGGGTTTGCCACTGAGATAAGTGTCTGCTAAATGACCATATTGTTATAATTGTTTAAGTGTGATTGTGCCTTAAGCCCATTCCCAGTTTGCCTCACTACTCTGACTTGTATCTCTCTGTGCTCCTCTAGGTCAGAGTGAAGGAGAGGGGAGAAGAAGTGAGTCTAACAGTCACATTCGCTGTACACTAACAATTCTGTCTGACTTTAAACACACTACAAATAATGTTGACAATGGAAAGAAATCCTTATGACTAGGAGACATTGATTTCCTCAATCATGTTGTTTGTCATCCACAGTGTTTCCGTACCCAGTTCCCCCCATTGAGGAGAACATTCTGGATCAGGGCAAACTGCTCAAGCCCTGGGACACCAAGAAGTTGCCCCTGCTGTCTTCTCGACCCAAGTCCTGTGAAGTTCCCGGTATCAAGTAAGTAAATCCTTCTAAAACACATCCAAGTCATTTCTACAGCTTTTCTCACAGGAGAGAATAACTTATGTGAAAATGTCTGTGGCTCTAGAAGTTTGCACACAATTAATTATCTACAGTAATCTGTTTCAGTGCAGACACACAGTTATTAAAAACCTGCGATGTTGTGCATTCATTTAGAACTAATGGAATTTGTTGTTGCTGCTTACATTAATGTAATTTGTTTAATTTAATGTGAAGCAGCAATATATGGAGGGGAGTCTGATAGGACATAGTATTGTACTATGGCTAGCGTGTGCCCTCAGGTATGACATATGAATGCATGGCTGATTTTCTGTTGAACACTTTCTGTTGATGTAAAAGCCTCAAGCTCAATCACCGTTTGTTTTCCATTGAAACATCCATTTGAAATATCTTCCTCTGTTTTCAGCCTCTGTTTGTCTATCCTCCTCTTCTTCGTCATGACTAGCATGACTTTCGTTGCGCATTCTTTTATCTTTCTCTCATAGCTGGGGTTTAGATTGTCCACTACACAAACGTTCCATTCTTTCTTTTTTCTTCCTTCACTTGCTCTCTCTCCCCATTTCTTTTTTTTTTCTCGTTCTCTCTCTGTAATTTATTCTCTCGCTCGCTTTCTCCCCTCTCGGTCTATTCTGTTCTTTTTCTCTCTGTCGTTCTCTCTGTCGTTCTCTCTGTCGTTCTCTCTGTCGTTCTCTCTGTCTCTCTGCGTGGGTCTGGAGGCTGCTGTTGGGTGTGGATCAGTTTAGCTCTGGGACGCTGAGGTCATCCTGTCTGGAAATCACACGCGCCCCAGTGTCTAATTCTTGCTGAATGTGAGACACCACTGTGGTTTCTCTTGTCTTTCTAAATAGTTTCTCCATCTCCTCCTCCAGTATCTTCCCCTCCCCGGACCAGCAGTCCAGCACCCCCCATGCCCCCTCAGCCCTGAACACGGGGGGCTCCCTGCCCGACCTCTCCAGCCTGCACTTCCCGTCGCCGCTGCCCACCCCGCTGGACCCAGACGAGCCGGGCTACCCTTCGTCCCTGAGTGGGGGCAGCAGCACGGGCAACCTGGCCTCCACTTTGACCCAGCTGGGCATCAATGCCTTCCGCCACTCGCCAGGTACAGGGAGGGACTGTGGGACAGAGGCTGAAGAGTATGTGTGCCATGTTGATCTTCAGCACTTCTCTCTTGAGTGTATGTTAGTGTGCGCGCTCATGCAGGCATGCTAGGAACAATACAACCCTTTCCGTCACACTAGTTAAAATGTCTAAGTTGTGAATCAAACGGAGGAAGCTAGTGGGTGTTGGTGCAAGAGGGAGACAGGCTGATATTCATTTAGGTGGGCGCGTCTAAGATGTATTTAGAAAGTGGAGGTAAAGTGCAGGGCTGTGCATTCTGAAATAGTAGCTGTCCTAGGGCCCTATAAAATCCCGGATGCAGAGAACGCGGACAGAATCGGAGAATCCAGACAAAACGGAATTCAACAGTATCATTTTTTTTTTATTGAACTTAGTAGGGAGTCAACTAAATGTATTGAACATTTATTAATTAGCCCAGGTTTATCATAAGACATGAACAGAATGCATCAGTGATTTGTATTTTCTACAACTTTCTGAAGAGACAATGAGAATTCCCCCATCTGTGTATGTACAGTTACCTCTTTGTGTAGCTATTAGCGATGATGCTAATGAAAACAGTCTTCTGGTAGATGGAAAGGCTTTCCCAAAGACCTTCTAAATTAAATCTTAACAACAAAGCCTATGCCTACCTGGCAGAATGATATCATGATTATTTTCATCAGTCCAGTGGGTGTTTGTTTTGCAAACTATCATAACAAAAGCACAGTTGAACAGCCTTTTGCTGGAATTAAAGGGCAACTACACCCAAAAAGCTACATTTCAAAAACAATTCCCAGACCTCAAAAATGGTCTCCTTATGTGGTTTAAGCATTGTTGTGGACTTAAAATCCCATCTAGTTGTTTTTCAATTCAAGTGTCATTTGGAGAGTGAAAGCCTGAAAGAAACTGGGGAAAACAGAGATCTGTAAAACTCAACAGAATTTGTGTAAAAATAACTAACCGCAATCAGGTAAGAAATTAAACAGTTTTTATATGGCCCTACTAACCTTATGTGTGTTGAGGGGATTTGGCCGACCACACACAGGAAATGTTAACTTCAGTCTAGAGGCAAGGCCTAGGGTGCATGTCAACAGTCTGAGGTGGCTTGCTCTTCTCGTCTCGTCTCTTCGTCACTGATGGAAACTGGTGAACAGTATGGTGAATGCTTACCAGATATCTGCTGCTATTCTAGTTCTTTCACATCAGTGCAAATTAAGGATAGGAGATGATGAAAGGAAACCTAGTTTGACTCTTGAGATGCACCCTGCAGCTCAGGGCCTCTTCAGGGGACTGAGCTAGCGTTGTACCTCCTCATATGATCGCCAGGAGACAAACTGGGTTTGCAGTTTGTCATATTAAATGTTAAAACGATGAAATGTTGCAATACATTTTCATTGAATTTTAGATGTTTGTAGTCTTTACACTGAACAAAAATATGAACGCATCATGCAACAATTTCAAAGATTTTAGTTATTTGAAATGTAAGGAAACCAGTCAATTGAAATAAATTCCTAATCAATGGATTTCACATGACTGGGAATACAGATATGCTTCTGTTCCTCACAGATAAAGTACCTTAAAAAAAAAGGTAGGGGTGTGGAACAGAAAACCCAGTCAGTATCCTGTGTGACCACCATTTCCCACATCTCCTTCGCATAGAGTTGATCAGGCTGTTGATTGTGGCATGTACAATTTTGTCCCACTCCTTTTCAATGGCAAACAAATTTGTGCGCAAATTTGAGAGAAGCTTTTTGTGCATATGCAACATTTCTGTGATCTTTTATTTCAGCTCATGAAACATGGGACCAACACTTTACATGTTGTGTTTTATATTTTTGTTCAGTCTATTATGTACGCATTACCACAACTTTTCACACCAGGACTCAAAATGTGTGTTTTATTTTATGTAGCTCTATATTCAAATCTGTTTATCGGTCTTGTTTATTTGAACAGGTCTCCTGGCATCTCTTCAGGGCACTCTCAGTAACCCCTCCCTGCAGTCCTCGCTAAGCAACCCCAACATCCAATCATCTCTCAGCAGCCACTCCTTCCCCAACTCCCTCAGCTCCACCTCCTTGCACTCGTCACTTAGCAACCCTTCCCTGCAATCCTCCCTTAGCTCCTCCCCCTCCCTCCAGTCTTCCCTGAGCAACCAATCCCTGCACTCCTCCCTCAGCAACTCCTCCCTGAGTGGCCAGTCCCTCCAGACCGCAGCCAGTAACCCTAGTTACAGTAGCGGGGTGGGAGGGTCCGGCTCGTGCTCCTCTTATTCGCCACTACTAACTAGCCAGGGGCAGTCGCCTCTCAGCACGTTGCCACGGAGACGAGCTCAGCTCTCCCCTCTGATCCTACCCATGGGAGGGGAGTCTCGCCGGCACCACTCCAAACAGTTCTCCCCCACCATCTCTCCTAACTTGTCCTCCATAACACAGGTAATGTCTACCTACGTTCTCCTTTTACCATGATTTAATCACATAGGCCAGAATAAGACTGCCCTGGGGCTGGGCGGTATCCAGATGTTCATACCTTCATGCCGTTCCTGTGCTGCACACACAAAACAAATAGTAGACATCAGGGATCTTCATCCAGGAGGGTATTTGTCTCTGCTGTAACCAATAAGATTGACCTTGCAAGCTAGCCACTTAGTTATACAAAAGAACCTGACTAGACGTTAATTACTTCTCTCTCTGGTTGGATCTGTGCTGTGCCAGAATGTGGACGCCACGGAGCCGGTGCGAGATATGGCTCAGAAAACGTACCTCAATCCAGGAATGGGAGATGGCGCTGTACTCCTAATTATGATGAATTGAGTACATTGAAATACTGCTAGTTTTTAACTAAACTGCCCTTTTCGTCAGCATACAAGGGTAGTTAATGCTGCTTTATCTATTAACCTAGTGCACAAGTTGACTGTAGGTATTTAAAAAAAAAGATGTGTGTGTATATATATATATATATATTTCATTCAAATTGATGAAAAAAATAGCCCAATTGTTTTGACGGTATTGAAAATCATACCATGGGTATTTCAAAATACCCTGGTGTGTGTATATATATATAGTTTATACTGTAAACCGCCCAAGCCTACACGGCACCATAACATTGGCTGACCTGCATGCCAATTGAGTTTGTATTCCATTTCCAATCAATGTGTTTATTTCCTCCCAGGGTGTCCCTCTGGACACCAGCAAACTCCCCATGGACCAGAGGCTCCCTCCCTACCCCTTCAGCCAACCCCAGCAGCAGCTTCATCAGCCAGGACCTCCAGCATCCCATCAGCCCCAGCAGGCCTCTCAGGTAGGACAACAGCTCTCCCAGCCGTCCGTGGTACTGCAACAACAAAATCAACAACAGCATCAACACCATCAGCTGCATTTGCAACACCAGCTGCACCAGCAGCAATGTGCCCAGTCTCAGCAGGCCCTCCAGCAGCTGCACCTGCAGAACCTGCGCAATGCCCAGAACCAGCAGATGCAGCACCTGCAGCAGCAGCATAGGGTGTCAGTCAAAATTGAGAAGCAGGGTGAGCAGGGCCAGAACTCTCAGTGCATGCAGACGCAAGACCCGCAGTCAACCCAACAGCAACAGCAGCAGCAGCAGCAACAACAACAGGACCAGCAAGACCAACAGCAGCAGATGGAGCAGCAAAGGCAGCAGGGAGGTCTTCCCCAGCTGCAGCAGATCAGCCACTCCCTGGCCACAGACCTGGGCCTCTGCAACGTGAGTGGAGTCAGTGCCAGCCCATACACACAACACACTGCCGCCAATTGGCCCAATAAAGCCACAATTTCCTCTATGTCCTCCTACTATCGGTCCGTCACGGTTAACCTATATCACCTCTCTGGGGCATGACAGCCACCATGGTTTGATGTCTTTGTAAACGCATGGTGTTTAAAGTAAGCGCAATGTTGTAAACGTTGGTTGTGATAGAAACTGAGGTCAACTAGAATGATCTGGATGATGTAATCATCTGTACAGCTATTATCAAGACCATAACCAGCCTGATGGCTTATGGTCACACCAGGACATATTTTTAAAGAGTTTACTCTGTCATCTAGCTAGAATTAGCTCACTATTTTGTATTGTATATTTGTGTAATCAGTTAATTTATTTATACATTTGGCCATGCAAATTGATCACTGTTCAGCCTCTTAGTGTGTGACATACTCAAGTATCAAATAGTATAATATCATCTCTTTACACTTGACACATTACTCTGCTGTCATGGGATATACAGTACCCGTCAAACATTTGGACACCTACTCATTCCAGGGTTTTTCTTTTCTTTTTACTATTTTCTACATTGTAGAATAATAGTGAAGACATAAAAACCATGAAATAACACACATGGAATCATGTAGTAACCAAAAAAGTGTTAAACAAATCAAAATATATTTTAAATTTGAGATTCTTCAAAGTAGCCACTCTTTGCCTTGACAGCTTTACACACTCTCGGCATTCTCTCAACTAGCTTCATGAGGTAGTCACCTGGAATGCATTTCAATTTGTTAAGAGTTCATTTGTGGAATTTCTTTCCTTAATGCGTTTGAGCCAATCAGTTGTGTTGACAAGGTAGGGGTGGTATACAGAAGATAGCCCTATTTGGTAAAAGACCAAGTCCATATTATGGCAAGAACAGCTCAAATAAGCAAAGAGAAACCACAGTCCATCATTACTTTAAGACATGAAGGTCAGCCAATCCAGAACATTTCAAGAACTTTGAAAGTTTCTTGAAGTGCAGTAGCAAAAACCATCAAAAGCTATGATGAAACTGGCTCTCATGACGACTGCCACAGGAAAGGATGACCCAGAGTTACCTCTGCTGCAGAGGATAAGTTCATTAGAGTTTCCAGCCTCAGAAATCGGCAATTAACTGCACCTCAGATTGCACCTCACAGAGAGTGCAAGTCACAGACACATCTCAACATCAACTGTAAAGAGGAGATTGAGTGAATCAGGCCTTCATGGTTGAATTTCTGCAAAGAAACCACTACTAAAGGACACCAATAAGAAGAGACTTGCTTGGGCCAAGAAACACAAGCAATGGACATTAGACTGGTGGAAATCTGTCCTTTGGTCTGATGAGTCCAAATTTGAGAATTTTGGTTTCAACTGCCGTGTCTTTGTGAGACGCAGAGTAGGCGAACGGATGATCTCTGCATGTGTGGTCCCACCGTGAAGTATAGAAATATGATGGTGTGGGGGTGCTTTGCTGGTGACACTGTCAGTAATTTTAGAATTCAAGGCACACTTAACCAGCATGGCTACCACAGCATTCTGCAGCAATATGCCATCCCATCTGGTTTGCGCTTAGGGAAAGGGGGATACCTAGTAAGTTGTACAACTGAATGCATTCAACTGAAATGTGTCTAACGCATTTAACCCAACCCCTCTGAATCAGAGAGCTGTGGGAGGCTGCCGTAATCGACATCTACTTCTTCGGTGCCCGGGGAACAGTGGGTTAACTGCCTTGCTCGGGCAGAACGACAGATTTTTACCTTGTCAGCTCGGGCTTAGTGGGACTATCATTTGTTTTTCAACAGGACAATGACCCAACACACCTCCAGGCTGTGTAAGGGCTATTTGACCAAGAAGGAGAGTGATGGAGGGCTACATCAGATGACCTGGCTTCCACAATCACCCAACATCAACCCAATTGAGATGGTTTGGAATGAGTTGGACTGTAGAGTGAAGGAAAAGCAGCCAATAAGTGCTCAGCATATGTGGGAACTCCTTCCAGACTGTTGGAAAAGCATTCCAGGTGACTACCTCATGAAGCTGGTTGAGAGAATACAAAGCTGTCATCAAGGCAAAGAGTGGCTACTTTGAAGAATCTCAAATATAGAATATATTTTGATTTGGTTAACACTTCTTTTTGGTTACTACATGATTCCATATGTGTTATTTCATAGTTTTGATGTCTTCACTATTATCTACAATACAGAAAATAGTAAAAATTATAGAAAAACCCTTGAATGAGTAGGTGTGCCCAAACTTTTGACTGGTACTGTATTTAAAACAGAACGTGGGCTATTCAAGAGGCCATCTTGTTATAACTGTGGCTCAATAATTTCCTACTTGATGCTTCACATTTCCTGGACCTGTATAGTTTCTCAATACATTTCAAATGCTCACTCAAGTCTCAACTTGGTTCCATAACTTGCCACTGGAGATTGTTTCACAACATCCTTCTGACATGGAAAATGCGGTGTGTGAAACTTGAGGGAACGCTGATGTCATGCCCAAGTGAGGTGAAATGGATCCTGGGCTCTGTTGTTGAATGTCTCTATTAATAACAGTCCAGAGAGCTGACTGTCTTAGTGTGCTGAAGGGCTGTGACATTGGGACCACAGTGAAATTGGCCTGTTGGATGTAGCATCAATGAAGCCCCACTTCACTGCTACAGTCATGTTGTAGGTGATGTCACTCAACATAACTTGGTATGACGTGTTGTTCTGTCTTTACACTAAAGTACCTGTGTTTTGTGTTGTAGGACACATTACTGTTAAACTCTCTGTTGGATGATCCCTACCTGGGCCTGCAGATCGCCTCCAGACAGAACCAGCAGGTATGCCATTTCTGCAGACATTTTATTTCTCTCAGGCTCATATTTGTATTGACTTCTGTACCTCTGCTTTCATTGCTGAGTTCTATTGTACTGTATTTGTCTGCCTGAATTCACGTTTGGTGTTTTGTCCCCGTCTCAGTTCAACATGGAGACTCCGGGAGACAGCCTGTTGTTCAACCACGGTGGCTTGGGCTGTGGGAGTGGTGGAAAAGGCCAGGAGGAATCCTACCACCCCAACCATGGCTTCCTGGAGCTCCACGACTCAGGGGATAGGCAGCACCTTAACAACCAGAACTTTGGGGGAGAGGGATGCCACAACGTCCCTAACATCATCCTCACAGGTGAGATCTGGGCTAACACTTCGGCTATTACTCCCCTGTAGGAGAGGAATGCTTTCCAAGTACATAATTATAACTACAACTAACACTAACCCTGAGTGGCTCAGTTGGTAGAGTATGGCACTTACAATGTCACGGGTTGTGGATTTGGTTCCCTCTGGGGCCACCCATTCGAAAACCTATGCACACATGACTGTAAGTCCCTTTGGATAAAAGCGTCTGCTAAATGGAACATTTATTATTATGTATTACTAGGCCTATTTTCTTTCTTCACCAGGAGACAGTTCATTGGGCCTCTCCAAAGAGATCGCCAGCGCCCTGTCCCACGTGCCAGGGTTTGAGATGGATTCCTTTGCCCTGGATGACCCCCTCAGGATGGACCCCCTGGCCCTTGAGGGGCTGGGCATGCTGGACGGGGACCTCATGCTGACTGACCCTGCCGTGGAAGATTCCTTCCGCTCCGACCGCCTCAAGTGACCCCCCCCCCCCCCCAGGAGTGGATACGGAGGAGTGAGGAGGGAAGGGGGTTGGAAAGACCCCAGACTGAAGTGGAACAGGTGGGGATGAGCCCTGCTTTGTTTCCCCCTCCTTGGCGATTGACCCAACCACAGCATCTGCGAAAAAAAGGTCAGGTGGGAGGTTTTGGACAGTCTAGTGCAGGGATCTCTGACTGGTCCTGGAGAGAAACTGGGGAGCAGGCTGTTGTTCTACCACAGCAGTAATGCACCTGTCAAATAATCAGCTAATCACTGTCTTAAATCTGGACCTTGATTATTTGAATTGGGTGTGTTAGTGCTGGGCTTGAATATAATTCTACATGCTCTCCAGGACCAGAGTTGGAGGCACCTGGTCTAGTGGGGACCTCGCCACATGCTTTCTGTGTGGTGGTGGGGAAGGTTGGAGGACAGGTCGGACATGTCAGTGGTGGAGCAAGTTCAAGGTTCTTTCCGCTACATCCAGGCATTTATTGAAAATGCACTTGTGATGCTTAAGAGAAAAAAAAGAAAAAATAGGCATTAGCTTGTACGAGTCTTATCTGCATGTAAACAAATGCACTTCGGATAATGCATAAACGCAGGGATCACGCATGAGGTCACTTACACTTGAAGATGCTGTCTTAAAAACCATACAATATGCATCCTACGAGACAGGACTTTCCCGACTGGTCTTTCGGCTTTGTCTGTCGGTGTTCCATCATTCCAACGCCAGTATGGTGAGGCTGGAATATCGGCCGTGTTCGCCGTCTTTCTACTGCAAGAACATACAGTAGATCTGGGGTACTTATGGATTACATCAACCCAACCAGAGACTGTTCAACCAATAGTTGCCAATTGACATGTCATTAAGTGTTTATATTTTATTTAAGTTTGGTGAAGGTAATTCAATGGCGGACCTTGCTAGCTATAGTTCAGATATAGTTCAGTCTTTCAACGGACAAGAGAAGAAAGTGTTCTTTTGGAGAGGTGACATTCTCAGTCCCTCCGGACAAGTTGGCACTTACGGGGCCATTTTCGTGTCTGGACGGCATATTCGTCTGTAAGATTCACTGTGTCTGTGTTCAAGACCCAGCTAAATTGACCTTTCTCATTTGACGTCTGTTAACTTGAATCGTCTTGATGGTTCCGAATCTAAAAAAATTACTAAATCAATCGTCTAAGGATTTTGTCCTCATATTGAACCAAGTAGTCCACAGAATCCATTATCCAACTCTCCTGTCTATAAAAACAACACAGAAAATAACACATTTCATTGCACCTGTCTGGTGTGTGACAATATTTTTGTATTATTTTTATTTTTTATGTCCCAACATGGCAGCTGTTGCCATTCTGCCAGCCTGCTTCTACACTATTGTGCTTCTCAGTAAGTTTAAGCCGAGGACCTTTTGCTATGTACCACCCCTGTGTGCCTGCTATCTCCCCCTCAGATTTTAGACCTACCGTCTTCTGCACATTCCCTTTAAAGCAACTAGGGACTGTTTGTTTTTAAATGTTTGCTATTCACAAAGTGTCTGCCTTCCATCAAGAGAATTGGCATTGTTGATATGAAAATGGAAGAGGAAGAGGAAAAGCCCTCAATTCATTTCAATTACATGAATTGGAGTTGTATGTTTTATCATTGAGTAATTGGGAAACGGCAAGGCCAAAACCAAGTAGACTAATGCATAGCAACATTTTTGCCATAGTATGTATTTTAACTGCTACTACTATTCTAAGGCCTTGGAGCTTTAGTGTCTGTTTTAGTCAGGTAATCCTAGCCACTGTGATTGACACCTCTAACCCCTCCCACCTGCTGCACCTGTCTTGCCATAGCCAGATTATAGTAACATATTTTTATGTAACAAAGTAGTTATTACTATGAAGTTTATTTTTTAATTAAAGGTGGTCTATGTCTTTGTATATAAATGTATAAATAACTGAGAGTATATTTAAGAAAAGAAGCCTTTTGGTTCCGCAACACCCTGAAACCAGTTGCATGATTTGAAAAGCAACAGGTTCTGAACAATGTAGTCCATTTGCTATGCAAAGTGTTCTTGTGCATGTCTCGTGTGACTGTCTGGGAGTTGTCAAATACATTTTTTTATTTAGTACAGTTGCAAATAGTACATTTGCATCATACTATTGTAGTGAAAATACATTTACATTTTCTCCTTTTTTTTGTTGCTTTTTATCGGTTTTTAAATGGTCATATTTTGCTTTGGTGACAATGTTTTGATATTGGTGTCTAACGACTACTGTAAGTTTGACATTGTGTGGCAGCAACAGGAAGTTAGAGTGCTTGAGATAATATCGTTTAACTTTCATAATGACAAAGATTATGGAAATCAGCCCTTTTTTCCAGTGTGGACTGAAAGAGGCCATGTTTGACAGACTTAATAAAACACAAGCATTGCAATTTGGATATAGAAAGCTGGATGCAACTGTTACGTCATAGATTGGTGGTAACATCCATCCTAAAATGAAGTAGTGCTGTTCTGAAGTTGTGCTAACATAGTTTAACCCCCTTATTGACAGATATTGAAGTACCTCTAATTACCGGAATGTTTTATTTAAACCATATTGCTTTTACACTGATCATATGAGCCAAATGCAAATCTGTTTTGACAGGAGTGGTGGTTGAAGTGGTTTGAGTATCAAACCTATGGAAAAACCCATTCACTACTGCCCCCTATCCAACAGTAACAGTGTGGGTTTGCAAACTCTCCTTTTACCACAGTGAGCCAATGTTGTGCCTCGATGTAAACTCAGCAAAAAAAGAAATGTCCTCTCACTGTCAACTGCGTTTATTTTCAGAAACTTAACATGTGTAAATATTTGTATGAACATAAGATTCAACAACTGAGACAAACTGAACAAGTTCCACAGGCATGTGACTAGCAGAAATTGAATAATATGTCCCTGAACAAAGGGGAGGGGCCAAAGTCAAAAGTAACAGTCGGTATCCGGTGTGGCCACCAGCTGCATTATGTACTGCAGTGCATCTCCTCCTCATGGACTGCTCCAGATTTCCCAGTTCTTGCTGTGAGATGTTACCCCGCTCGTCCACCAAGGCACCTGCAAGTTCCCGGACATTTCTGGGGGGAATGGCCCTAGCCCTCACCCTCCGATCCGACAGGTCCCAGATGTGCTCAATGGGATTGAGATCCGGGCTCTTCGCTAGCCATGGCAGAACACTGACATTCCTGTCTTGCAGGAAATCACACACAGAACGAGCAGTATGGCTGGTGGCATTGTCATGCTGGAGGGTCATGTCAGGATGAGCCTGCAGGAAGGGTACCACATGAGAGAGGAGGATGTCTTCCCTGTAAGGCACAGGGTTGAGATTGCCTGCAATGACAACAAGCTCAGTCCGATGATGCTGTGACACACCGCCCCAGATCATGACGGACACTCCACCTCCAAATCGATCCTGCTCCAGAGTACAGGCCTTGGTGTAACGCTCATTCTTTCAACGATAAACACGAATCCGACCATCACCCCTGGTGAGACAAAACCGCGACTCGTCAGTGAAGAGCACTTTTTGCCAGTCCTGTCTGGTCCAGCGACGGTGGGTTTGTGCCCATAAGCGACGTTGTTGCCGGTGATGTCTGGTGAGGACCTGCCTTACAACAGGCCTACAAGCCCTCAGTCCAGCCTGTTGCGGACCGTCTGAGCACTGATGGAGGGATTGTGCGTTCCTGGTGTAACTCGGGCAGTTGTTGTTGCCATCCTGTACCTGTCCCGCAGGTGTGATGTTTGGATGTACCGATCCTGTGCAGGTGTTGTTACACGTGGTCTGCCACTGGGAGGATGATCAGCTGTCTGTCCTGTCTCCCTGTAGCGCTGTCTTAGGCATCTCACAGTACGGACATTGCAATTTATTGCCCTGGCCACATCTGCAATCCTCATGCCTCCTTGCAGCATGCCTAAGGCACGTTCACGCAGGGAGCCTGGGCATCTTTCTTTTGGTGTTTTTCAGTCAGTAGAAGGCCTCTTTAGTGTCCTAAGTTTTCATAACTGTGACCTTAATTGCCTACCATCTGGTAGTTGTTAGTGTCTTAACGACCGTTCCACAGGTGCATGTTCATTAATTGTTTATGGTTCATTGAACAAGCATGGGAAACAGTGTTTTTAAACCCTTTACAATGAAGATCTGTGAAGTGGATTGTATTTGGATTGTTATGAATTATCTTTGAAAGACAGTGTCCTGAAAAAGGGATGTTTCTTTTTTTGCTGAGTTTTTATCTAGCTTCTTACTAGGCTGGTGGTGTTGGTAAGACCACAAGTCATTTTGAAAAGTCATAATAATGCATTTCCAATTTAGCTGTTAATGAGGAGGTATAAAAAAAATATATAAAGTTTGAAAGTGTTACAAGTTTTTCTGCATTGCTTAGTCCTGTGTTCCTTATTTTCTGTGGCAGGTTTCCTGTATTTTCTAATTTTGTTTAGTTCTGCACTGTGGACCATTCCCAACCAAAATTGAAAAGATTAGTTTGAAGTGATATTTGAATTGATAGGATATATAATGGCGATTTGAATGAGGCCTTTTTTAATTGGACTGTAGGGTAGAGTGGATGAAATGTCTTGTCTGTTTAGAAGGAATCATGTAAGTGTAGGTAGTATATTTTGGATTGGGTCTGAAGGGTATTCTGATGAAGTACCAGTTAATTTCAGGGTCAGCGCTGGCAGTTGACTCGAGATGTGATGATTATATGATCTCTATCTTCACCTGGTGTGAGAACAGACTTGAAATGCAGAGAAAGTCATTTTATTGTTTTCACTGTTATTCTGCACTTTGTCATTTGAAAACCCAAGAGCACGCCCGCCATTGGTTGTCCTGCTTGATTAGTCCAGGGTGAAGCATATTTGTTCTACCAGTTGTTTGATTTAGAATCTGTGACAATGTTACTCAATACCTCTGAGAGATATCGGTCACTTTGCCAATATAGTTGGCTTGTTGAAACATTTTCTTAAGGCAATTATTTAAATGTTTTATTTTACTTTTATTTAACTAGGCAAGTCAGTTAAGAACAAATTATTATTTACAATGACGGCCTGCCCCGGCCAAAGCCTAACCCGGATGACGCTGGGCCAATTGTGTGCCACCCTATGGGACTCCCCGTCACGGCCAGGTTATGATACAGCCTGGAATCGAACCAGGGTCTGTAGTGATGCCTCCAGCACTGTGATGCAGTGCCTTAGACCGCTGCGCCACTCAGGAGCCCAAAATCATCATGTGCATCCAAAAGTTTGAATGTGTACACTGCAGTTTTTAGTTACTGAGAAAAGGAGCAATATTTGCTAATTTATGTTTTCCCCCTCAGTATTAGTTAGTTATACTAAGTGAATTTGTCTCACGTCTTGGCAATTCTTCACAGCTGCAATTTGACGTTTCAGCTGTCATGCCTATAGAGAGCAATAGTAATGTGGTCTTTTTGTAGGCACTAATGGAGCTAGGCTTACTCCACCATGGCTTGTTGGCCAAAGCCTATGGAGAAATTATTTTGGGGTTTGTTTTGATAAATGCAAAAAACAAGGCCTGTGTGGAAAACACAGGCTTAGGAGATCTTATGTTTTTTTCTATGAGATCATCTTCATCACCTAAAGTAATTTTTGTGAATTTTGAAGCATTTATGTAATCAAAATAAGCACATAAAGGGTTCATAATTCATAAAGGTCATGTTATTAACAGACAGATATTATCTCATCGAACAAAGCATATAAAATCATCAAAGGATGTGTTAACCTCGGAACCTTATTTGCGGCGTTTAGCCCCAAACCTCATTAATTTCCTCTATAGGAACGGCTGAACGAACCTGAGGTTTCATTTCCGATTTTTAGGACTACGTGGAGGCTCTGCGCTTACAACTTCATAGATCTCTCAGCATCTGTCTGTTATGCAATAACATTGTAGTTGAAGACCATGCACGGCAATAACACTGCCAGTAGGGGTTACTGTTGAACAGTGAAGTTGTGTGATAGGGATCAGTCAGATGGCCATATTAATTGCTGTGTTCAGTGTATTTTACGGTTGTAATAAAAACATTTTTGCTTCATGTTTAGGGTCAAAACCATATGTATTTTGCGTTTTCAGAGGAATACATTTAAATGTTTATTTTACTTTTTTTTTAAAAATGGTATTGTAATATCCAGGGAACCCATGTATGTTGTAAATACTGTTCCTAACCACTGCATCTTAAACCTAACAAGAAAATATTTGTACCTTCACATTATTTTACAAAAAATAAAAAATCCTGGCAAAGGTTGGTTTTATATTGTATTATTATCCGCGTTGTCATAACAGATTCACTGGTCTCCACTACAGTGACGGCTATAAACAAAACCCAACAGCTGCATGCACGCGGGGGTGTCCACCAATTGTTTTTACCCTCGCAATTTCCTTTCCTCTAGTTTTATAATGAATATTTCCACAGCAAACGTGTTTTTAAATGCACAACAATAGACGGCAGGGTGTTGAACAAATTAATAACTAGTTTGTATGTATTAGTAAAATAGTAGAGCACTACCAAGGCGCAATTTTCTGTGTTCTGAGAGCTCTTTCGGTCTGTGGTACTGGAAGTACGACAGTGTTTTAGTTTCCCATCTCGACCGAAGGAGCTGTTTGTAGCTAACCTCCCAACCAGCAAGAAGCGGACTGACACGACAGACATCTGCACTGGCTCATAATTAGAAACCGACTCTATGGTACACACGACCGCAAACATGGACGCTAAATGTCTAAATATGTCCTGAACAGGATGATATCAAAAGTGAGCAATCGGAACTGCCAGCAAGGATTACAAGGTAAATTATATTGCTAGTTAAATAGTGGTAGTAGCGTTAGTATCCCCACAATATTTTGATTGTTAGCTAGCTAGGAAGCTAAGTAACGTCAGCTAGCTAATGCTTGTCTCTGCTCTGGATTAATGTCACACAATTAAGGTATGGTGACAACTCAAACCCTCTCGAGTTTTTTTTATTCAAAACCCACAATAATAGTTGTTAGCCATAATACCAAAGTATCTGTGGCCGTAGTGCTGCGCTAACCGGCTAATGTGCGAAGCGATAAAACAGTAGTGTGGTGTGTGTAACGTTAGGCTATTTCTCATGGTGGCCCGTGTCGTGATCCAATGAGTGGTACCAAGCACTGACCCAAATGTATATGGTACAACAGATTTTAAAGCAATTAAAGGTTGGTAGTAATACTACACTGCCTGGTGCTCCCTGCCCCTAGTCCAAAATGTAAAAATGTTGCCAGCGCGGACATTGATCAAGGATATTTGACGTTGTACTGCGCGTGCATCATGCTTTGCATTGGAACGCATTCCTCTGCATTTGCTATCTCATATACTGTGTTGTCCATTCATGGTACTTTGTGGATTTGGAAAATGCGTTGTGCATTTATCGTGTTTCTGCTTGAGTATTAAGCATACCTACATCCTGCAAATGCTTCATATTCCACAACGACATGGGAATACCAGTAGTGTAGCGTAGTTTCGTGGGCCCCTCTCAAGGTCCGAGCAATATTTATTCAGAATATTGACCAGAAAAAATTGGACTTCAAATATTGACGGAGTTGACAACAGATACTCAAGACAGACATATTTGTGTAAAAAAAAATGATAAATACATTTGTAAAATATAGAAAATTATTCATTTGAAAATACCCTATTAAAAACAACCATTCTGTCTGATCTTTCAGCGTTCTGATGGAGTTTACGTTAGACAAAAATCTGATGGAGTTTGTTTTACGGAGTTGAATAGTACATTTTTCGTCTTTTCAAGTGGTATACACAGACCTTATCAATTTTGTTTTTCCACAGTTATTTTATGATTCTAAAACGTAACAAAATGTAGCATATTTGAACAAAAATTCATTTTCTATCAGGCAGATGCAGTTGACAGATTAGGGTTCTGACCATGGTGATTCCAATATTGTTTGTTTAAACCTATCAAAAGTTGATAACTTTACAAACAATGAGTGGTCTTGTTGCACTACATGTAATGAGGACATGAATAAGGCGTCTTTATGCTGACCCTGCTCATTCCTGATTAATTTAGGATTTTAGAGAAATCTGGCAGAGTTGACCAAACCCCCTGACACATCTTTTAGGAATCACAGTTTTGAGAGAGCTATTCTTTAAAGTCACAGAGGGATATTGCAAGAAACTACATAAGAACATTTTCCAGTTAATATCCAATATTGACAGTTTAAATTAAAAAAATTAAACACTTTTTGTACAGTTTGAAATTGGAATCCTTTGCACCGGACAAGGGCATTTCCAGGCATAGAGCCGACATGGAAATGAGTAATAATTAATGTATTTTTAAAATCCTTAAAACAAATCTTTTCCCAAGTGGCGCAACGGTCTAAGGCACTGCATCTCAGTGCAAGAGACGTCACTACAGTACTTGGTTCGAATCCAGGCTGCATCACATCCAGCTGTGATTGGGAGTCCCATAGGGTGGCGCACAATTAGCCCAGCGTCGTCCAGGTTTGGCCGGGGTAGACTGTCATTGTAAATAAGAATTTGTTCTTAACTGACTTGCCTAGTTAAATAAAGGGTGAATAAATATTATGATCCCCCCCCCAAAATGTACATTTTAAGCTCAAATAACTATATAAATAAAGCTTCCTTGCCGGACAAGAATCTCTGAGCTCGCCTTGTGGGGGTGTGTGCTATGCCAGTGGGGAATACCTCAAAGAATGATACTCTCAATGCATAACGTTACTATTTTGACAGCGTCATGCATCTTGCCTCACATCTGTCATTGATTTGATTTATCTTATCATTTTGGCAATACGGTTGTTTGGATATTTACAATGTTTCAAACAAATGTTAACCCCATGTGTTTCATGTTTCAGCATATGGAATAAAATAATTTTCCGTAGCATTTTTTTTGTGCTGATATTGAATAGGGACCAATGATAGAGCTGTTTAAAACTCATAGGTGATGTTTAGGGTCAAATATCTTTTGGCAGGGAGAATTTAGGCTAAACACACAAACATGATTTTTGGAATGCTCATGTGATATTATCTTCTACAACAATTAGCCTGAACATCTTCTTAATATTGCGTTGCAACCCCCTGCTTTTGCCCTCAGGACATTCTCAATTGGTCGGGGCATAGACTCTATAAGGTGTCAAGCGTTCAACAGGAATGCTGACCCATTTTGACTCCATTGAGTCCCACAGTTGTGTCAAGTTGGCTGGATGTCCTTTGGGTGGAGAACCATTCTTGATACACACAGGAACTGTTGAGCGTGAAAAACCCAGCATCATTGCAGTTCTTGACACAAACGGTGCGCCTGGCACCTACTACCATATCCCGTTCAAAGGCACTTAAATATTTTGTCTTGCCCATTCACTGTCTGAATGGCACACATACACAATCCATGTCTCAATTGCCTCAAGGCTTAAAAATCCTTCTTTAACCTGTCTCCTCCCCTTCATCTACACATTGAAGTGGGTTTAACAAGTGACATCAACAAGGGATCATAGCTTTCACCTGGATTCACCAGGTCAGTCTATGTCAAGGAATGTTTTAAACACTGTTTTGTATAGTGTAGGTCTCATGACATGGCCTCGCTATCTGTTCCTGATGTTTAAACATTGCTGTTACAAACCCCTGTTGTTAAAATAACAATTTGCACATGTCAATTGAGCTCAACATCGACATGCTGTCAGTAATCCTCAGCATGTATTCTTGCCCATTCATTCCTTATAGATGACTCAATTCCAGACAAAATATAATAAATATGATTTCAACTTGACACACCTAGATTTTCATGTAGGGGTAAATAAGCTGTAGGTTTGTGGGCCTACTTTGTTGTGGTGTACTGAGCTCGCACAGAGAAGCACTCATGCTGCCTAACATACCCTCGTAAAACTGACTATCCTACCGATCCTTGACTTTGGTGTCATTTACAAAATAGCCTCCAACACTCTACTCAGCAAACTGGATGTAGTCTGTCACAGTGCCATCCGTTTTGTCACCAAAGCCCCATATACTACCCACCACTGCGACCTCTATGCTCTTGTTGGCTGGCCTTCACTACATATCCGTCGCCAAACCCGCTGGTTCCAGGTCATCTATAAGTCTTTGCTAGGTAAAGCCCCGCCTTATTTCAGCTCACTGGTCACCATAGCAACACCCACCCATAGCACGTGCTCCAGCAGGTATATTGCACTGGTCACCCCCAAAGCCAACACTTCTTTGGCCGCCTTTCCTTCCAGTTCTCTGCTGCCAATGACTGGAATGAATTGCAAAATCACTGAAACTGGCGACATATCTCCCTCGAACTTTAAGCATCAGCTGTCAGAGCGGCTTACCGATCACTGTACCTGTACACAGCCAATCTGTAAATAGCACACCCAACTACCTCATCCCCATATTGTTATTTATTTTCTTGCTCTTTTGCACCCCAGTATCTCTACTTGCACATCATCTGCATATCTATCACTCCAGTGTTAATGCTAAATCGTAATTATTTTGTCTCTATGGCCTATTTATTGCCTTTCGTCCCTACTCTTCTACATTTGCACACACTGTACATAGATTTTTCTATTGTGTTATTGACTGTATGTTTGTTTATTCCATTCTGTTGTTGTTTTTGTCGCACTGCTTTGCTTTATCTTGGCCAGGTCGCAGTTGTAAATGAGAACTTGTTCTCAACTGGCCTACCTGGTTAAATAAAGGTTAAATAAAAAAAAAAGCACACTCAGTCTAAATGTGTCTGTAGATGTTGTGGGTACAGGTTTGGACAGATGGTTTAGACGATACATTTCTTTACACTAATTTCTAAAATGGAGAGAAGCTGTTCTAAGTAGTAGAGGAACTGAGCCTACAGCAGCTACCTGACATGAAATAAGTGTAGCAGTTGTAATATTAAATCAAATCAAATGTATTTGTCACATACACATGGTTAGCAGGTGTTATGCAAGTGTAGCGAAATGCTTGTGCTTCTAGTTCCGACCATGCAGTAATATCTGTTAGGTTATATTACTTGTTAGATATTACTGCATGGTCAGAACTAGAAGCACAAGCATTTCACTACACTTGCATTAACATCTGCTACCATGTGTATGTGACAAATAAATTTGATTTAATATAATATTACAACTGCTATTTGCTGCTGGCAGGCCTACTTGGCTACTCCTCTGCATAGACAACGGAGGCTTGATTTGTTGATTGTTCCATATCCTCACCACTTACACTAGTGGACAATTAGTGACTAGTTAGGTTAGCCATGCACCAACTAATTAATCATCATTGATTTAGCAAGTCTTTTTGTGACACAACTAAAAGTCTATGTTTCCACTTATCCTCACAAAACCCATAAACCCATAAAGGCAACTTTCTCAAAGACCCTCGTGCATCTAAAGCACTCAATGTATCCTTGTAGTAGAATTTGGGACATAGTTTCCGGAGGGTACTCTGTTCTCATTTAGGCCTACTTATCAGCTTTTTTCTAACTATACCTCTCTATGGCTCTCCAGTGTTCTTTCACAGCCGCCGCCTCCTCATGTCAGTAGTCTGTCTGCATGATGCCTGAGATGGCGACCTGGGACCTGTCACCTCTTGTTAGGGGTTTGCTACAGCTGGGGAAAGTTTATTGAAGAAAGGAACCTAAAAGCAACACATTGTCAGTGTTCATAACTCTCTGGGCACTAGGGTTGGGAGTCAATTACATTTCAATTCAGTCAAGAAACTCAAATTCTAGAATTGAAGCTTGCTATTTACTTTGAATTATGATTTTTCAATTTCTCAATAGAAGCTGAATGCTCAAGGTATAGTTTGATCAGTAGTGTTAGAGCCTTCCGTAAAGAATGTTTACCTGAAATCATGTCTCGTCTCCAACAGTCTGCCTCACTTACAGACTATCTCCTCAGTGTAAACACTAAAGGTGGAATGCTATCTCCCAGGACTCCCAGTTCCCTTTCACATCATATCTCATTGCAGAGGTAGGCTAGGCTTTGTGCATGAGGGATTGCGTATGTTTCTGCTTAACCTTTCACACTAGTACTACATTTATATAAGCCTGTAAGTTAATGCAAAATATAATGGTCCATGTTGAATGTCATAACAATGAAGTGGAAACGGAATGTTTAGGAGGAACCAGGGTTTGTCTTGAGACATGTTCAGTTGGCTAATACAGGGAGGGTGTCAGTATGATGTCATCATACCAGCCAGCAGTCATATACCATTTCATCTCAATAGTGAAATTTGGCCTCATTCCTCACCAAGTTTATCAAATCCATGACCTTTGCTTTATGACCCAGTGTCGCACAGATTCTCCCTCGCCCTCCGTTTGGAAAATCTGACCGTAATTCTATCCTCCTGATTCCTGCTTACAAGCAAAAATTAAAGCAGAAACTGCCAGTTACTCCGCGTCAGATGTCGCGGATGCTACACTACAGGACTGTTTTGCTAGCACAGATTGGAATATCTTCCGGGATTCATCCAATAGCATTGAGGAGTATACCACCTCAGTCACCGGCTTCATCAATAAGTGCCTCGATGACGTCGTCCATACAGTGACCGTACTTATATTTCCCAACCAGAAGCCATGGATTACAGGCAACATCCGAGCTAAAGGCTAGAGCTGCCACTTTCAATGAGCAGGACAATAATCTGGATGTTTATAAGAAATCCCGCTATGCCCCCAGATGAACCATCAAACAGGCAAAGCGTCAATACAGGACTAAGATTGAATCCTACTACACCGGCTCTGATGCTCGTCGGGTGTGGCAGGGCTTGAAAACTATTACGGACTGCAAAGGGAAACCCAGCTGCGAGCTGCCCAGTGACGCAAGCCTACCAGATGAGCTAAATGCCTTTTATGCTCTCTTCGAGGCAAGCAACACTGAAGCATGCATGAGAGCACCAGATGTTCCAGACGACTGTGTGATCACACTCGCTGTAGCCGATATGAGCAAAATCTTTAAACATGCCAACATTTACAAGGCCGCAGGGCCAGACGGATTACCAGGACGTGTACTCTGAGCATGCACGGACCAACTGCCAAGTGTCTTCACTGACATTTTCAACCTCTCCCTGACCGAGTCTGTAATACCTACATGTTTCAAACAGACCACCATAGTCCCTGTGCCCAAGAAAGCAAAGGTAACCTCCCTAAATGATTGCCGCCCCGTAGCACTCACGTCTGTAGCCATGAAGTGCTTTGAAAGGCTGGTCATGGCTCACATCAACACCATCATGCCAGAAACCCTAGACCCACTCCAATTTGCATACCGCCCCAACAGATCCACAGATGACACAATCTCAATTGCACTCTACACTGCCCTTTCCCACCTTGACAAAAGGAACACCTATGTGAGAATGCTGTTCATTGATTACAGCTCAGCGTTCAACACCATAGTGCCCTCAAAGCTCATCACTAAGCTAAGGACCCTGGGATTAAACACCTCTCTGGATCCTGAACTTCCTGGCGGGCTGCCCCCAGGTGGTAAGGGTAGGCAACAACACATCTGCCACGCTGATCCTCAACACTGGGGCCCCTCAGGGGTGCATGCTTAGTCCCCTCCTGTACTCCCTGTTCACCCACGACTGCATGGCCAAGCATGATTCCAACACCATCATTAAGTTTGCTGACGACAATAGTGGTAGGCCTGACAGCCTATAGGGATGAGGTCAGAGACCTGGCAGTGTGAGAGGTTGTTGTCCTGGCACCAATGTGAGCAAGACAAAGGAGCTGATCCTGGACTATAGGAATAGGAGGGCCGAACACGCCCCCATTCACATCGACGGGACTGAAGTGGAGCGGGTAGAGAGCTTCAGGTTTCTTAGTATCCACATCACCAACAAACTATCATGGTCCAAACACACCAAGACAGTTGTGAAGAGGGCACACTAACACCTTTTCCCTCTCAGGAGACTGAAAAGATTTGGCATAGGTCCTCAGATCCTCAAAAGGTTTTACAGCAGCACCATCGAGAGCATCCTGACCGGTTGCATCACCTTCTAGTATGGCAACTGCTTGCAATTCAGGACCTATATACTAGGCGTGTCAGAGGAAGGCCCCAAAAATTGTCAGACTACAGTCACCCAAGTCATAGACTGTTCTCTCTGCTACCGCATGGCAAGCGGTACCGGAGCGCCAAGTCTTGGACCGAAAGGCTCCTTAACAGCTCCTACCCCCCAAGCCATAAGACTGCTGAACAACTAATCAAATGGCCACCCAGGCAGTCTACACTTTGTTTTTACAGAGCTGCTACTCTCTGTTTATTAACTCTGCATAGTCACTTTACAAATGACTTCGAGAAACCTGTACCCCCAGTCATTGACTCGGTACCAGTACCCCCTTTATATAGCCTCATTAGTATGTACATTTCTTGTTACTTTTTGATTTGTTTAAATTTATTCTTTTTTTTAACCTTTATTTCTTGAACTGCATTGTTGGTTAAGGGCTTGTAAGTAAGCATTTCACCGTAATGCGACAAATACAATTTGATTCTGAGGAAAGGCTAGAGAGTCCTTCCCAGATGTGTATTGCCCTCCCTCATCATCATAAGAGAAGAGGAATGAGGACTTACATTCATGTGTTGAAAGTGCTTAGGCAGCTGGCAATCTGAGGAAGTGGCACGTCATCCAACTAGTGAATGTCAGATTAGGAAGTGGGTGTAGTTTTGGGAGAATATGATGTGAATACATTTGTGGGATGATGCAGGTTGGGTCTACTTTTCCTGGTGGAGTCCAGGTTGCACTGTGATCACTGATAATGCAGATGGAAAGCAAAGAGACTTTGTTATTCCTCACTCCACAATGAAGTCAGGTTGGGAGGCCAATGAAACTCATGTAACCCCTCTGCCAGCCTAAACCTGTGTATCGTTGTCAGCTTTTCTAAACGGGTTACTCCTAAAAGCAAACCTGATGCTGTTGTAGAATCAGGCTTAGTAACAGTCAGCCAGTCTGTCATCTGTCCAATAATCTCTCCTTTGTACTGCTGTAACAACCGCATTATACACTGTGCTATAGGGCCTGGTTCACAATGCTTAGCCCCGTATTGCTACTGTTGGGTTGTCTGCACTCACATACACTGTGATTAGTTTTGAGAACAGCTCTACAGCCTAGAGCCCCATTGGCAAATGGCCAGTGTCAAGATGATGTATCCATCTGCGATGGATGTCTCCTCTTTTCACTTGTACCCTGTATCTTTTCCTCACTAGCTATGGCTAACGCAGTGTAAATTACTGTTCTCAAAACAGAGCATCACTTAAGCCTCATACCCTGTGTAATGTGTAGGCCTACTGTATGCTGCATTATGCAACACAAAGAGGAGTGATTATGTGAAGTTTTAGTAGGGAAATGCATGAATATCAGTTATAGCCACATTTTATTGTCCACCTCGTTCAACGTCAAGGAATATATTTGTCCACTGCAATGTAATGATCATCCCACTTGTGCTGGCTAAATCAAACCTGGCAACTGCTCAAAATAAACCTCTCTCTCTCTACGCTTCCTTTCTCTCCTCTCCTTTTCTCTTTCTGTCTATCATGCTCTCTGCCTCTTCCCTGTCATCTGTCCCTTCAATCCTGTCTTCCTCAGTTGCTCATACTTTCTGTCAGCCCTAGCTGACTTTGCAACCTTCACTGTGTCACCTACACCACTTTGTCTATCCCCCCTGTCGTACACACACAAATCCATTTCCCTTGCTACAGCCTGTAGTTCATCCCTCCTTCCTCTACCTTTCTTTCTCTTTCGAACTCCATCTCTGCCAGCTAAAGGCAAAGTCTGTCCCTCCTTCCTCTATCCACTAAACTAGCATAAACACTTTAGCCACATTACCATAGGGGTTAGGCCAAAGCCCAGTGCTCAACAACAAGGAAAAGATGGGCATTCGATCTTGGTAGAACAATCACAATAATTGGCAGTTGCCTACACCAAAATCTCTAACATTGTCTAGTACCCTACCAACTGTTAAATGTGGATGGATACATCTTGGTTCTAGCGTCTAAAAAAATTACGGACACTGTTTATTTTCATGGATAGTATCCAAATTCAAGATAATAAGACCGTTGCTTGGTGCATCATATTGTACACTTAAGCCAGCATTGACTGAAGTCCCTTTCATGAAGCTGTCAGCCTCGCCCAGTAGGGAGTCTTGGATATTTATAACTTTAGATATCTTAATCTCCTTCAAGTGTCTGTCATTATTTTTTTTCTCTCATTTCAACAGTTAGGTCTCTCGTCTTTTCCTGTGTTGTTGTCCGCCAGTTTGGCAATAGGCTAATCCTTTACATTTTGACGAGGCCCACGGGAGACAGTTTTCCAGAAATCCTGGGAAGCTGCTGTATGTTGAAGCGCAAGTCAGTTATCACACCAATACCTGGAGACGTTTGAATTTGAATTCTAATACTTCAGCAGCAACGGAGAGAGAAGAGTGCTGCTGAAGCCGTCTGAAGCAGGTCTCTTTATTAGAGAGAGGCAGAACCGACTCTCTGAGCAGGCTTTAAATAGAAGCGTCGTTTGAAATAACAATTTCTCAGGAGTGCTGACAGAGAGACAGTGCCAGCCACGTGGCTCAATGGACGCTGCTGGAGCGGAATTAACAGGGCTGGTAGCATGAACCTTGGTGTTCGGGCCACCGAGGCCTTGGAATCGGTTTGGCTCTCTGACTTTGGGTGAACCAACCAGAACTGTTATTAGAATCTTCTGTGGTCTTGAGAGTGGTGTGTCTTCCTTGCCCTGAGGTATTACCAGGGTGAATTCAGACACCCTGGACAATGTTACGTTGTGACGTGGTCAGGGGACCATGTAGCCTGAGAGGCTGTCTGTGTTGGTTTTGTTCTCGACCCCTTTTAGTTTGTTATGGCCTAGGAAAGTGAGTAGGAGAGTGACTAGCAGAGGAAAACTTTTTGTTTGAATTGAGACTAGGTAGGCCTAGTTGTGTTGTTTTTTTTGGAGTAAGCGAAATGACTAACCTTTCCCACTGTGGTTGCCTGTATCAAGTTTCCTGAATTTAATTGTGGATGGCATTTAGATTGATCAAAGCATTATCAAGGATCAACTCTGGAAGTTATCCACATCGAAGACACTCTTGCTCCCTGATCATTTTAGTTCTGCCAGTCTGTGTTGCAACATCAGCAAGACAATGTTTAAGAACTACTTTGAAAATCCCAGAGTCAAATATAGAACAACACATGGGGCATGCTGTTTACTATTGACTTGCTGAATACAAAGTGATGAATAAAAAAATTAAACACAGTATCCACATGAAGCTTATTAGGTAGGCTTAGGCCTGATCTGTATCAACCTTATACCTGTTCCTCAGGTATACCATGCCTCAGAATGTCTCAGCCAGGCCATGTTTAGGTTGGATTGTTGACCTAGTTTGTCTACTATCCCCAGACCGCTGTTTATGACCCCCCCCCCCCCCCTTGCCGAGTCATGACTCGTGTCATCTAGAGAGGTGTCATTAAGTGTTTCTCAACCCCTGGACTGTGGACTGGCACTGGCCCATGAGATGTCACTTACTCGTACATCCCATGATCTAACACCAATTTTAGTCTACCCTCTAGTGCTAGTTTTAGTTAAGTAGCACTGACTCCAAGAAGGAGGAGCATAGCTTGTCGATTCCTGATAACTGCCAAAAACACTGGTGTAGGTCATGCCTTCTCTTTAGTGGTCTAATGGGCCAAGATCACCTTCATAACAACATGCTGATTGGACAGAGAAGGATTTGTCCCCCCACCACCCTACAATATTTAATCATCATACCCTTCAAGTTAAGTTTACACTAATGGAAGGGCCCCCTATCGTGTTGTTCCACTATCGCTCTTCTAGGCCTACACTTTTTTTCTCCAAGCAGCTCTGTTAAGTCAGAGTTGTGGTCTTTGGTAAACAGTTTGCGATAATGGCTTTTTCTCACTGTTGTCAACACTTTGGATAATGCTTTTTATTGTGGTGAGCTTGTGAAATGACCATTGTGGTACAGTACTCCCCTCTGGGCCTAACTCTGTTCACGGTGTGTGTGTGTGTGTGTAGGCTATGCACACGTGTGTGTCAATGTATGTCCCCTCTTAACGTCATCACGTGCTTGCCCCGTGCACACAAAAGGGGCATTGTGGGCCGGCCGGGCCTCCATTTTAGAATGGTATTGTGGCGATGCCCCTGAGTTGGTGTGGGCGTGTTTTTCCCAGCTACCAGGCATCTCTCTCCCTGTCGCTGACTTCCTGCAACATCTCGCTGGGAAGAGCGACCCTGAATACCACCTCTGTCACTAGCTGTGGCTCTGGTTGAAGGCCAGCTATGGGCAGCAGCATTCTGACAAGAGCAAAGGCACTGCCTCTGGACAGCATTCATCCCTAACAACTTTATCTTAAGCATTGTTTTGACAGGCAAATCAATCACATTTATTTCAATCAAATTTATTTATAAAGCCCTTCTTACATCAGCTGGTGTCACAAAGTGCTGTACAGAAACCCAGCCTAAAACCCCAAACAGTAAACAATGCAGGTGTAGAAGCTCGGTGGCTCGGAAAAACTCCCCAAATCAGCTGGAAAGCATATTTTGAGGAAGAATGTATGGCATTAAGTTGCAAGATACAAGTGTTCATAACAGCTGTTAGCACTGTACATTCTGCTGTATTTCAAATACATTTTGTGAGTGCTGTGGTGAGTATTGGAAATTATCTGGAAGTTTTTTTTAAAAGATCTCCACACTTTTGTGCTGTCAGAATGTTCCCCCAGGTATTACATAACACAAAGTAAAAATCTGTTCTTTCGAGGGTGTTATTGACAAAGCTATGAAGAAATGTTGACATGTGAAATGATGCGTGTAGCACCTCTTTACACACATCATTTCACACATTCTCAAACATGTCAGGAGTTTGAGAACCTGCTGTATAGGAAGAGTGAGAGTGCCTGTCTGCCAGTTCGGGGGCAGGATGTCTAGCTGCCAAGCCTGAACAGAGCTCTCCTTGTCTGTTTGGGGTGTCCTTATCAGGAGCTCACACCTGTAGAGATGTGGGGGTGCGGGTTGAGTGTTGTCACTGCACTGGCTCAGAAATAACTCTTCTCAATCGGTTGGAGGCAAGGCTAAACTGTAATTCACATACACAGTGAGCTATAACTAACTGCTTTATTTGACTGATATGGGGATTTAACCTACGTAAGGTAGAGTCAATTTCTCCTTTCCTAGAAAATGTTCATTGAAATGACTCATTCCTCAGTAGCTTGCATTAGAGGTTTATACTCTTGTGGAAATATATATTCAAGCCTTCCAGCCTAGCTGGTGCTCAATAATAGCAGGTGAATTAAAAGAAGAACCAAACTCATGACCTGTTTTTCAAATATCTTGTGGCTCTTTTTATTTCCTGCTTGTTTGAACCTACTTTTCTGAGGAGGTTGAGGCATGATGTGAGTGGCTGGAAGGCTTTCAGTTGCAGTTTTGTATCTGAGCATTAGCTAGCCTATTTTGACAAATTGTGTAAGCCACTGTTTCTCAATGAATTCTTGGTGAACCCTCAGGGTGCACACAACAGACTTTGTTTTGTATGTTTAAGTATTGTATCACCCCACTGAATAATAACATCAGTAAATTATTATAATATCTGGAAAGCAGCCAGAGGGAGAGGCTGGCTGACATGTTCAAGATGCAATACAGACTAGATGGCGAACTGGGTAGCGACCCGAATTCATGTGCTCAACTTGTTTGAATCTTATGTCATCTGTGTACGCCTGTGGATGTTTTTCATGAGTTATGACTCAAACTCTGACATTAGTTCAACCAAGCAGGGATGCACAACTCTAGTCCTTGACGGCCGCACTTGTTATCAGTCAGGGAGGAAAGAACTAGCAGAATGACAGACTGAACCCCTGCCCTAAAACAACCCCTCTCCTTCAGTAGTAGGCCATGGTCTAATACTTCACATTGATGTCAGCTCGTATGATTATGGTGGTGGTCCACTGCTTCCAGGCTGAAGTGCACTGTCAGACACGTCATAATTCTGGGGAATAAGACCTTTACTTCTCTCTTGTTGCTTGTCTAATTATGGCGTATTCAATTCTATATCTATGATGCACTGGGTTTCATACGAATGGGTCTTCAAAAGCCTCTTGTCAGGATGTGGGCGCTCTAGTCCCAGAGCTTGCTCTCTCTTTTGCTCTCTCTCTCTCTCTCTCTCTCGCTCAAACCACTGACAGTTTTAATGAATTCATTTCTTAGTTATACTGACAAGCATATTGAAATAACTTGCAGTCGCAAGGATTGTGACTAATATTAAGACATGTTGGACATTGGGGCAATCCAGTACTCAAAAGGGGTTTTCCAGTGTGTGTGTTTGTGTGTACATTCGCAAGCGTGTGTGTGTGTGAGAGATAGAATGTGCACGTTACCATGCACGTAGGGTATTATGAAAAAGGGAACCAGCTATTATTAGCCTACATCAGCAATTTCTGAAAACCCTGAGGTTCAGTGTCCTTGACAAGCTCCCAGCAGGGCAAAGTCCTTTTATTATAGTACCATTGTAGGCCTTAGGGCCTAACAGATCCTTTATACTGGTGTGTTTGTTTTGCATCAAATGCTGGACTGAAATATTTATTTTCATAAGACATTAATAATACTCAAAATACTCAAACTTTTGGGACGGTAACACATTTTTTGTTGTTTTGGCTCTGTACTCCAGCACATTCAATTTGAAATAATACAATGACTATGTAGTTAAAGTGCAGACTGTCCGCTTTAATTTGAGGATATTTTAATACATGTCGGGTGAACTGTTTAGAAATTGGATGACATTTTGATGCTACCATTATTACGGATAATCCTGAATGAATTGTGAATAATGATGAGTGAGAAAGTTAGAGATGCACACATATCATACCCCGAAGATGTGCTAACCTCTCAACATTACAATAACAGGGGGTCAGCATTATTGGAGGGGGGGATGTATTATATTTAGGTGCGTCTAACTTGCTCACTCATTGTTCACAATTCATTCAGGATTGTCCGTAATCATGCATCCACATATAAGTGAATTTGTCCCAATACTTTTGGTCCCCTAAAATGGGGGAACTATGTACAAAAACAGTTCTAAACGGTTCACTAAATGGATGAAAATACCCTCAAATTAAATCTGACAGTCTGCACTTTAACCTCAAAGTTATTGTATTCGTTGTATAATTTCAAATCCAAAGTGCTGGAGTACAGAGCCAAAACAACACAAAATTGTCATTTTGGAGCTCACTGTATATTATCACCTCCTGTAGCCTGTCATAATTCCCTCCCTGGAGAACTGTCACCGTGCTCCATTGTCACTAGGAAGCTACTGATGAACTCTTGGAATATAACAGGAAACAGGCTGCCAGTGGCCACTTCCTGTTTGCCAGTTAACCTTTGGAGCCCAACCTCCATCGATTTCCTCTATTCTCACTTTTTCAAGACCCTTTTAGTAATTCTCTCACTCTCTAGGCATGCATAGTACTCTTACGCGTTAGATGTGCTAAATACTAGTGATTAGAGGTCGACCGATTAATCGGAATGGCAGATTAATTAGGGACGATTTCAAGTTTTCATAACAATCAGTAATCGTCATTTTTGGACACCGATTATGGCCGATTACATTGCACTTCACGAGGAGACTGCGTGGCAGGCTGACTACCTGTTATGCGAGTGCAGCAAGGAGCCAAGGTAAGGTGCTAGCTAGCATTAAACTTATCTTATAAAAAACAATCAATCTTAACATAATCACTAGTTAACTTCACATGGTTGATGATATTACTAGTTTAGCTTGTCCTGTGTTGCATATAATCGATGCAGTGCCTGTTAATTTATCATTGAATCACAGCATACTTCGCCAATCGGGTGATTTAACAAGCTCATTCGCGAAAAAAAAACCTGTCGTTGCACCAATGTGTACCTAACCATAAACATCAATGCCTTTCTTAAAATCAATACACACGTCTATATTTTTAAACCTGCATATTTAGTTAATATTGCCTGCTAACATGAATTTCTTTTAACTAGGGAAATTGTGTCACTTCTCTTGCGTTCTGTGCAAGCAGAGTCAGGGTATATGCAGCCGTTTGGGCCGCCTGGCTTGTTGCGAACTGTGTGAAGTCAATTTCTTCAAAGACCGTAATTAATTTGCCAGAATTGTACAGAATTATGACATAACATTGAAGGTTGTGCAATGAAACAGCAATATTTAGACTTAGGGATGCCACTCGTTAGATAAAATACAGAAAGGTTCCGTATTTCACTGAAAGAATAAACGTTTTGTTTTTGAAATTATAGTTTCCGGATTTTACCATATTAATGACCTAAGGCTCGTATTTCTGTGTTATATTATAATCAAGTCTATGATTTGATAGAGCAGTCTGACTGAGCGGTGGTAGGCAGCAGCAGGCTCGTAAGCATTCATTCAAACAGCACTTTCCTGCATTTGCCAGCAGCTCTTCGCTGTGCTTCAAGCCATGCGCTGTTTATGACTTCAAGCCTATCAACTCCCGAGATTAGGCTGGCAATACTAAAGTACCTATTAGAACATCCAATAGTCAAAGGTATATGAAATACAAATGGTATAGAGAGAAATAGTCCTATAATAACTATAACCTAAAGCTTCTTACATGGGAATATTGAAGACTCATGTTAAAAGGAACCACCATATGTTCTGAGCAAGGAACTTAAACGTTAGCTTTTTTACATGGCATATATTGCATTTTTACTTTCTTCTCCAACACTTTGTTTTTGCATTATTCAAACCAAATTGAACAGGTTTCATTATTTATTTGAGACTAAATAGATTTTATTGATGTATTATATTAAGTTAAAATAAGTGTTCATTCAGTATTGTTGTAATTGTCATTATTACAAATATATATACCGATTTAATCGGTATCGTCTTTCTTTTGGTCCTCCAATAATCGGTATCGGCGTTGAAAAATCATAATCGGTCGACCTCTACTAGTGATGCACCGATATGACACTTGTGGCCGATACCGATATCCAATATTTTCCTTACAAAAAAAACGATATCGATATCCGATATTTTTTTTAGCAGCCTTTTAAGCATTCTAGTACAGTCAAATAGTTAACACACACACACACGGACGCAGCGGTCTAAGGCACTGCATCTCAGTGCAAGAGGCGTCACTACAGTCCCTGGGTCGAATCTAGGCTGTATCACATCCGGCTGTGATTGGGAGTCCTATAGGGCGGCACACAATTGGCCCAGCGTCGTCGGGTTTGGCCAGGGTAGGCTGTCATTGTAATTAAGAATTTGTTCTTAACTGACTTGCCTAGTTAAATAAAGGTTACACACACGCACTGACCAAAAAGTTATTTTGTTGGCATTTACGTATGTCCCCATTACCAGTAAAACATAATCGAAACCTATGTATTTCACTTACTTGCTGTGCTATTTCGTTGTTCAGTCGTTTTATTCTCAACCAGGATTTCTACGGAACGCCGTTTGGCTCTTTCTGGGTCAAAAAAAGATGCTATTTAATGTGTCAAATAACACTTTGTCGTGTCAAGTAAGTTTGTAGACCAATCTGGACCTGAATATGACTGCAAGTCATATAATAATTTAACGTACATTTTTTTACATAGTGTAATAACTATCATTTCATATGTCACAACGATTCATCGATACGTATGCTATGATGCTGGTAAAGTTGTCTCGCTCACCTACAGTGCTGGTCATAAAAAAAAAAAGCTTGCTAGCTCGTGGATGCAAACAATGTTCTTCCCCAAAAACATAGCAAAATGACATCTGTTTCAGTAGCAATAGTTTGCTAGCTAACTATATAGCTAGGTGTCATCATCTAAAATAACCCTAATTTATAAGACAGTTCTTATTTCATTAATGGTGGTCGGATAATAGTGGACTTTGCGGTTAGCCTTCAAAATAATAGTATGGCATAATTCTACTATGTATTAATTTGCATCACTGTCAATGACATACTTTTATTTTGAAGGCAAACCGCAAATTCCACTTGTGGCTAATCGTTACTATAGCTAGCTTCACAACACATAAACCGGTCCGGTCGAGCCTCACTAGCCAGATAAAGCTAGCTGGCTGCTTATAACGTTAGCTTTGGGCAACAGGGTTAAGTAGCTGGCTAGCTATTTATTTTCATGAACTGAAGTTAAATTTAAATTGGCGAACAAGTGGTAACCTAGCTAATACTTACTCACAAGGATTCCTAAATCATTGCTAAGAATAATAAAAATGACTGCAGTTTCTACTGGTCATTGTTTTCAGGCTGGTTGTATTGTTGCTAACTAGGTACCAAGCTAAATCTAGCTACCCCAGAAGTTTCGGTTGAATAAATTATGCTTTATTACCAACGTGGTATTGTAAACACATCGTTCGTGGCCGGTGTTTGCTGTCTTTTTCGTACATCTTTGACAGTGCAACTGTATCTTTTTTTGACATGCAAAGACCCAAACGGCGTTCCATAGTATGTATGTCGCGAAGCTAATAGCAGTGACGCTATTACTGTGTAACTCCGGTAGAGCAACATCGGAAAAATAGCGCACTTCGTAGTGTTAACCGGTGCTCGACCTATCGGCGACAGCAAACATCCCCAACGACAGAGGATTGTCAAGGGCAATGAATTCCATTATCTTGGCTGTAATGGATTTCACCTTTTGAGTTGTCTCGCTGAAAATGTGTTACTCTTTCAAATGACTGCTTGACTTGTTGACTGCTCGATCCACAGATTGACAAAGCAAACGCAACACACACTGTCCTGTCTTCCTAGCAGTGACTTAACGACTCATCCACTCTGTGAGGAAGGCCTATCCATCCTGTATAAATGCTCTCTAGACAGTAATGCTCCCTCTGAAAGGATTGGAGAGGGAATCCACATTATTTGTTTCCAATAATTCGCTGAATCGGTTTTAGTTTTTTTATTAGCTTTTAAATAGATTTGATGTATTTGTTGGCGTTTGGTTTGGTTTACCTTACTAGCGATGTTGGCTAGCTAGCTTTGAATGCTGCAGCACTACAGAAGCAAATAGGACTGCATTAGCAGAGATGGCTTGCAGTAGTGAAGATTGTCCAATACTCTGACGGTCACAAAATGTATGGTGTGCCTGTGCGCCAGTGGCAGGAGTGGCATCTACAAAGGGTTAGGGTAGGGATAGACTTAGCTACGAAGCCCAACGCACAGAGAGGAAGTTGGGAATGGAGAGGTGTGTTCTGTGCTGCTGAGGCTACGGACCTCCGCTGACCATCCGAAGTGCAAGCCTGATCCCATCCATGACTTCTTAACTTTCTTGATTTGCCAACTGTATCACATTTATTTTTGTTTTGTTTTCTTGTTGTATTTCCTGATACATATGAAATCCAACTTTTAGTTGCCATGTATACTGAAATAAACAAACTAAACTAATGGGTGGGGAGAGGATGAGTGGTAATTGGTGGGATCTCCCCTCAGCAGAACTCGGCAGCTTATTGTTGACCCTCAGACTACCTCTCAGACGGGTCATATCTGTATGAAATGTGAATGACTCAAGGCCTTATAGTCAAAAATAAATACTTGTGTGTGTGGTACTGTGTGGCATCCTCGTGCAATGATATTATCACTCTCCTGGTTGTTTATCTATTGCCAATGATGAGAACCAAATATTGTCAGTCTGAATAATGTTTTGTTTCTATAAGACTGTCGGAAGGAAGGAATCCATTCATCATCAACTGCTCAGCCAGATGTATGTTTACATAAGCAAGATCGCACAATCTCACCTTGATTCCCCCTCCCTCTACTTCTCGCTCTCTTTTTCTCCCCCTCTCTCTCCCTCTCTCTCCACAGCAGTTGGCAGACAGGCGGCATGACGGAGGAGAAATGCCCCCAGCTAGTGGACTACTTTGTGGTGGCAGGGCTGGCTCCGGGGGGCTCGGCCCCACTGGACGACGAGGGCCAGCAGAGAGGGGGCCGGGTGGTGGAGCCCGTCACAGACCTGGTGGTGATCGCCCGGGGCTTGGGGGAGGAGGTGCCCGAGGGCTTCACCTGCATCGAGAAGACCCAGGGGGGCCACCCGGCCGAGCTGAGCGCCGGACTCATCAACAACCCCCACATGTACCTGTGTTACCGCCGTGGGCATGACAAGCCACCCATCCTCGACCTCGGGTGAGACACTCAAGCAGTGATGAAAAAAATGGCCATTCTATTCTAATGTGTGCTGGAGTCAGACATTAGCCACAACATCAATTTAAAGCTATGCATGGTGCTTGGAGTTCACATACTGGAGTTCACATACTGTAGCTAATACATAACAATGCTTTGAGCTTGCATTATGCAATTATCAACATACTGCATGCTGTAACCATGTTCGTCTGACCACAAAGGTTTTATTGTATGCTATTGCTATGTAGCCCTGAAGCGCCATCATCATTAAATTAAGCATGTCTGGCTAAGCCATACATGACTGCAAAATGTAATTGTATACATACCCATAGATTCTTTAATGGAAAGAGCTATGCACGTCACATGATACATTAATTCTGGACAAAGTGCGGGATGTCTTCTAAACATGAAAAGAAAAGCTTTCCTGATTGAGTGATAGAAATTGGTTTCTGTGAACTGTATAACGAGTGACATTGACTGACTCATTGTCCTGACTCTGCCCGGTCCCCAGGGTGCTGTACGAGGGCAAAGAGGTGGTGAAGCAGGGCTGGTACGTGATCGAGACCACCCCCTACAGCCGCTCAGCCAGCTTGAGCTCCGGGGGGCCCGCCACCCACCGCACCTTCCTAACTTACCGCCGGGCCCCAGAGTCCCAGGCCCTCCACACCCTGGGGGTCACAGACATCTCCCTCCTTCTGCCCAGCAAGGGGGAGGTGGCCGCCCACACCTTCTGCCGGGTGGAGAAGAACCTCAACACTGGCATAGTGGGTTTGAAGCACTCTACTTTCTACTCTGTTTTTTTTTACTTAATTCTTAATCTCTCTCGCTTTCCCTCCATCCCTCTCTCTCTCACTGTGCTTTGTTGATTTGGCTCCACAGTGGGGTCCAGCCTTATACCTGTGCTACAAGAGAGCTGTAGCCAAAGCCAATGCCCTAGTCTATGAAGCAGGTGAGTGTAGACTGTTCCATTCTGATGGTATCACAGCACTCATTCTGCTGCGTCGCCGTATGTGACGTTGTAAACAGAGAAGGCCTATTGACCTACTTCTCACAATTAAATATATTTAGAAGTAGAAAGAGCTACCAAAAATGAAAGTCTCTCTGTAGTCAGTAATCAAAATGGTACTTTTATTAACCGTCTGTCTCTGTGTGTGTGTTTCCCAGGTCTGATCAGTCGGTATCCGGAAGCGGACGTGGAGTCGTTCCCCCTGCCAGAGTCTGTGCCTATGTTCTGTCTGCCCATGGGTGTGACGGTGGAGAGCTGGCCCCTCAACACCAAGTACCAGCTCCCTGTCTTCTCTACCTTCGTCCTCACTAGCGCCTGTGGCGACAAGGTGGGTCCGCCTACCTGCCTCCTTCTCACACACACTCTCCAACACTCTAACACTGCGCAGTGGCTGAGCTTTTGAATCCATTGGTTTATGTGTTAAGCTGTGTAGGAAGGTTCTCTATATAATATCAGGTGAATGTATAATTTATTTTAGCTCGTTGCAAGTCACCGGTTCAGTCAATTTCAACAAATGACAGTAACTTAAGATGTCATTATTTGTCAGACATTGAAATACTTCACTCCATCCATGATGTCTGCAGTAACAGTGATAATCATAATGGTAATAGTAAAGTTTCCTAATTCATATTAAATCCAGACAACAAGCAAACATTTTTCTAATAAAAGCTCAGTTTATTCCAAAAAGTAAATCATATCATCCTATTAGGATGTTCCCAGGATGAACCTGAACCCTTTCTTCAACTGTTTCCAGACCCTCCTCAGACCTATTTCCAGCCAAATCACCCCTGTACTCTTTCCCTGCTCCATCATCTCCATCCTGTTCCCCTTTCCTTTCTCTGTTCCCTATCCTTCATTTTCTGCTCTTTCCTCTCAGCCTTGCTCTCAAGCCGTGTTTTCTTATCCCCTGCCTTGTCCTGTCACCTGGGGGACCTGGCCATTGTTTTTCTAAGAAAGATAACAAGTGTTGTTTAACTGCAGTAACAACAGCATACTAGTATAGCTACTGATTTCTTGTTTACTTGTACTACTGCTACTACTGTATTCATTCTAAAATGGCTACGTTGAAGAGATGATAGTTTACTCAACAGAAGGATAGTACAGTAGAAACAACATTATAGTGCTGAAATAAACTCAGCAAAAAAAGAAACGTCCTCACTGTCAAATGCGTTTATTTTCAGAAAACTTAACATGTGTAAATATTTGTATGAACATAAGATTCAACAACTGAGACATGAACTGAACAAGTTCCACAGACATGTGATTAACAGAAATGGAATGTGTCCCTGAACAAAGCGGGGGTCAAAATCAAAAGTAACAATCAGTATCTGGTGTGGCCACCAGCTGCATTAAGTACTGCAGTGCATCTCCTCCTCATGGACTGCTCCAGATTTCCCAGTTCTTGCTGTGAGATGTTACCCCACTCTTCCACCAAGGCACCTGCAAGTTCCCAGACATTTCTGGGGGGAATGGCCCTAGCCCTCACCCTCCGATCCAACAGGTCCCAGACGTGCTCAATGAGATTGAGATCCGGGCTCTTCACTGGCCATGGCAGAACACTGAGATTCCTGTCTTGCAGGAAATCACGCACTGAATGAGCAGTATGGCTGGTGGCGTTGTCATGCTGGAGGGTCATGTCAGGATGAGCCTGCAGGAAGGGTACCACATGAGGGAGGAGGATGTCTTCCCTGTAACGCACAGCGTTGAGATTGCCTGCAATGACAACAAGCTCAGTCCAATGATGCTGTGACACACCGCCCCAGACCATGACGGACCCTCCACCTCCAAATTGATCCCACTCCAGAGTACAGGCCTTGGTGTAACGCTCATTCCTTCGACGATAAACGCGAATCCGACCAGCACCCCTGGTGAGACAAAACCGCGACTCGTCAGTGAAGAGCACTTTTTGCCAGTCCTTTCTGGTCAGGCGACGGTGGGTTTGTGCCCATAGGCGACGTTGCCGGTGATGTCTGGTGAGGACCTGCCTTACAACAAGCCTTCAAGCCCTCAGTCCAGCCTCTCTCAGCCTGTTGCGGACAGTCTGAGCACTGATGGAGGGATTGTGCGTTCCTGGTGTAACTCTGGAAGTTGTTGTTGCCATCCTGTACTTGTCCCGCAGGTGTGAAGTTTGGATGTACCGATTCTGTGCATGTGTTACACGTGATCTGCCACTGCGAGGACGATCAGTCCGTCCTGTCTCCCTGTAGCGCTGTCTTAGGCGTCTCACAGTACGGACAGTACAATTTATTGCCCTGGCCACATTTGCAGTCCTCATGCCTCCTTGCAGCATACCTAAGGCACATTCACGCTGATGAGCAGGGACCTTGGGCATCTTTCTTTTGGTGTTTTTCAGAGTCAGTAGAAAGGCCTCTTTAGTGTCCTACGTTTTCATAAATGTGACCTGTAAGCTGTTAGTGTCTTAACGACCGTTCCACAGGTGCATGTTCATTAATTGTTTATGGTTCATTGAACAAGCATGGGAAACAGTGTTTAAACGCTTTACAATGAAGTTCTGTGACGTTATTTGGATTTTTACTAATTATCTTTGAAAGACAGGGTCCTTTAAAAGGGATGTTTATTTTTTTGCTAAGTTTAGTCACTAAAGCTCACCTTTGATTGACCACCCTTTGTTTCTCCGTCTTTCTCTGTGGACAAATCCTGGACTCGCCAAGCCATGTCCTCTAGCAATCCATCCATCTTGGCTAGGTATCTACCCTCTACTTCCAGTTTTCTGTCTCCATAAGATCTCCCTCTTTTTGATCTTTCTCCTCTTGTCCTCCAACCACTCCCTTTCTCTCTTGAACATTCTGTCACATTTCTGTTCAAAAAGGGTTAGGTCCTGTTTTTTCCTCATGTGATCTCCCTCTGCCTTCTGAGGGTGCTCTACTGTTTGAGAGTCAGTGCAGGTTCCACTGTTTGGGAGTCAGTGCAGGTTCCACTGTTTGGGAGTCAGTGCAGGTTCCACTGTTTGGGAGTCAGTGCAGGTTCCACTGTTTGGGAGTCAGTGCAGGTTCCACTGTTTGGGAGTCAGTGCAGGTTCCACTGTTTGGGAGTCAGTGCAGGTTCCACTGTTTGGGAGTCAGTGCAGGTTCCACTGTTTGGGCGTCAGTGCAGGTTTCACTGTTTGGGAGTCAGTGCAGGTTCCACTGTTTGGGAGTCAGTGCAGGTTCCACTGTTTGGGAGTCAGTGCAGGTTCCACTGTTTGGGCGTCAGTGCAGGTTTCACTGTTTGGGAGTCCGTGCCATCTCTCTCCTTTGTATGGATCTGTTAAGACAAAATGAAACTACTATAAGCCTATATGGAAATTTAGCCGAGACCACTTTCACATTTGCCTTCACTTGAAACGGAGCAGAAAAGCGAATCAGAAAATGCCAGTGTTTACTGAAGTTGGGCAGTGGTGTGGAACGACCTCTCTGATGGCTGACAATTTTCTTGTCGTCCTGAAAAAAGAAAATGTTTCCATATAATCATGCAAACAAGACCTTTACATTGATCAAGAATGGTTAGCATATGGCAATAGGCTGTAGTGTTTTGGTAATATTTGTGAGTTCTTATTTTTTATACTCAGTTATTGGCCTTCTTGGGCGGATAGACGCACTGCGTCAGCAATTCATTACATTCCCCTCTGCCTTCTGTGGGTGTTTGGGTCACAGAGTCAGTGCAAATGGAACAACACTTAGCCTATATGAAGAGTATAGCCAAGACCACTCTCACATTTGCCTTCACTCGAAACAGATCTGAAAAATGAAAATGCCAGTGCCATAATGAATGTATGGGCTGGTTTACCGAAGTTGGGCAGTGACGTCTGGTCCTGCATCTGCCTCTCACGGCAGACAGTTTTTCTCGTCTTCCTGAATAAAGAGAAGGTTTCAATTATCATTATGGGGGTGTGGGGTTATGGGGGTGCCACAGGGTTCAATTCTTGGGCCGACTCTCTTCTCTGTATATATCAATGATGTCGCTCTTGCTGCTGGTGAGTCTCTGATCCACCTCTACGCAGACGACATCATTCTGTATACTTCTGGCCCATCTTTGGACACTGTGTTAACAAACCTCCAGACGAGCTTCAATGCCATACAGCTCTCCTTCCGTGGCCTACAACTGCTCTTAAATACAAGTAAAACTAAATGCATGCTCTTCAACTGATCACTGCCTGCACCTGCCCGCCCGTCCAGCATCACTACTCTGGACGGTTCTGACTTAGAATATGTGGACAACTACAAATACCTAGGTGTCTGGTTAGACTGTAAACTCTCCTTCCAGACTCACATAAAACATCTCCAATCCAAAGTAAATCTAGAATTGGCTTCCTATTTCGCAACAAAGCATCCTTCACTCATGCTGCCAAACATACCCTTGTAAAACTGACCATCTTACCGATCCTCGATTTTGGCGATGTCATTTACAAAATAGCCTCCAACACCCTACTCAACAAATTGGATGCAGTCTATCACAGTGCCATCCATTTTGTCACCAAAGCCCCATATACTACCCACCACTGCGACCTGTACACTCTCGTTGGCTGGCCCTCGCTTCATACTCGTCGCCAAACCCACTAGCTCTAGGTCATCTACAAGGCCCTGCTAGGTAAAGTCCCGCCTTATCTCTGCTCGCTGATCACCATAGCTGCACCCACCCGTAACACGCATTCCAGCAGGTATATCTCACTTGTCACCCCCAAAGCCAATTCCTCCTTTGGCCGCATCTCCTTCCAGTTCTCTGCTGCCAATGACTGGAACGAACTACAAAAATCTCTGAAACTGGAAACGCTTATCTCCCTCACTAGCTTTAAGAACCAGCTGTCAGAGCAGCTCACAGATCACTGCACCTGTACATAGCCCATCTATAAATAGCCCAAACAACTACCTCTTCCCCTACTGTATTTATTTATTTATTTATTTATTTATTTATTTTGCTCCTTTGCACCCCAGTATTTCTACTTTGCACACTCATCTACTGTCAAATCTACCATTCGAGTGTTTTTAATTGCTATATTGTATTTACTTCTCCACCATGGCCTATTTATTGCCTTTACCTCCCTTATCTCACCTCATTTGCTCACATTGTATAGACTTATTTTTCTACTGTATTATTGACTGTATGTTTGTTTTACTCCATGAGTAACTCTGTGTTGTTATGTGTCGAACTGCTTTGCTTTATCTTGGCCAGGTCGCAGTTGTAAATGAGAACTTGTTCTCAACTTGCCTACCTGGTTAAATAAAGGTGAAATAAAAAAAATTAAATTATGACAAGCACATGACATGGATCAAGAATGATTGGCGTATGGCTTGAGATTAAGAATTGAGATTAGGGTAGCATGTTTTTAAAGCTTTTTTGAATGTTTTTTTTACTCACAGTTATTGCCATTCTTTGAGGGATAGACGACACACTCCGTCTGCGAGTCATAACGTCCCTCTCTGCGTTCTGAGAGTAGTCCACTTCTTGGGACACAGCCAGTGCCATCTCTCTCTTTTGTATGGATCTGTTAAGACAATGAAATAACTGTTAGCCTAGATTGAAAGTTGAGGCGGAACCAGTTGTAAAAATAAATAAATAACTTTTCAGAAAATGTCAGTGTTCCTCCATACTGTATTAACCAATGAGTGTAAGGGCTGGTTTACCAAAATTGGGCAGTGGCGTCTGATCCTGGATCTGCCTCGCTCACGGCAGACAGATTTCTCATCCTCCTGAAAATAGAACATGTTTTATGAACATGACATGGATCAAGAATGACTTGCATATGGCATCAGATTAAGACTTCTACGATTAGGCTATCGTGTTAAAACAACATTTTCATATGATTATTTTAACTTACAGATCTTGCCCTTCTTCGAGGGACAGACGCACTACGTCCACAATTCATTATGTCCTTTTCTGCCTTCTGAGGCTGTTTCACTGTTTGGGTCACAGAGTCAGTGCCTTCTCTCCTTTTTCTATGGACAAAATTAAACAACTCTCAGGCAAGACCACTCTCAAATTTGCTTTCATTTGAAACAGAACTGAAAAGGTTTATTACGGAACATCTGTGTTACTTATAAGTACAGTCTTATGTATTGGCTGGTTTACTGAAGTAGGGCAGTGGCATCTAGCCCTGGATCGGCCTCTCCCACGGCTGACAATTTTCTCTTCATCAGAAACTGCACTTCTTCGGGACATGGACACACTTAGTCCTCGATTCATTGCTTTGTTGAACAGAGGGTCCAATGAATGTGAAAAATCTGCGGAAATAGCAAGGTTGTCTCTTCAAAGGATTTTTCACAGACTGACGATTTTGGAGTATGATGTCCCATTGTTTTTGTTTGATGATATAGTATTCATCACTATGGTAACTCAGAACTCATCTGATTATGATCAGGGAATCAGCATTATGAGTGATGACATCACAATGACATGCCAGTGAGGCAACCAAATTCTAGAACCAAATGGGCTGAAATATTTCTAATTCTACAAAATGCCATGTCCTACGGTGGCTGAGAATGTTCAGAAATACACACAAATAAATGTATATCAAGTGTGACATATTAACATTGACAAGTTATAATGTTGATAAATACCAACTATCTGTTGATTGACTTGTGTGTAGTTATTTACCAATGCAGCTATTCAATATCATGCTTGCCAACCTAAATTACATGTTTTAAATTGGCCCACTATTTAGACTTTGTCTGCGACAGCAGCAAGAAAAACAACAACAAAACCATTGAGATGGAAATGACTCCAGTATGAACTCGCTCACAGTTTAATAAAAAAAAAATCTATCTAGCATTTGCTAAATGCTAACTGTTCACGCAGTTCAAAGCATCTAGCGTTAGCTGAATCCTTACTTTTTAACAGTCCCGTTTCTCTTCCCGTCCCAGGTTTACGGTGCTGCCATCCAGTTCTATGAGGCGTTCCCACGGGAGTGCCTCTCGGAGCGGCAGAGTGTCCGTCTGGGCCTGGTGAGCGTGGTGGACCGGCGGCCTATCACCAACCGCACCCTGCAAGTGAAGAAGAGTGTGTGTGTTCTCTCCCACTGGCCCTTCTTCACCGTCTTCCAGAAGTTCCTCACCTTTGTCTACCGATACTCCATCTCCGGACCCCACGTGCTGCCCCTCGAGAAGTCAGTGGCCCTTCATGGCAAATATCAGCAATGTGTCTTTATGAACCTAAACTGGCTAATCTACTGGCTAACAAACCGTAGGCCTATTGGCTACTGATTCATGTTATGGTTGGTTGTTTGGTTGATTTAGTAACATGAACTCTGCTCTCTCCAGGCACATCTCCAGCTTCATGCACAACGTCCCGTTCCCTTCCCCTCAGCGGCCTCGCATCCTAGTGCAGGTAGGGACACCTGTCTTTAACTCAATTCACATTCTCTTATCTTTATTCCTTATTAACACATCAAAGCACTTTAAAGCATCAGAAAGGTAGAATGGAAAACCTTGCTAAGCGTTGGTTTAGCTCAGGGCTATACAGAAGGTAGCATTAAAACTCCTAATTCAAGTAAGGCATGACTGTGATTATTAGTTGAGTCAGGTGTTTTAGTGCTAGTTTAGAACAAAAACTTGCTTGCTCTGTGTGTGCTTGTATATGCCTGTGTGTGCGTTACAAGCGGAACCTCAGCTTGAGTTCTATTTGAACTTGACACCAGTAGCATTGTGGTGTTTCTAACTAAAGATTTGATTTCCTCCCCCACAGGAAATGGGCTTTGAATTAATTGATGGTTTCTCTGGTTAGTGTGTGCAGATGGACAGGGTAAAAATAACACCCAATCAAAACAATCTATAATTTACTGTGGATTTAAAATAATTTCACATCACTGAATGATCCTTCCGGCTCTAGAAAGTAGAGATGATTGTTTAAGTTGTTTGGGGATTTCTAGAAAACTCAAATCAAGTCAAATGGGGCTTTTCAAACTTGATTCCTAATGGCTTGTTTCAAATCAACAGATATCAATTTGGTGAACGGTGGTCTATGAAATTAAAGCATGGCTAAACGTTCTTCCTTAGATCTATAGATTACTGTCCACCATGTTGGTTTGTTAATGAAAAGTGTATGTGTGTGTGTGTCATTTCAGCTCTCCCCCTATGACAACCTTCTCCTCTGTCAGCCTGTCTCCTCTCCCTTACTGCTCAGGTCAGTACAGTAAATCTGCATTAGGTCTAGTCGCAATAAACTATGTGTTGGAATGCATTATTTTGCGCTAGGCGCTATCGCTCCAACAATGGCTTAGTTTCCCCTGAGGGATTTCTATTATCATATTGAAGTGAATCCATTAAAACAATAATGAATTGATAAAGAGGCTGTTCTTTTCTGTCTGTAGTGGTGCCAGCTTTGTGAAGCTGCTGCAGAACCTGGGCCCTGAGAACGCCTGTGTCCTGCTGCTGGCCGTGCTGACGGAGCACAAACTACTGCTCCACTCTCTCCGCCCCGACGTCCTCACCTCCGTCAGCGAGGCCCTGGTGTCTGTGAGTTACACACACACACACACACACACACACACACACACACACACACACACACAAACACAAACCGCCATACACACAAAGACATATAGGTATACACACACTCATTCCAATCAAAGAATGCACTCTATCCCTCCAGATGACGTTCCCTCTGCGTTGGCACTGCCCGTACATCCCCCTGTGCCCGCTGCGGCTGGCAGACGTACTGTGTGCCCCCATGCCCTTCATCGTGGGCGTCCACTCCAGCTACTTTGACCTCTATGACCCCCCTACTGACGTGGTGTGTGTTGACCTGGACACCAACACCATCTTTCAGTGAGTACACTGACCTTGAAGGACCTGGACCAGGATGCAACTGATGGAAGAGGAAGCAACAAAACCAAACATACACACGTTTGAAAGGAAGAAATCCACAGTTTTGTTTTCTCTTCTCCTGCAGAGCAGAGGACAAGAAGCCGTTGTCATGGCGATCGCTACCAAGGAAGCATGGCAAGATGCTGGTGAATACCCTCACCAACTTGATGAAGACTCTGGAGAAAAGTGAGTGATGGCTGGAGGCTCCATGCATGACATGCATTCTGTCAATCATTTTATATCATCTAGCCTAATTATTCTGAAGCCCATCTAGGGACTGATGCTGGAAAATGAGTACAAGCTAAAACATATTGGTGCAATACATCTGACTCTTGATAATTCAATGTGCCAATGCTTTTTATCTTCATCATTTTCTCTCTGTGCCTCTCTCCACCACTATCCCCATTTCCCTCACTTTCCCTCTCCCCCCTCCCCACATTCCCCTCCATCAGTCTACACCACTGGCCAAGAGGAGGCCACCCTGGAGTTCCTGCTGACGGACTATGACTTGATCTACGGGCGTCAGAAGCAGCTGGAGCTGGAGATCCAGGAGGCCTTCCTGCGCTTCATGAGCTGCTTGCTGAGGGGCTACCGTGCCTACCTGCTGCCCATCACCCAGGCCCCCTCAGACAGGACCACCGACTGCAGCTCCCTCTTCAACCTGCAGGGTCAGTGTGGGAGGGGGTGACTGCCTGTGATTGTGACTCATAACTCACAAAAAAAGTTACACAAGTGTACACAAATATTATATAACATTCTAGCTGAGTACGTGGGTGTTTTTACTTCACGTACTTACTGTGTCCATAACCAGCATCCCTGTGAAGCTAGTGTTTTAATGTGTGTCTGAAGTTAACCCCTCCCTGGCTCTTGCAGGCTTCCTGAAGTCTCGTGAACGCACCCACCAGAAGTTCTACACCCAGCTGACCAGGACCCAGATGTTCACTCAGTTCATCGAGGAGTGCTCATTCGTCAGTGACCGCCACGCCTGTCTGGAGTTCTTCGACGAGTGTGTCCAGAAGGTCAAAATCACATCTTCGTGTTTTACAGGATGTTTAAGCACCATATCTTATGGAAGCCTTTAGTGTGTTGATTCTAATACTGAAACCGGATGAGCCTTTTTGTGTTTGTGCAACTAATGGAAATGTGTGTGTGATCCCATTCCTGCCCTCTATGTTGTCAATGTTTGTGTATACCTGTGTGTGTGTGTGTGTGTGTGTGTGTGTGTGTGTGTGTGTGTGTGTGTGTGTGTGTGTGTGTGTGTGTGTGTGTGTGTGTGTGTGTGTGTGTGTGTGTGTGTGTGTGTGTGTGTGTGTGTGTGTGTGTGTGTGTGTGTGTAAGCAGTCGGATGTGGAGAAGCCTGAGGAGGTGCGTCTAATAGACCTGGATGAGGCCCACAGTGGGGAGCACACAGTCTTCATCATGCCCCCAGAGGAACCTCAGGAGCCAGACGGTTCAGAGTGCCCCACTCACTACAGGTAACACTGGCTCTATATATAGCAGGGTCTTCATCATGCCCCCAGAGGAACCTCAGGAGCCAGACGGTTCAGAGTGCCCCACTCACTATAGGTAACACTGGCTCTATATATAGCAGGGTCTTCATCATGTCCCCAGAGGAACCCCAGGAGCCAGACAGTTCAGAGTGCCCCACTCACCACAGGTAACACTGGCTCTATATATAGCAGGGTCTTCATCATGCCCCCAGAGGAACCTCAGGAGCCAGACGGTTCAGAGTGCCCCACTCACTATAGGTAACACTGGCTCTATATATAGCAGGGTCTTCATCATGTCCCCAGAGGAACCCCAGGAACCAGACGGTTCAGAGTGCCCCACTCACTACAGGTAACACTGGCTCTATATATAGCAGGGTCTTCATCATGTCCCCAGAGGAACCCCAGGAGCCAGACAGTTCAGAGTGCCCCACTCACCACAGGTAACACTGGCTCTATATATAGCAGGGTCTTCATCATGCCCCCAGAGGAACCTCAGGAGCCAGACGGTTCAGAGTGCCCCACTCACTATAGGTAACACTGGCTCTATATTTAGCAGGGTCTTCATCATGCCCCCAGAGGAACCCCAGAAGCCAGACAGTTCAGAGTGCCCCACTCACTATAGGTAACACAGGCTCTATATATAGCAGGGTATGTGTTCACTAAGCTTCTCAGAGTAGGGCTGGGACTAGGATCAGTTTAGTCTTTTAAATAATAAAGAATAAGAGGGTTGATCTGATTCTAGATGAGCACAAATAAGGGCCCCGGCACTTTACTGTCTGATGCTGTGACCAGTGACGGCGTGTTTGTCTGTTTACAGCTATGAGACGTTCCCTGTGCTCTGCATGGATCTGTTTGACCAGCCTCAGGACCAGCTCCGTGTCCCTACCAAGGGGAGTGCCCCCAGCAGCCCTGCTCCACGGCGGACTAAACAGGTACAGACCCCAACCTCCGCACCAGGGCCCCAATACAACCCCACTGAAAGACAACACAACCCCAGTGGATCCACTGCATCAAAACCACTAAGAACTATACAATAATAAGAGGCTGACTAACGCAAATCAAAATGTATTAGGATCAATCAACTTGATCTGTTCAAGACTCCCCAGTTAGCTTTATGATAACCCAGTTTTCCACAGCTAAAGAGGGAACATGCTTCACTGTTTTTCTGTGCCATTTGAATTTAATGAGCATTCATATTTCATCCTTCATTCAATATTTAAAAGCAGGAAGCACAGTGGTGGCTGTGTATTTTGGGTGAATACCCCAAGCACCCTTCAGGGCTGTTAAGTTTGCCTACTAGGACACATAGGAACCACATTATTACGGCTTTAGTAAATCTAGATTGGATTACCTAACTCCTCTGTATCCCGCTCTCTCCTTTAGGAGATTAAGCTGGCACAGAAGCGGGCACAGATATACTCGGCAGTGCCCGACATGTGGTCCAAATGCCTGCTGGGCCACTGCTATGGGCTGTGGTTCATCTACCTGCCCACCTTTGTGCGGGCGGAGAGTGCCAAGGTGCGTGCCTTGCAAACGGCATACGAGGTGCTCAAGCACATGGAGACCAGGAAGGTGGTACTACCGGATGAGGTGTGTTACAGGATCCTGATGCAGCTGTGTGGGCAGTACGGGCAGCCTGTGCTCGCTGTTAGGGTACTTCTGGAGATGAAGAAAGCTGGGATCACACCCAACACCATCACCTATGCATACTACAACAAGGTGAGCCATTATTTACTTCAATTAAAAGTTGAACCCCGTCTGTGATCCCATCTGTAAGTGTTTGTATTTTTTTTTCTCCATATTGACTCACCTCTGGCTCGGCCCGCTCTCCTCAGGCAGTGCTGGAGAGCAAGTGGCCCTCCACCAATCAGGGTGGCCGTCTGCGCTGGGCCAAGTTGCGTAACGTTCTGATGGCCGTGGCGCAGTTCAGACAGCCAGTCAGACAGCGGCAGAAGAGTGGTTCAGTAGGCTCGCGGACAGGTCAGGACATATTTACATGTTATTTATTTTTTTACTATTGTTTGTAACAAAAAATGGTCAATGGTTTTAGAGTGGCCTTTTTTTAATGGTTTAAAAAAAATAATTCTATATGTAAAAACAGAGGTGAAACATGTTTTGTCTTTTTAAAAAGATACAATGGACAGTAACCAACGGTCCCGCCCACAATCTAACCTGATTCGTCAGTCCAGCTGGAGCGGCCTGAGTGAAAGCTCCAGCCACGAATCGCTGACGGGGTCTATGGTGAAGAGCAACAGCCTGAACAGCATGAGAGGCTCAACAGACAGTGAGTGACGGATATCTATTATATAGAAATAGCACTGTCATTGTAATGTTATATAATGGCATTGAGGAGTACACCAACTCAGTCACCGGCTTCATCAATAAGTGCATTGACGACGTCGTCCCCACAGTGACCATACGTACATATCCCAGCCAGAAGCCATGGATTACAGGCAACATCTGCACCGAGTTAAATGCTGCCGCTTTCAAGGAGCAGGACACTAATCTGGATGCTTATAAGAAATCCCCCTATGCCCTCAGACGAACCATCAAACAGGCGAAGCGTCAATACAGGACAAAGATTGAATCCTACTACACCAGCTCTGACGCTCGTCGGATATGGCCGGGCTTGAAAACTATTACGAACTACAATGGGAAACCCAGCCGCGAGCTGCCCAGTGACGCGAGCTTACCAGACGGGTTAAATACCTTTTATGCTCGCTTCAAGGCAAGAAACACTGGAGCATGCATGAGAGCACTAGCTGTTCCGGACGACTGTGTGATAACGCTCTCCGTAGCCAATGTGAGCAAGACCTTTAAACGGGTCAACATTCACAAGGCCTTGGGGTCAGACGGATTTCCAGGACGTGTACTCAGAGCATGCGCGGACCAACTGGCAAGTGTCTTCATTTACATTTTCAACCTCTCCCTGACCAAGTCTGTAATACCTACATGTTTCAAGGAGACCACCATAGTCCCTGTGCCCAAGAACACTAAGGTAACCTTCCTAAATGACTACCGCCCCGTAGCACTCACGTCGGTAGCCATTAAGTACTTTGAAAGGCCTGGTACATCAACACCATCATCCTGGAAACCTTAGACCCACTCAAATTCGCATACCAACCCAACAGATCCACAGACAATGCAATCTCAGTCGCACTCCACACTGCCCTTTCCCACCTGGACAAAAGGAACACCTATGTGAGAATGCTGTTCATTGACTACAGCTCAGCGTTCAACAACATAGTGCCCATAAAGCTCATCACTAAGCTAAGGACCCTGGGACTAAACACCTCCCTCTGCACCTGGATCCTGGGCTTCCTGACCGGCCGCCCCCAGGTGGTAAGGGTAGGCAGCAACACATCTGCCACGCTGATCCTCAATACGGGGGCCGCTCAGGGGTGCATGCTTAGTCCCCTCCTGTACTCCCTGTTCACCCACAACTGCATGGCCAAGCACGAATCCAACACCATCATTAAGTTTGCTGATGACACAACAGTGGTAGCCTTCCCTGTGGCTCAGTTGGTAGAGCATGGTGTTCGCAACGCCAGCATGGTGTGTGCAACGCCAGGGTTGTGGGTTCGATTCCCACGGGGGGCCAGTACAAAAAAAAAAAAACAATGCATGAAATGAAATGTATGCACTCACTACTGTAAGTCGCTCTGTATAAGAGTGTCTGCTAAATGACTAAAATGTAAATGTGGTAGGCCTGATCACCGACAACGATGATACAGCCTATAAGGAGAAGGTCAGAGACATGGCAGTGTGTGAGCAAGACAAAGGAGCTGATTGTGGACTACAGGAAAAGGAGGGCCGAACACTCCCCCATTGACATCGACGGGGCTGTAGTGGAGCAGGTCGAGAGTTTCAAGTTCCTTGGTGTCCACATCACCAACAAACTATCATGGTCGAAACACACCAAGACAGTGGTGAAGAGGGCACCACACCGCCTTTCCCCCCTAAGCAAACAGTGACAAAAAAATGGTCAAAGACTCCAGTTACCCAAGTCATAGACTGTTCTCTCTGCTACCATACGGCAAGCGGTACCAGAGCACCAAGTCTAGGTCCAAAAGGGTCCTTAACAGCTTCTACCCCCAAACTATAAGACTGCTGAACAAGTAATCAAATAGACACCCGGACTATTTCCATTGACACCCCCACTCCCCCTTTGTTTTTACACTGTTTATTATCTATGCATAGTCACTTTACCAGTACCTACATGTACAAATTACAAAAGTATTTGATCCCCTGCTGATTTTGTACGTTTGCCCACTGACAAAGAAATTATCAGTCTATAATTTGAATGGTAGGTTTATTTGAACAGTGAGACAGAATAACAACAAAAAAATCCAGAAAAACGCATGTCAAAAAATGTTATAAATTGATTTGCATTTTAATGAGGGAAATAAGTATTTTACCCCTCTGCAAAACATGACTTAGTACTTGGTGGCAAAACCCTGGTTGGCAATCAGAGGTCAGACATTTCTTGTAGTTGGCCACCAGGTTTGCACACATCTCAGGAGGGATTTTGTCCCAGTCCTCTTTGCAGATCTTCTCCAAGTCATTAAGGTTTTGAAGCTGACGTTTGGCAACTCGAACCTTCAGCTCCCTCCACAGATTTTCTATGGGATTAAGGTCTGGAGACTGGCTAGGCCACTCCAGGACCTTAATGTGCTTCTTCTTGAGCCACTCCTTCGTTGCCTTGGGTAATTGTCATGCTGGAATACCCATTTTCAATGCCCTGGCTGAAGGAAGGAGGTTCTCACCCAAGATTTGACGGTACATTGCCCCGTCCATCGTCCCTTTGATGCGGTGAAGTTGTCCTGTCTCCTTAGCAGAAAAACACCCCCAAAGCATAATGTTTCCACCTCTATGTTTGACGGTGGGGATGGTGTTCTTGGGGTCATAGGCAGCATTCCTCCTCCTCCAAACACAGCGAGTTGAGTTGATGCCAAAGAGCTCCATTTTGGTCTCATCTGACCACAACACTTTCACCCAGTTGTCCTCTGAATCATTCAGATGTTCATTGGCAAACTTCAGACGGGCATGTATATGTGCTTTCTTGAGCAGGGGGACCTTGCGGGCGCTGCAGGATTTCAGTCCTTCACAGCGTAGTGTGTTACCGATTGTTTTCTTGGTGACTATGGTCCCAGCTGCCTTGAGATCATTGACAAGATCCTCCCGTGTAGTTCTGGGCTGATTCCTCACCGTTCTCATGATCATTGCAACTCCACGAGGTGAGATCTTGCATGGAGCCCCAGGCCAAGGGAGATTGACAGTTTGTTTGTGTTTCTTCCATTTGCGAATAATCGCACTAACTGTTGTCACCTTCTCACCAAGCTGCTTGGCGATGGTCTTGTAGCCCATTCCAGCCTTGTGTAGGTCTACAATCTTGTCCCTGACATCCTTGGAGAGCTCTTTGGTCTTGGCCATGGTGGAGAGTTTGGAATCTGATTGATTGATTCTGTGGACAGGTGTCTTTTTATACAGGTAACAAACTGAGATTAGGAGCACTCCCTTTAAGAGTGTGCTCCTAATCTCAGCTCGTTACCTGTATAAAAGACACCTGGTAGCCAGAAATCTTTCTGATTGAGAGGGTATCAAATACTTATTTCCCTCATTAAAATGCAAATCAATTTATAACATTTTTGACATGTGTTTTTCTGGATTTTTTTGTTGTTATTCTGTCTCTCACTGTTCAAATAAACCTACCATTAAAATTATAGACTGATCATTTCTTTGTCAGTGGGCAAACGTACAAAATCAGCAGGGGATCAAATACTTTTTTCTTCACTGTATTGTTATTTTATTGTTACATATAATTTGTTACTTTATTTAGTGAATCGTTTCTTAACTCTATTTCTTTAACTGCATTGTTGGTTAAGGGATTGTGAGTAAGCATTTCACTGTAAGGTCTACAGCTGTTGTGTTTGGCGCATGTGACAATTACAATTTTGATTTGGTTTAATGTTTAATGTAACATAACACTCTCATCAAACAACTGTGTCTAATGTTTGGGAACCACCCTCCTAACAATTTCCACCCCACAGAGTCTAAGCTCTCAATGAAGGCGGTGCTCCGGAACGAAGGTGCCAATGGCTGCAGCGATCCCGCCTCCCGTAAACCCCCCGTGGGGCCACGAGACACATCCACCCCTTCTCCCTTTCCCCCTGGTGGTGTCCTGGTGCGCCGCGACCAGGTGTGCCTGTCCAACTTCTACAAAGACTGTGCCGAGACGGCCGACTCTGACCCAGACTGCAGCTGCCAGCCTGGGGAGAGAGACGGCAGGTGAGGGTGTGGAGAAGCTTGGACTAATATGTTCTGATATGTTTTTGGATTACAGTTTGAATATTACTTTGAAATACTATGAGAGTATATCTCCCATTCTGTTCTTTCTGCATTCCTCTGTTCTCAATGTAGGCCACCTGGGCCTAGAGACACTGTGAGCCGCAAGGCCGTGGACGAGAACTACAACAATGTGTCACCGCCGAGTCGGGGCAGTCTGACGGGGAAACTGCAGCAGCTGCTCACGCCTACTCGCCATCGAGTCTCGGGGCGGCGGGCCGCCAGTGTAGACGCCCGACGCTCGGGGGGAGAAAACGGGCCGGTGCGCAGGGTGTCGGAACAGAGACAGTCCCGAAAAGCGCAGGTGGCTGAGAGCCTACTGAAGGCTAAGGAGAGGCTCTACAATGCTACCTCTGAGGTGAGGGGACAACATGTGGGTTGTTGTAGCTTATAGTCTAACTACACAGTATTAGCCATCTGATTTAGTTTACTGTGGTAAAATGCATTTGCAGATGTAGGGAGAGTTATCAAACCTGTCTAAACATGCTTAATGTTCCTCCATCCTTTCCCTCTGTAGAGTTCTCTGTCGGTGGGGAGTGACGTCGACCTCCCTGACACCACCAATTTGGCCTTTCCTCTCCGCAAGTCCTGGGACACCAACCAAGAGGGAGCGGGACTACAGGTGTTGATGTCGAGCTGCTCCTTGTGTCGGAGCTGTAACTCCCTGGTCTATGACGAGGAGATAATGGCCGGGTGGACGTCTGATGACTCCAACCTCAACTCCAGCTGTCCCTTCTGCTCGACCACCTTCGTCCCCCTTCTCAACGCTGAGATCTGTGACCTAGGACCCATCAGCAGGTAGGACTACTCCTCTCATCATAACATCACCCTAACGTTTGTGTGTCCCAAATGGCACCCTATGCCCTATATAGTGCACAACTTTTGACCTGGGCCCGTAGAAGTCAAAATCCCTTCATTTTGACTCCTATTCTTCTTCAATCTGTCTATTCAGGGCCATGTACAGTCCTCACCATATGTATTTGGAAAGTGAAGCTACGGTTTTACTGTCTAAATACATATGGTGAGGGCTGTGTAATGTACGGATAGGACTGTATAATTCTTAAACTGAATGAACGTTAGACATTTTTTGTCACCCAATCCTTTCATTTTGACTAACAAAGCGCTCACCACAGCCTGGAACGTACCAACTGGAACACGGAGGAGGAGGTTGAGAGCGCAGCCAAGCCCCCTGGTGGCCAGGAGGCCATCCTGGGTCACAACGGTGTGAGTGAGGACTCCAGCTCTGAGACCAGCAGTTATTCTGAGAGCAGCAGCGCTACCATGGTACTCTACCAATACTGGTTTATTTCTCATCTTTATCTGTTGGCTTCTGGGAAATATTCAGTCTTGCTATACCCACAGTTAACGTGTTATTGACTCCAGGGTTCATCAGTGGGCGAGTCTCCCCAGGTGACGGTGGCCTACCTGAGCCCATTGGTGCTGCGCAAGGAGCTTGAGAGCCTGCTGGAGAACGAGGGCGAGGCGGTGCTGGCACAGGGCCAGCTCCTGGACAGCCACTCCATCATCTTCTGGAACCTGGTGTGGTACTTCCATCGCCTGGGCCTGCCCAGCAACCTGCTGCAGCTGGTTCGCTCCTCACCGCTGGCCAACCAACTAGCACAGGTAACTCCACTCCCAGGCTTCTCTTGGGGCCTAGTGATGAATTATTAGCATTAGTATATTACAATACATAATGTCCTCATACTAATGTTGAGCTCCTGTCTGTGTGTATGTCAGACTTCAGAGAACTCAGCAGTGAGGGTGAGGCTGCTGTGGGACACACTGACCCCTGACACAGACCACTGGCCCCCCCTCTACATCCTGTGGAGGATACACAGTAAGATACACACTTTATTCACTCGGAAATAGTCAGATGATACAGGTTCTGATCCTTTCATAAATTACATATCTCTCTCTTTCTGTCTTTCTCTCTCTCAGGTGGCGTACCCATGCGGAACCACAGCTGGCGGAGGCACAACCACCCCTTCACCCTGGCCTTCCTGGAGGAAGTGCTGCGCTGGGTTGGCATGAACGAGGTACACAAGGGAATCACCCTCTTCCTGGAAACCATTGCCAAGCAACCAGGCACGCCCAAGATACAAAGGTGAGTACAGGAAATGGCCTCTGAATCATCAGTTGTTGATAAAAAAAATTGTTTGTGTGAGTAATAAAGTGGCTTCAGAAATTATTCACACCCCTTGACTTTTTCCACATTTTGTTGTTATACTCTGAATTTTAAATTGATTAAATTGAGATTTTTTTGTCACTGCCCTACACACAATTCCCCATAATGTCAAAGTTTTTCGAAAATTCTACAAATGAATTAAAAATTCAAAGCTGAAAGGTCTTCAGTCAATAAGTATTCAACCCCTTTGTTATGGCAAGCCTAAATATACTGAACAAAAATATAAACGCAACATGTAAAGTCCCATGTTTCATGAGCTGAAATAAAAAATCCCAGAAATGATCCATTTGCACAAAAAGCTAATTTCTCTAAAATGTTGTGCACAAGTTTGTTTATATCCCTGTTAGTGAGCATTGTCACCTGTCAGGTGGATAGACTATCAAGAAGCTGATTAAACAGCATAAATACTACACAGGTGCACCTTGTGCACGGGACAATAAAAGGCCACTCTAAAATGTGCCGTTGTCACACAACACAATGCCACAGATGTCTCAAGTTTTGAGAGAGGGTACAATTGGTATGCTGACTGCAGGAATGTCCACTGTTGCCAGAGAATTGAATGTTAATTTCTCTACCGTAAGCTGGCTCCAACGCCGTTTTAGAGAATTTGGCAGTATGTCCAACCGGCCTCACAACCGCAGACCACATGTATCCACGCCTGCCCAGGACCTCCACATCCGACTTCTGAGGAGTATTTCTGTCTGTAATGAAGCCCTTTTGTCAGGAAAAACTCATTCTGATTGGCTGGACCTGGCTCCCCAGTGGGTGGGCCTATGCCCACCCATGGCTGTGTCGTGTCTTTGGCTATGCCGGATTAAGTGATATGACATGCTAACCTATAAAATTCTTTCTCTAATTAATATTACCTGATTAAGCTAATCATGTAAATGTAATTAACTAGAAAGTCGGGGTACCACGGAAGAACGTTTATAGAGCCGTTATCTTCCGAATAAACTCTTAAAATACTTAGTAATACTTTACATCGGTAGCAGTCAATATTAACCCTTATCTTATTTTCAGTCTCATAATGAAAGTTGTAAATTCTTGGCTATCTTCACGAACCCTGGCTAACAAGTTGAATCAGCAATACCAAATTGGGTTTAATTATTTATTTACTAAATACCTAATCACACAGAATTACATATACACAGAATACAAATGATGTCATACAGAAAACGTCCTGGTGGACGGAACCTGTATGAAAGCTGGTTACACAAAGGAAAGGGGGTTGGGCTTGAATGAAAGAGCGGGAAGATTTAGGAATGAAGAAACAGCAGCTATGCTATCGTAAATACATTATCTTATGCATTACTAAATTACCGGCCATTTGGAAAAGGAAAATGCAATAAATATTTACTCTGAGCTGTGCTTCGGTAGATTGGTCGTAGATGCTGGCAGGGTTGGCCAACAGATCTTCATGTCCTCGGAAGAATGTCGCTGGTGGTAAATTGGATACGTGATGGTATCTTCGACCGTCTGTTAGACTGGATCCGTCGTCCGTCCTTTCCTAGCCCCCGTCTACAGTGGCCGCTGCTAACTCAACGGCTAGGAAGTATCACTTCTGTAGTGAATAAGCTCAAAGTTCATACCATTCGCCACCAAAGCTCACGCCGAGGTTGGCTTAGTTCTGTACTTGACGTGTGTCCTTCTAACGTAGAGGCTGCAGACCTCACATACTGGAACAACGTGGTTATCTTTTCGTCAAATGCTTATATAGTGGAGAGGGGGAAGGATGTGTTTCATCGTTTTATAACCCCTGTCTCTTCACAGGGGTGGGCCACTGATCAAGCAGGGCACTTTCCTTATGAAAACCCAATTCTCTCATTTGGAAGCTAAAATTACATTTAATCTCCTAACAAACAATTTCAATATCAAACATTTCAATTGCATAACAATTCCATGTTACTCTGATAACTAGAGGGTGTATACTTTCTCAGGTACAGTTTATGTCGTCCTGTCATCAGTCATAATGTCTCAGATGACAACCGAACTGACATACATACTCATTACGTTCCCAAGCATATTTCCAACTGGTTTTATTACCAGAATATGGTTCCTTTTCCCCATTTGTTTGATGTTCCCAGACTCTCTATATTTAACACAGGCTATTCAAGTCCTTCAGTAGGGTCAGAAAGGGGAAGGGAGAAAGGTATTTATGAGGGGGGGGGGGGGGGGGGGTCATAAACCTTACCCACAGGCCAACGTCATGACAGCTGCGACCCTGCCCAATCATGTGAAATCTATAGATTAGGGCTTAATTTATTTATTTCAATTGACTGATTTTCCTTATATGAACTGTAACTCAGTAAAATCATTGAAATTGTTGCATGTTGTGTTTTATATTTTTTACAGGCTAAGTTCATGAGTAGAAATGTGCTTAACAAGTTGAATGAATAGTGTTTAACATGATTTTTGGTACCTCATCTCTGTACCCCACACATACAATTATCTGTAAGGTCCCCTCAGTTGAGCAGTGAATTTTAAACACAGATTAAACGACAAAGACCAGGGAGGTTTTGCAATGCCTTGCAAAGAAGGGCACCTATTGGTAGATGGGTAAAACGTTTAAATTATGACAATGAATATCCTTGATGAAGTTAATAATTACGCTTTGGATGGTGTATCAATAAACCCAGTCACTACAAAGATACAGGCGTCCTCTCTAACTCAGTTGTCGGAGAGAAAGGAAACCACTCAGGGATTTCCTCATGAGGCCAATGGTGACTTTAAAACAGTTACAGTTTAATGGCTGTGATAGGAAAAAACGGAGATTGGATCAACAACATTGTAGTTACTGTCCAATACTAGCCTAATTGACAGAGTGAAAAGAAGGAAGCTTGTACATAATAAAAATATTCCAAAACATGCATCCTGTCTGCAACAAGGCATTAAAGTAATACTGCAGAAAATGTGGCAAAGCAATTTGCTTTTGTATTGAATACAACATGTTATGTTTGGGGCAAATCCAATACAACACATTACTGAGTACCACTCTCCCTATTTTCAAGCATAGTGGTGGATGCATCATGATATGGGACTGCTTGTAATCATTTTCACCAGACACTGGGAGAGGAATTCACCTTTCAGCAGGATAATAACCTAAAACACAAGGCCAAATATACACTGGAGTTGCTTACCAAGAAGACAGTGAATGTTCCTGAGTGTTCCAGATTTGACTTAAATCTACTTGAAAATCTATGGCAAAACCTGAAAATGGTTGTCTAGCAATGATCGACAACAAACTTGACAGATCTTGAAGAATTGTGAAAAGAATAATGGGCAAATGTTGCACAATCCAGGTGTGGAAAGCTCGTTGAGACTTACCTAGAAAGACGCATAGCTGTAATCGCTGCCAAAATTGCTTCTACAAAGTATTGACTCGGGGGTATGAATACTTATGAAAATGAGATTTCTGTATTTAAATTTCAATAAATTGGCAAAAATTTCTAAACATGTTTTCACTCTGTCATTATGGGGTAATGTGTGTAGATGGTTGAGAAAAAAATATATTTAATCCATTTTGACTTCAGGGTGAAACACAACAAAATGTGGAATAAGTCGAGGGCTATGAATACTGTACTTTCTCAAGGCAATGTATTGGTTGTGATTGCACAATTGTGATCGATAGTACTTTGTGTTGCTTGTCCAGGAGTCTGTACAGAGAGATGCTCTTCCTCACGCTGGCTGCCATGGGTAGAGATCACGTTGGTAAGCAGCCTCTTTAAGACACTTTAAACACAGTTGGAATACTAGAACTTCACTATAGTTTCAGACCAACCAGCCTTATTGCTTACAGCACTTTCTCTGTCTTTTAGCTGCGTTTGATAAGAAATACAAGGCTGCGTACCAACGGCTGAGTGGCTCCTTGGGTCGCGGGGAGCTCCGCAGGAAGCGAGCCCAGCCACCTAGCCCCAAGGCTGTGGACTGCAGACGGAGCTTCCTGCTGCCCCTCGAGTGCTGATACCACCTGCAGCCTCCACGCACTCCAATCCAGATCCACCCCCATCGCTGCTGCCTCCGCTCCCTAGAAAACTGATACCCAGCTGCCAAGAAGAAGGGATGAGAAAAGCTAGACAGAAAACAACAAACAGAAAATTCTTGCTTCACATTTCACTTTGGACTTCTCCGCTGTGCTGCCCCCTTTGCACAGCCTGGCCACACTATAAAAGCCCCCCGACTGTGCAACTGTACCTCACTGTTTTTGTTTGTGTGAACCCGATATCTACATTTGACCTTCATTCATTTCCATTGTGCAACTGGCCTTTGGACAGCTTCCTCAACAACTAAACACAACCCTCTCGGCCTATAGTTTGGCTACAGGGATTATTGGACCTGGTACTGTACATACAACCCAGCCCCCTTGGACTTTGCTCATTGCTCGTATATACATGGCCTCTGCCTCACCAATATAACTCATACTGGTTTGTAGGTCATAAACCATGCATTTCATATGTATGCAACATGTAAGGCATATTACCGACCTGCAGTCTATGCATTCAATGTGAACATATTCTATAACTTGCATTGCATTGCTTTCAGACAGAAACTCTCATAAGAATGGGAGATGTCTAGTGATCCTTGATGTGATGAAGTGCCAATATCATCGAACTGTAACACATACATTACATTGCAAGGGTACATACCAATCACTCACAGTCACAGTCAAAACTTTTAGATTAGATTGCATTTCATGCCTCTCTTGCTCTTTTTCACTCTCTGGAAAGAATTCTGTCAACTGGACATTGGTGGTAAAGTCTAACTTTGGGATGAGACCGCTTCAGCAAGTCTTAGCCAATCCAAACGAGGATGTTTACTCTGGGAGAGGATGATGTTGATTATCGACTTCGGGAGAGGATGACTTCGGGAGGATTATGTCAAAAAAAAAAAATGTTGACTGGCAAAGGATGATGTCAAACCTGTGAGAGGATGATGTCAACTCAGGAAAAGATGTCAACTCTGGTAAAGGAGGATGTCGACTGGGAAAGGATGATGTTTCCTATTGATTTTGGGAGAGGATGGCGTTAACTATCGGTTTTGGGAGCAGATGGTAAGCAGTGTGGATCAGCAATGTAATGGTTTGGTCACTATCACTATGGTTTACTTAGTGTGTGTGTTTTCCAGCTCATAGTGTGGAATGGAGCTGTGGTCAAACTTTGGGTAAGGCAGGAAATAGCCTATGCAGAATCGCCAGAAAATGCTAACATCCGGTTTTCAGGGATACAGTATTTTCAACCTAACGGAAGTGGGAACTCTGCACAGGCGTCTCTATGCCTGCAACATTTGTTAGGCAGGAAGTGGAGGGAGGGTGTGACTAGGAACAGACACTGACAGTCAAGGATAATCCACAAGTTACAACCAGGAAGTACCATTCATACACGGACACGCATACATATTGCATACAGGATTTATCAGTTGGATTGTGTTTTTAATTCCCTGTACTGTTCTTGTGAATTCGAAGTGTGATTGGGGGTTCTCAGTTCAAGAACTGATTTTCAGTGATTGAGGTATTTGTACAAGAAAAGTGGCTGACAGAAGAAAAAAATAAAAACGTGTGCAAGGGGGGTTTATTATGGTATGTATGATGTCATGTGTTTTCTCACTTTTTATGCATATTTACCTCCTCTCACACCTCTTTTCCCGTGTTAAACGGGAGTGATTTGTCTGGGAGGATGGTCCACAAGGAATGACTGTGATGGACCTTTAGTAGTAGTAGACTGTGATGGACCTTTAGTAACACATCACCAATTTTTCATTCACCACACAGTTATTCACCACACATTTAGGCAGTAGTATGTTATGGATTGTTGGCAGAGATTAAAGAACTTCAGAAGATCCACTTGAGTGGAAGGATTTAAAGAGAGGAAGGTACTTCACCGTGGAGCCCATTACCTACTAGGTTCTTGTTTTCATGTTCAATACCTGTGAGGCCTTCCCCTCATATTTTAACCCTTTATTTGTTGTTCAGCTTTATATATGAAAACATATCAATTGCACAATGGATTTTTCATTTTCTTTCAATTTCATATGTTGTCACACTGTTAAATGCCTCTGTTACCGTCATACCTTGTTTTTGTTCTTGCAGTGTTATATAGCAGCGTCATGAGAGAATACCTTGTGTTCTGCCTTTGAAGATTGTGTGAGTGACATAAATTATTGTCCCACCTGGGGAGTAAAGCTGTAATTACAACTAGGGATGTGAAGTTGTAGGGAGAACAATTTTCATATCTCATATTTTAGTCTTAGCCTTAGGGTGAGATATTTCAGATGGCACTGATATCATTGTGTGAAATCGTACCCTTATATCATTAAAGTACAAGAGAGACATTGTTTGCACACAGCCATCCAGTCAACAGGGATATAGACTGGAGCAAAGCATTGAGCATTCTCAACCAGTAGAGGGCAGTAGGGCATAGAGTCCAGTTCTAGCCATTGGCTAACTCAACCCTGGTCTTGGAATTGACATGTCTTTAGTAATAACATGGTGGGAACCTGTTAAGTCATTTGAATAATCAGTGGTCATGACTTAAAGGAGACCCAAGACGGAATGCTGTTTAAAAGTTAAGACTGAGTTATTGTCAGCGTCTCTTGATAAAATGGTGTATAATTTAAGATTTCCCAGCCCAGAGTTAGATCAAAATAATGCAGGTAGATTTGTTCCCCAACGTAGGCAATATTACATTTATGGCTGCTATTTCAATGCATCTGACTGCAAGTGACTATAAGGGACATTTATATTGTCTGTTCTTTTAATGGTCAAGTGAGCAAAGGAATGAAGAGAGGAGATCTGTATTTAAAATATATTGTGTTTGCTGTTGTAATTTATATGGATGTGACTTCAGTTGTAAATGTCTTGTTTTATAGAAGAAAATACACACAGATTCCCCAAAGTTGAGTTTTCTTGTGTGATTTAATGTACAGTATGATTTTCTCTATGCCTAACAATAGTATTAGAGCGGTGCTAAATTACATCCTCAAATAGTATTCTCTGATCCATCTTTGTTCTGAACTATTGAAAAGCTTTCAGGCTAGATCAAGCCGCAAATATTGTTCAATTGTGTGTGTATTACAAAAAATGTAATTGTGTATATATACAGTTGTGGCCAAAAGTTTTGAGAATGACACAAATATTAATTTTCACAAAGTTTGCTGCTTCAGTGTCTTTAGATATTTTTGTCAGATGTTACTATGGAATACTGAAGTATAATTACAAGCATTTCATAAGTGTCAAAGGCTTTTATTGACAATTACATGAAGTTGATGCAAAGAGTCAATATTTGCAGTGTTGACCCTTCTTTTTCAAGACCTCTGCAATCCGCCCTGGCATGCTGTCAATTAACTTCTGGGCCACATCCTGACTGATGGCAGCCCATTCTTGCATAATCAATGCTTGGAGTTTGTCAGAATTTGTGGGTTTTTGTTTGTCCACCCGCCTCTTGAGGATTGACCACAAGTTCTCAATGGGATTAAGGTCTGGGGAGTTTCCTGGACATGGACCCAAAATATCGATGTTTTGTTCCCCGAGCCACTTAGTTATCACTTTTGTCTTATGGCAAGGTGCTCCGTCATGCAGGAAAAGGCATTGTTCGTCACCAAACTGTTCCTGGATGGTTGGGAGAAGTTGCTCTCGGAGGATGTGTTGGTACCATTCTTTATTCATGGCTGTGTTCTTAGGCAAAATTGTGAATGAGCCCACTCCCTTGGCTGAGAAGCAACCCCACACATGAATGGTCTCAGGATGCTTTACTGTTGGCATGACACAGGACTGATGGTAGCGCTCACCTTGTCTTCTCCGGACAAGCTTTTTTCCGGATGCCCCAAACAATCGGAAAGGGGATTCATCAGAGAAAATGACTTTACCCCAGTCCTCAGCAGTCCAATCCCTGTACCTTTTGCAGAATATCTGTCTGTCCCTGATGTTTTTCCTGGAGAGAAGTGGCTTCTTTGTGGCCTTAACACCAGGCCATCCTCAAAGTCTTCACCTCACTGTGCGTGCAGATGCACTCACACCTGCCTGCTGCCATTCCTGAGCAAGCTCTCTACTGGTGGTGCCCCGATCCCGCAGCTGAATCAACTTTAGGAGACGGTCCTGGCGCTTGCTGGACTTTCTTGGGCGCCCTGAAGCCTTCTTCACAACATTTGAACCGCCCTCCTTGAAGTTCTTGATGATCCGATAAATGGTTGCACCTAAATCAATCTTACTGGCAGCATTATCCTTGCCTGTGAAGCCCTTTTTGTGCAAAGCAATGATGACGGCGCGTGTTTTGCATGGTTGACAGAGGAAGAACAATGATTCCAAGCACCACCCTCCTTTTGAAGCTTCCAGTCTGTTATTCGAACTCAATCAGCATGACAGAGTGATCTCCTGCCTTGTCCTCGTCAATACTCACACCTGTGTTAACGAGAGAATCACTGACATGCCAGCTGGTCCTTTTGTGGCAGGGCTGAAATGCAGTGGAAATGTTTTTTGGGGGATTCAGTTCATTTGCATGGCAAAGAGGGACTTTGCAATTCATCTGATCACTCGTCATAACATTCTGGAGTATATGCAAATTGCCGTCAAACAAATTGAGACAGCAGACTTTGTGAAAATTAATATTTGTGTCATTCTCAACTTTTGGCCACGACTGTACAGTACTAGTCAAAAGTTTGGACACACCTACTCATTCCAGGGTTTTTCTTTATTTTTACTATTTTCTACATTGTAGAATCAGAACTATGAAATACATTGTAGACATCAGAACTATGAAATAACACATATGGAATCATGTAGTAACCAAACAAGTGTAAAACTGCTCCCGAGTGGCGCAGCGGTCTAAGGCACTGCATCTCAGTGCAAGAGGTGTCACTACAGTCCCTGGTTTGATTCCAGGATGTATCACATCTGGCCGTGATTGGGAGTCCCATAGGGCAGCGCACAGGTTTTCCTTGTTAAAATTATATTCCTTTATGTGTTTGAGCCAATCAGTTGTGTTGTGACAAGGTAGGGATGGTATACAGAAGATAGCCCTATTTGGTAAAAGACCAAGTCCATATTATGGCAAGAACAGCTCAAATAAGCAATGAGAAATGACAGTCCATCATTACTTTAAGACATGAAGGCCAGTCAATTCAGAAAATGTCAAGAACTTTTGAAGTTTCTTCAAGTTCAGACGCAAAAACCATCAATTGCTATGATGAAACTGGTTCTCATGAGGACTGCCACAGGAAAGGAAAACACAGAGTTACCAATGCTGCAGAGGATAATTTCATTAGAGTTAACTGCACCTCAGAAATTGCAGAACAAAAAATAAATGCTTCACAGAGTTCAAGTAACAGACACATCTCAACATCAACTGTTCAGAGGAGACTGCATGAATCAGGCCTTCATGGTCAATTCCTGCAAAGAAACCACTACTAAAGGACACCGATAAGAAGAGACTGGCTTGGGCCAAGAAACACGAGCAATGGACATTAGACCTGTGGAAATCTGTCCTTTGGTCTGATGAGTCCAAATTTGAGATTTTTAGTTCCAACCATCGTGTCTTTGTGAGACGCATAGTAGGTGAACGGATGATCTCTGCATATGTGGTTCCCACCGTGAAGCATGGAGGACGTATGGGGGTGCTTTGCTGGTGACTGATTTATTTAGAATTCAAGGCACACAACCAGCATGGGTTCCACAGCATTCTGCAGCGATATGCCATCCCATCTGGTTTGCGCTTAGTGTGACTATCATTTGTTTTTCAACAGGACAATGACCCAACACACCTCCAGGCTGTGTAAGGGCTATTTGGCCAAGAAGGAGAGTGCTGCATCAGATGACCTGGCCTCCACAATCACCCGGCCACAACCCAATTAAGATGGTTTGGGATGAGTTGGACCGCAGAGTGAAGGAAAAGCAGCCAACAAGTGCTCAGCATATGTGAGAACTATATATAGTCAGTATGAGATCATCGTATCCTGCATAAGGTTAGGTAGCGGTGTCATCTTACAGTAAAGCTCTGTCTGATCCACATTGTACAGTAGTTGTAACAGCCCAGTGGGGTATACATTCCAAACCAATTCATCTGGTCCAGTTGCCATGGACCTTTTTATTCCACAGTCAGTATAAGTCTGTACATGACACCTTTATTTCAAGAACAATATATAAAGTGGTCTTTTTTCCCTGGCGGTTGGGCACAAAATGTTTTGTGGTTGTTTTGCCCCTGTTTTTTTGGGGTCTTTTTTATACGCCTCAGCTTGTTTATTTTCCGAAGACTTACTATTCCATGAAATGGAAAGTAGTTTCTGGTACATTGTATAGTCAAGGACAAGTCTGCTGCAGGAAACAGTGTTTTTCTAAAATGTAAACAGGGAAATGTCAAAGGTGGGGAAGCAAATAATCTTCATCTTTATCTCTACTCCTCTCCATCCTATTTCCTCCATGACCACAAGCCTTGTAGAGAGGAATGGTGTAAAAATCTGAGCCGAATGCATGCAGTGAGAGGAGGTCTTGCCAGCTCAGATTAGACCACTGTGATCGTCACTATGTGAAACCCTAAACCCCATTATGTGGCTAATAGGATAAAGCTTCGCTACTGCTGGGCGGACAATGAGCTACAAAGGGTTCTCAATACAGCCATGCTTACTGCACACTGTTTAACCACAGAGGTCTGGGAATAACTCTATTAGTCTCTGTATGCATACTATGGAGGATAAGGTGCTCCTATCAATTGAAATGCATATTTGCCATTTTCTCTTGGGTGAAATATCATAAGCTGATGTACCTGCAGGGTATGATTACTGATTCACATCATCTGATGCATTACAGGTTGAAGGTTCATGTCAGTTTGTTGAGTGTTGAGCGTCCCTGTAATTTGAATGTTGAATCCAAAGTAACTTCATTCTGAAGCGCTGAATTCCTTTAATTTGTGATAACATATACAGAAGTGTATGTGCTACAAAATATGAATTTGACCAATTTCAGTAATATGAGGTTAGATGTTTTGTTCTTAAACCAACTGAATCATACAGAGGTTTATTGTCAATGAGGGATATTTGAGTGATGTTGCACAGTAAAGCCTGATCGGCTTCACTACAAATCTACAAAACATTATGTACACATTGACACCATATGATACTTGCAGTATGTAGATTTAAACAGATGAAGGTACATTTTCAGTAGGAACTGATTTAATGGTGGTGAGAAGAACCAGGGTGATTATGAGAAATCACAAAAGTTGGGTTTAGACAGGCAGCGCAATTCTGATATTTATTTTCCACTAACTGGTCTTTTGACCAATCAGATCAGCTCTGAAAAAGAGCTGATGTGAAAGATCTGATGTGGTTGGTCAAAAGACCATTTAGTGGGGAAAAAATATCAGAATTGGCATGCCTAATGAGTCAGCTACGAAAATCACAAAGTGTGGGGGGGGGGGGAGAATTATGTCTATACCCTTTCAAAGACCCTGGAATGGGTAGACATGTTTTGCCTCTTTCTCTCTGACTCTCCATGTATATATCTCAGGACATTCCCAGTTGGACCAGACCCCTGAGTATATATCTTTTTTCATGTCCTGTAACCTTTCTATCTCCCTAGCAACTTTAATGGCCAGATTAGGAGAATGTATGATATGAGATGCTGATACAGCTGCAGTATAGTTTTAACTAGCCCATGGGGGACAGTTGATTGATGCTGTCCAGTATAATTGGCAAGCATGACCACCTTCACTCCCTTACAAGACTGTAAAACATTATATTTGGTGTTCAAGATGTGTAAAAACATTTTTTTTTTCATGTTTTAAATGGGGACTACATTGTATGGTGAGTTTAATAAAAGTTGTACTGTGTGTGGGGAGCATGGGAACATAAGCTTGATTTTAGAGTAGGATGAGTGACCAGAAGATCAGATCATTTTTGATGGTTTAATGATGGTGAGAACCAGGGGGATTAGGATAGGAACAGTCACTGAGCTACTTACTAATGAGCTAGTTAAGAAGATAACAAAAACTGTGTGTGTAGGTAGGATCTATGCCTCTTCCCTCAGATGTCTAAAAAACATGCATCTCATTCTCCTCCCAGATCCTTGTTTTGCATGTTGATATCTCCCTCATAATAGACCAGCCATTCCCACTTGGACCGATCCCCAATTAGATCCCTTTATACGAACAGAAGACCACCTAATGAATAGCACGCTGCTACTTGCCTGTTGTTCTCTCTTAAGAGGGGTGCGTATTGTGTGTGTTATGGGGGGCTGATGCCTGTTAATTGGCTGGTCTGTCCTGCTGTGAGCCACACCACATTCCAACAGCTTGGGTAATGGAGCCCCTTCCTTTACAACTCCATAGTGAGGACCGTTGGGGCAGAGGGTGGCTGAATGTGTTTTTCTATTTAAACATTCGTTATTGTACCCAAGGTTGAGAACTTCTTTGAGGCTGGTGGAGTTGCGATGATGAGATGATTTGAGTTGGTGAATGGTCTTCATTGAACAGACCTTCAACTTGCTTGTAGCTACTATGACTGTGTTTTTAGTAAAGCTGCAGTACAATATGCTTCCCCTTCTCATCATCAAGAATCCAATTTTTTAGGGGAGAAAAAAAAACACCAAAGAGGAACAACATGATGACATGTTGTAATTTCATGTTAAATGTTACTTCACTACCTGTATGGTTAACACTTTACTTGACACCCAGTGTCATAACACGTTATTACACGGTCATAACGATGTCATAATATGGTCATAACACTGTCATGACCCATATATTTACACCTGTTGTGACATATATTACGTTATTTTATGGCTGGTTATGACACCTACATACAGTGACAGTGTCAAAACCCACAGTTATTCAAATGAGTTTATCCCTTGCTAAGAAGTTTCCTTTCGTTTGAGAGTTTGTTTCTTAAATGCTTTGTTGTTGTTGTAATGAATTCTTTACAGTCATGTTTTTTTTTCATATTTTAAATAGCTTGTAGAAAATACACTTTATGACACTGTAATAAAGCATTATGACTATCCTGTGTCACTTTACTTTGACCAAGAAAATACACTTTATGACACTGTCAAGAAGCATTATTAGCATCATAATGCCAGATAATGCCATACATGCCCTTATGTCAGTCATCAGTTAAAAGAGGGTGTCTTGTCCTGCTCCTGAAATCAACTTCTGCATTCATCCCAGTCATCAGCAACAGAGCATTGGGGTAGGTGCATGTCTGACATCCTACTCGGATGGTATTGCGCCGTCCCAACCTTCGCTCTCTCTCTCCCGCTACTCTCTCCTCTTCCATCCTATCATCTCTTCCCTCTGCTCAAACCTTCTCCAACCTATCTCCTGATTCTGCCTCCTCAACCCTCCTCTCCTCCCTTTCTGCATCCTTTGATTTTCTCTGTCCCCTATCCTCCAGGCCGGCTCGGTCCTCCCCTCCTGCTCCGTGGCTCGACGACTCACTACGAGCTCACAGAACAGGGCTCCGGGCAGCCGAGCGGAAATGGAGGAAAACTCGCCTCCCTGCGGACCTGGCATCCTTTCACTCCCTCCTCTCTACATTCTCCCTCCTGAATTCTCCTCCCCCTCCCCCCCCCCCCCTCCTCCCTCTCTGCGGATGACTTCGTCAACCATTTTGAAAAGAAGGTTGACGATATCCGATCCTCGTTTGCTAAGTCAAACGACACCGCTGGTCCTGCTCACATTGCCCTACCCTGTGCTTTGACCTCTTTCTCCCCTCTCTCTCCAGATGAAATCTCGCGTCTTGTGACGGCCGGCCGCCCAACAACCTGCCCACTTGACCCTATCCCCTCCTCTCTTCTCCAGACCATTTCCGGAGACCTTCTCCCCTTCCTCACCTCGCTCATCAACTCATCCTTGACCGCTGGCTACGTCCCTTCCGTCTTCAAGAGAGCGAGAGTTGCACCCCTTCTGAAAAAACCTACACTCGATCCCTCCGATGTCAACAACTACAGACCAGTATCCCTTCTTTCTTTTCTCTCCAAAACTCTTGAACGTGCTGTCCTTGGCCAGCTCTCCTGCTATCTCTCTCAGAATGACCTTCTTGATCCTAATCAGTCAGGTTTCAAGACTGGGCATTCAACTGAGACTGCTCTTCTCTGTGTCACGGAGGCCTCCGCACTGCTAAAGCTAACTCTCTCTCCTCTGCTCTCATCCTTCTAGACCTATCTGCTGCCTTTGATACTGTGAACCATCAGATCCTCCTCTCCACCCTCTCCGAGTTGGGCATCTCCGGCGCGGCCCACGCTTGGATTGCGTCCTACCTGACAGGTCGCTCCTACCAGGTGGCGTGGCGAGAATCTGTCTCCGCACCATGCGCTCTCACCACTGGTGTCCCCCAGGGCTATGTTCTAGGCCCTCTCCTATTCTCGCTATACACCAAGTCACTTGGCTCTGTCATATCCTCACATGGTCTCTCCTATCATTGCTATGCAGACGACACACAATTAATCTTCTCCTTTCCCCCTTCTGATAACCAGGCGGCGAATCGCATCTCTGCATGTCTGTCAGACATATCAGTGTGGATGACGGATCACCAGCTCAAGCTGAACCTCGGCAAGACGGAGCTGCTCTTCCTCCCGGGGAAGGACTGCCCGTTCCATGATCTCGCCATCACGGTTGACACCTCCCTTGTGTCCTCCTCCCAGAGTGCTAAGAACCTTGGCGTGATCCTGGACAACACCCTGTTGTTCTCCACTAACATCAAGGCGGTGACCCGATCCTGTAGGTTCATGCTCTACAACATTCGCAGAGTACGACCCTGCCTCACACAGGAAGCGGCGCAGGTCCTAATCCAGGCACTTGTCATCTCCCGTCTGGATTACTGCAACTCGCTGTTGGCTGGGCTCCCTGCCTGTGCCATTAAACCCCTACAACTCATCCAGAACGCCGCAGCCCGTCTGGTGTTCAACCTTCCCAAGTTCTCTCACGTCACCCCGCTCCTCCGCTCTCTCCACTGGCTTGCAGTTGAAGCTCGCATCCGCTACAAGACCATGGTGATTGCCTACGGAGCTGTGAAGGGAACGGCACCTCCATACCTTCAGGCTCTGATCAGGCCCTACACCCAAACAAGGGCACTGCGTTCATCCACCTCTGGCCTGCTGGCCCCCCTACCTCTGAGGAAGCACAGTTCCCGCTCAGCCCAGTCAAAACTGTTCGCTGCTCAGGCACCCCAATGGTGGAACAAGCTCCCTCACGACGCCAGGACAGCGGAGTCAATCACCACCTTCCGGAGACACCTGAAACCCCACCTCTTTAAGGAATACTTAGGATAGGATAAAGTAATCCTTCTAACCCCCCCCCCCCCCTTAAAAGATTTAGATGCACTATTGTAAAGTGGTTGTTCCACTGGATATCATAAGGTGAATGCACCAATTTGTAAGTCGCTCTGGATAAGAGCGTCTGCTAAATGACTTAAATGTAAATGTAAATGACATCAATGTGTGCACAATTACAATGATAATTTAACATGGTCAATATAACAAAAAAATATTCAACATAAACATACTGTTGAAATGTAGGTTAGGGTGTAATGGAATGTTTTGCCTTGTGTGGTAGGTTTTGTGGATTTTTGCACTTATGTAGGTGTTATAACCAGCCATACAATAACGCAATATACAGTACTGTGCAAAAGTTTTAGGCAGGTGTGAAAAAATGCTGTAAAGTAAGAATGCTTTCAAAAATAGACATGTTAATAGTTTATATTTATCAATTAACAAAATGCAAAGTGAGTGAATAGAAGAAAAATCTACATCAAATCAATATTTGGTGTGACCACCCCTTGCCTTCAAAACAGCATCAATTCTGGTAGGTACACTTGCACACAGTTTTTGAAGGAACTCGGCAGGTAGGTTGGCCCAAACATCTTGGAGAACTAATCACAGTTATTCTATGGATTTAGGCAGCCTCAGATGCTTCTCTCTCTTCATGTAATCCCAGCCAGACTCGATGATGTTGAGATCAGGGCTCCTTGTTCTTCTTTACACTGAAGATAGTTCTTTATGACTTTCGCTGTATGTTTGGGGTCGTTGTCATGCTGCAGAATACATTTGGGGCCAATCAGACGCCTCCCTGATGGTATTGCATGATGGATAATTATCTGCCTGAACTTCTCAGCATTGAGGAGACCATTAATTCTGACCAAATCCCCAACTCCATTTGCAGAAATGCAACCCCCAACTTGCAAGGAACCTTCACCATGCTTCACTGTTGCCTGCAGACACTCATTTGTGTACCGCTGTCCAGCCCTTCGGAGAACAAACTGCCTTCTGCTACAGCCAAATATTTCACATTTTGACTCATCAGTCCAGAGCACCTGCTGCCATTTTTCTGCATCCCAGGTCCTGTGTTTTTGTGCATAGTTGAGTCGCTTGTTTCCATGTCGGAGGTATGGCTTTTTGGCCACAAGTCTTTCATGAAGGCCACTTCTGACCAGACTTCTCTGGACAGTAGGTGGGTGCACTAGGGTCCCACTGTTTTCTGCCAGTTCTGAGCTGATGGCACTGCTGGACATCTCATGATTGCGAACGGAAGTAAGCATGGTGTGTCTTTCATCTGCTGAAGTAAGTTTCCTTGACCGACCACTGCGTCTACGGTCCTCAACGTTGCCCGTTTCTTTGTGCTTCTTTAAAGAGCTTCGACACCACATCTGGAAACCCCTGTCTGCCTTGACATTTCAGCCTGGGAGAGACCTTGCTGATGCAATATACCTTGTGTCTTGTTGCTGTGCTCAGTCTTGCCATGGTGTATGACTTTTGACAGTAAACTGTCTTCAGCAACCTCACCTTGTTAGCTGAGTTTGGCTGTTCCTCACCCAGTTTTATTCCTCCTACACAGCTGTTCCTGTTTCAGTTAATGATTGTGTTTCAACCTACGTATTGAATTGATGATCATTAGCTGTAACGTGCGTCGTAAGGATTGGACCAAGGTGCAGCGGGAACGTGTATACTCATCTTCTTTAATAGTTAAAAGAAGGAAAAACAAACAAAACACGTATACAAAAACAATGACCGACACTAACAGTCCTGTCAGGTGCACAGACACTAAACAGGAGACAACTACCCACAATTCCCATTACAAACACACCCCTATACATATGACCTTCAATTAGAGGCAACGAGGAACAGCTGCCTCCAATTGAAGGCCAATCCCAATTAACTAAACATAGAACTTAACAACCTAGATCTAACATAGAAATACACTAACCTAGAACATAACCCAAAAACCCTGGAACACTCTAAACAAACACCCCTCTACATAACACATAGCCCAACAAACCCCAAACCACATAAAACAAACACCCCCTGCCACGTCCTGACCAAACTACAATAACAAATAACCCCTTTACTGGTCAGAACGTGACATTAGCACCTGTTTGGTATAATTGTTTAATCATACACCTGACTATATGCCTACAAGAATTGATGCTGTTTTAAAGGAAAAGGGTGGTCACAGCAAATAGGGATTTGATTTAGATTGTTCTTCTGTTCACTGACTTTGCATTTAGTTAATTGATTAATATAATCTATTAACATATCCATTTTTGAAAGCATTCTTACTTCACAGCATTTTTTTCACACCTGCCTAAAACTTTTGCACGGCACTGTGTAACAACAGGTCTAAATATATATGTGTGTGGTGCCAGGATAATAACCTCTAACTCAATGTGATCAAGACAAAGGAAATGATCGTGGACTACATGAAAAAGAGGGCCGAGCACGCCCCCATTCTCATCGACGGGGCTGTTATGGAGCAGGTTGAGAGCTTCAAGTTCCTTGGTGTCCACATCACCAACGAACTATCATGGTCCAAACACACCAAGACAGTCGTGAAGAGGGCACAACAAGGAGACTGAAAATATTTGGCATAGGTCCTCAGATCCTCAAAAAGTTCTACAGCTGCACCATCAAGAGCATCCTGACTGATTGCATCACTGCCTGGTATGGCAACTGCTCAGCCTCCGACCACAAGGCACTACAGAGGGTAGTGCGTACGGCCCAGTACATCACTAGGGCCAAGTTTCCTGCCATCCACCCACCCTAGTCATAGACTGTTCTCTCTGTTACCGCACGGCAAGCGGTACCGGAGCACCAACTCTAGGTCCAAGAGGCTTCTTAACAGCTTCTACCCCCAAGCCATAAGACTGCTGAACAATTAATCAAATGGCGACCTGGACTATTTGCATTGCATTTCTTTTTCTTTTTTCTTTATTTCTTTTTTACTTCAGTTTATTTTAGTAAATACTTTTAACACTTATTTTTCTTAAAACTGCATTGTTGGTTAATGGCTTGTAAGTAAGCATTTCACTGTATGGTCTACACCTGTTGTATTTGGCGCATGTGACAAATAACATTTGATTTGATATGTCATGACAGTGTTATGACTATATTATAACAGGTTATGACAAGTTATGTCAGCTGTTATGACATGGTTATGACCATGTCATAACATGTTATGATGCTGGGTGTCAAGTTAAGTGTTAACATATAGGATATTTATTTATATATATACACTGCTCAAAAAAATAAAGGGAACACTTAAACAACACAATGTAACTCCAAGTCAATCACACTTCTGTGAAATCAAACTGTCCCCTTAGGAAGCAACACTGATTGACAATAAATTTCACATGCTGTTGTGCAAATGGAATAGACAACAGGTGGAAATTATAGGCAATTAGCAAGACACCCCCAATAAAGGAGTGGTTCTGCAGGTGGTAACCACAGACCACTTCTCAGTTCCTATGCTTCCTGGCTGATGTTTTGGTCACTTTTGAATGCTGGCGGTGCTTTCACTGTAGTGGTAGCATGAGACGGAGTCTACAACCCACACAAGTGGCTCAGGTAGTGCAGCTCATCCAGGATGGCACATCAATGCGATCTGTGGCAAGAAGGTTTGCTGTGTCTGTCAGCGTAGTGTCCAGAGCATGGAGGCACTACCAGGAGACAGGCTAGTACATCAGGAGACGTGGAGGAGGCCGTAGGAGGGCAACAACCCAGCAGCAGGACCGCTACCTCCGCCTTTGTGCAAGGAGGAGCAGGAGAAGCACTGCCAGAGCCCTGCAAAATGACCTCCAGCAGGCCACAAATTTGCATGTGTCTGCTCAAACGGTCAGAAACAGACTCCATGAGGATGGTATGAGGGCCCCGACGTCCACAGGTAGGGGTTGTGCTTACAGCCCAACACCGTGCAGGACGTTTGGCATTTGCCAGAGAACACCAAGATTGGCAAATTCACCACTGGCGCCATGTGCTCTTCACAGATGAAAGCAGGTTCACACAGAGCACGTGACAGAGGTGACAGAGTCTGGAGACGCCGTGGAGAACGTTCTGCTGCCTGCAACATCCTCCAGCATGACCGGTTTGGCAGTGGGTCAGTCATGGTGTGGGGTGGCATTTCTCCATGTGCTCGCCAGAGGTAGCCTGACTGCCATTAGGTACCGAGATGAGATCCTCAGACCCCTTGTGAGACCATATGCTGGTGCGGTTGGCCCTGGGTTCCTCCTAATGCAAGACAATGCTAGACCTCATGTGGCTGGAGTGTGTCAGCAGTTCCTGCAAGAGGAAGGCATTGATGCTATGGACTGGCCTGCCCGTTCCCCAGACCTGAATCCAATTGAGCACATCTGGGACATCATGTCTCGCTCCATCCACCAACAGACTGCACCACAGACTGTCCAGGAGTTGGCGGATGCTTTAGTCCAGGTCTGGGAGGCGATCCCTCAGGAGACCATCCGCCACCTCATCAGGAGCATGCCCAGGCGTTGTAGGGAGGTCATACAGGCACGTGGAGGCCACACACACTACTGAGCCTCATTTTGACTTGTTTTAAGGACATTACATCAAAGTTGGATCAGCCTGTAGTGTGGTTTTCCACTTTAATTTTGAGTGTGACTCCAGATCCAGACCTCCATGGGTTGATAAATTGGATTTCCATTGATTATTTTTGTGTGATTTTGTTGTCAGCACATTCAACTATGTAAAGAAAAAAGTATTTAATGAGATTATTTCTTTCATTCAGATCTAGGATGTGTTGTTTAAGTGTTCCCTTTATTTTTTTGAGCAGTATGTATATATATATATATATATATATATATATATATATATATATATATATATATATATATATATATATATATATATATATATATATATATGTGTGCATTTGGAAAGTATTCAGACACCTTCACTTTTCCACATTTTGTTATGTCACAGCATTATTCTAAAATGTATGAAATTGTTTGATTTTCCTCATCAATCTACACATAATACCCCATAATTACAAAGCAAAAACTGTTTTTTTGAAGTGTTTGCTAATGTATTAAAAATAAAAAAAACTGATATCACATTTACATAAGTATTCAGAGCCTTTACTCACACTTTGTTGAAGCACCTTTGGCAGCGATTACAGCCTCGAGTCTCTTGGGTATGACGCTACAAGCTGGGCACACCTGTATTTGGGGAGTTTCTCCCATTTATTCTCTGCAGATCCACTCCCGCGTTGTCTTGGCTGTGTGCTTAGGGTCGTTGTCCTGTTGGAAGGTGAACCTTCACCCCAGTCTGAGGTCCTGAGCGCTCTAGAGCAAGTTTTCCTCAAGGATCTCTGTACTTTCCTTTGTTCATCTTGCCCTCGATCCTGACTAGTCTCCCAGTCCCTGCCGCTGAAAAACATCCTCACAGCATTATTCTGCCACAACCATGCTTCACCGTAGGGATGGTTCCAGGTTTCCTCCAGATGTGACGCTTGGCATTCAGGCCAAAGAGTTCAATCTTGGTTTCATCAGACCAGAGAATCTTGTTTCTCATGGTCTGAGAGTCCTTTAGGTGACTTTTGTCAAACTCCAGGCAGGCTGTCATGTGCCTTTTACTGAGGAGTGGCTTCAGTCTGGCCACTCTACCATAAAGGCCTGATTGGTGGAGTGCTGTAGAGATGGTTGTCCTTCTGGAAGGTTCTCCCATCTCCACAGAGAAACTCTAGAGCTCTGTCAGAGTGGCCATCGGGTTCTCCCTGACCAAGGCCCTTCTCCCCCGAATTGCTCAGTTTGGCCGGGCGGCCAGCTCTAGGAAGAGTCTTGGGGGTTCCAAACTTCTTCCATTTAAGAATGATGGAGGCCACTGTGTTCTTGGGACCTTCAATGCTGCAGAAATGTGCTGGTACCCTTCCCCAGATCTATGCCTCGACACAATCCTGCCTCGGCGCTCTACCGACAATTCCTTCGACCTCAAAAATCTTGGTTTTTGCTCTGACATGCTCTGTCAACTGTGGGACCTTATATAGACAGGTGTGTGCCTTTCCAAATCATGTATAATCTATTGAATTTACCACAGGTGGACTCCAATCAAGTTGTAGAAACATCTCAAGGATGATCATTGGAAACAGGCTGCACATGAGCTCAATTTCGTATTTCTTAGCAAGGGTCTGAATACTTATGTAAATAAGGTATTTCTGTTTTTTATTTTTAATTACATTTGCATACATTTCTAAACCTGTTTTTGCTGTCTCATTATTGAGTATTGTGTGGAGATTGATGAGGAACATTTTTTATTTAATCAAATTTACAATAAGGCTATAACATACTTTCTGAATGCACTGTATATATATATATATATATATATATATATATATATATATATATATATATATATATATATATATATATATATATATTTTACAGATGCTCACAATGTCATTTGGAAAGTGGTTACTGGAGTACCAGTGACATTGTCATTGCCAGCACCTCCACAAATGACAGCAATAACCACTATAACAGCATTAAAGTGTATGTATAGTGTTGTAGGTTGACAATATAATGCTGATGACCTGCATATCAAGACAACATTTGGCTTTTGGAGCTTCTTTATAGCAGGTCCCCTCAAGTGATGCTTTGGGGTGCAGAAGGGGCCACCCCTTTTGACTGGCCCCCATCCTGCCATTGGCTCGTTTACATGCCCCAGCCTCCGCTGGCCAGTTCTATTGTTGTATCAGTGTCCATTCATTGACCGGGATGTCAACGGGGACAACAATACCTTACGCATAACTAATAGCCCCAGAACCCCGCAAGGGCCCTTCTACAATAGCAAACAGGACATTCTCAAAGCAGCCTTGTACGCGTCCAGAAGCCAGCCGTTCGCTGGACTGTGGAACTGAAACTGTGGAAATGTTTTTTTGAGATTTTGTTGGGATTTTAATTTAATACATTTTAAGGAGTGAAGCTCGCTATTAAAGCGTCGCTATAATACTTAGACCTCAAACTAAAAGGGATTAATACTAAAACATGAACCAGACGAGGATTTTTCAGCTTTTTCTATTGGTGGTCATATCTTCAGGTAATGCTTTTCATATTTAAGCGGATGAGTGTTCGAGCTTTGAATAGGTAACGATAGTAAACGTCAAGTAAATGTGCTCCATGCGGAGCACACTGAATGTCTTGCTACTTGCATGTGACTTTGAAATGATTTTAGCATGCAGCCTCACTATCTCCTGTATTTGAGGTGTTCGTGAAGCCATGCGTCTTTACTGTGCACCTGCCTCTCTAGCCTATTGCAGTGCGTAAAAGCTATTTTTCCTTTCCTGTCGACTCCATCTCGTCTGTATATGTCTTCCATAAAGTCATTGGTGTCGATTAGGGGACATGTGTAGTTTGCAGCCTCTGGGATACCATGGGTGTAATTAGAGAAATCAATGGGTGCTATTAAGGCGCGCGTAAAGATGAATGGCCAAGTTGGAACCGTTAGGATATTTACAACTGTGTCTTTGGAGGGAGGCTTTTGACCTTCAACATACATGTCTATAGTGTTAATATTTTCATTATGCGTGGAAAGCAGAATGGAGAGCCTTCAAAAAATAGAAAACTTTTTGTTATTGATTCGGGTAAGGTGAAATACAAGAGCAGATACTTTTTTAAAACGTTTTTCATTCCAATTTGTTTCATTAATTGTGTGTTATCAGCACAAAAGTTGACAGATGTTTGATCAGAGATTTCAACGGTAAGATGCACCATTCAACGGTAAGATGCACCATTCAGCCGATGCGTAAAGATACTAGCCTATTCTCTCTCCTTTTACGCGCAAGTTTACTTCTCTATAAGGCAATTTGGGGACAGGAACTGACGGTGCTTTATCATGTCAGGCTTCATGTTATTAACTTTAGTCAGCTCCCACATTATTTTCTCTGATTACACCACTTAATACCAATTAATGACAATGACTATCCATGAAACAAACTTCACATAATCATCACAACAATAATCCAATACAACCTTTCAATATTAACCTTGAACATGCTAGTAAATTTGACTCATCCCCTGAACCTGATTATTGCCTCTCATGCATGTATTCCTTAATCAGGTATTGGCTGTTCAAGTCTCCATCTGATTCAAAACACTGTATCATCTTTAACCAAGATGTGCAGTTTGTAACTGTTTCCATAAGAACCATGTTTACACTTCTCATTAAAAAAAGTGTTAAACTCAGGCAAGGAACATATCTGTAAATCCAATAACTGTAGGGTGGGAAACGGCAATGTTTTGGCTACCACTTGTGCATTGAAATCTCATCAGGGATATTTGGTCAGATCAGACTCATCTACCCTTCATGGTCATGGTCAGACACAGGGCAGCCATGTGGACTGAACATTGGGGTCAAACAATGATTGATGACCTCACACCTTAATTTACATAAAGCAGACAGACCCTCTCTGTCTGCCTCCCACCCCACACCTAATTTGGGGGTATGATGGTGTGTGGGATTGGGTGTTCAGTAATCCCCCTGCAGCTGCCTTACTAGACTTCCCCTAAAACCTAGGCACACACACACACACACACACACACACACACACACACACACACACACACACACACACACACACACACACACACACACACACACACACACACACACACACACACACACAAACATTCTCCCCCAGCCTACACAGACAGTGCCTTCTGACTGGGGGTGTTAATCCCAAAGATCTACAATGAGGTAGAATCAGGGCCAAGGCGCTACTCTGCCATGAGGCTCAAAAGCTTGGCCTTAGTTCCTTCAGACATATTTGCTCTCTGTGCCATAGCCTCATAGCCTTCCCTGGAGGCCTCCCCACTTCTTCACCTCTTATGTGGCTGGTTCATATATAACAAATAAGACTGAAGTTGGTGCATAGGAACAGTGCTGCTGGCTGTTATTGCTGTGTGTATGAGGGATAAGAAAGTTCCCCACAGTTTAAAAACTGAGCTAATTACATGCATAGACCAAATAAAAAACGCAGGTATTCAACCCTTTTTGACAGCAGTTATGAATGACATATAGTTTGTAGGTATGCGTTTCAATATGTATTACATTTTATAGGACTTTAATAAACAAGACCTAAAGGCAACGCTGGCCATTTTTTTGATGCAATATTGCAGAGCAATGTTGCCAGCAATGGTTACCGCAACTTTTTCTATTGCAAAAGAGAATCGTTTTATTATCTGGGGAAATTTAATCGGCAGGGCCACCTAGTCAATAAGATTAATATTGCCAAAACAAATTGCCTGTGTATCATGGGCATGTTGAAAGAACAAATTTACACCACGAGTATCATACATTGAGAGCAAAATTCTCCCAAGGCCCTTTGAGGTGGGATGTATAGAGACTGAAAATAACATTTTGTTCACTATACAATGAAACCTTTTATAAGAGAAAGAGAAAGACACACTGAGGTTTATTAACCTCAAGAAAGAAAGTTATCAAGAAAGCGTGTAAAAGTGAATTCTGAGGACAGTTTTGGAAAAACATGTCCATCTCTATCTACCAGTTTAATTGAAACAATACCGATGCCCCTTTTACTGAATAGAAACATGGAACAACCTTCGTTCTGGAATTGTTTTCGATTAAAGATAAACCAGACTTCCTGTTATTAAAAGTGAAATCCATTCAATCAAATGCTGGTGGTCAATGAGACCTGATATTGATTTATTTTTTATTTTTTTACCCCCTTTTTTTCTCCCCAATTTCGTGGTATCCAATTGGTAGTAGTTACAGTCTTGTCTCATCGCTGCAACGCCCGTACGGATTCGGGAGAGGTGAAGGTCGAGAGCCATGCGTCCTCCGAAACACAACCCAACCAAGCCGCACTGCTTCTTGACACAATTCACATCCAACCCGGAAGCCAGCCGCACCAATGTGTCGGAGGAAACACCGTTCACCGTGTCAGCGTGCACTGCGCCCGGCCCGCCACAGGAGTCGCTAGTGCGTGACGAGACAAGACAAGGAAATTCCTTGCCGGCCAAATCCTCCTTAACCCGGACAACGCTGGGCCAATTGTGTGCCGCCCCATGGACCTCCCGGTCACGGCCGGCTGCGACAGAGCCTGGGCTCGAACCCAGAGTCTCTGGTGGCACAACCTTAGACCACTGCGCCACCTGGGAGGCTCTGATATTGACTTCTTGACAGAAGCCACTTTCACAAGCAGCAGTACAAGATGACATAGGCAATTTCTGTGTAACAATGTCAATACATTTTGGTCATCCCGATTCGGGGTTCCAATTACTTTGGCAAAATGCGCTCCACTGCATCTCTCTAACATGTTTCTGAGGAACTCAGGCCGAGGCAAAGGGAAAGCGAAGTTGGTTAGTTTATGATCTGTCTTATTTTGATTGTGCTGTTTTTACATGGCCACAGAGTGTTGAACGAAGTATAAGCCTATCCCACTTACAGCAAACTGGGGGTGAGAACAAAAGGAAAGTGATTTTCGCTTTAATACAGACTCTGGCCAAAATAAATAAAAAATATGCTTGGAGCGTATTCTAAGTAGTTAGAACAAGTGTTAAAATACTGATGAATTCATCATCACAGTGTGTGTCATTAGAATGTATTGCCATTAACTAGGCTATTAAGGGTTGTAGAATGATGAATAACAGACAAGCTAAATATGTATATCTCAAAATGTTGCATAATGGATGCTTGGTCTGTTGCCAACATTGCCCACATTCCTACAATGCCACCCCTTGTAATTGGTCCTTAAATGCCCCCTACCCTTGCTGAACGAACCCATGGGTGTGTAAGGAAGTGCTTGTAGGCGGAAGTGAATTAATTAGCGCAATGGGAAAAGGGTCTCGTGTTCACACACACACACACTAATGCCAAATTGGCTGGCAATTAATGAAGAAGTGGCTGTTTAAACAATAGGAGAGGAGCTATGCTGGGAGCAGATCTGCTGGTGCACCATCGCCAGCCATAAAGAAGAGCGTGCCATGCAGCTCGTCAAGGTTGGGGCTGGGAGAGGGGTAGAGAGGGGAGTTTAACTCCTATTAGTGGGACAATAGGCCCAGCCCTGCGACGTCAGTCCCCAAATCCACACGGCCCCCTGCCCCAGCACCCCCAATCCTCAATCCCAGCTGGGCCCAGGAATCAGTCCCCAATACTTATACAGGCCTATCTACCCCCCTCCCCTTCATCTATTATGCCTGCCTGCCTGCCTGCCTGCCTGCATGGGCCTAATTCAGTAGACATCATCTGTGCCTATCCCTCTGCTATGATGAAGAGTGAAGGAGGCTAGTGAAGGAAAAGGTGAAAGGGGAGAGGGAGAGCTGCTGGCTATAGCAATATCCACTGGTAATAAGAAATGTTTAAGCCGATACCAGAGGGTCTGCCTGTAGTACGACTTGAGCTGAAAGTACAACTAAGCCTTTAGAATTCTATGCTTATTATAGCATGGTCATTGATCTTATCCATTTCACCTAATGGAGCTTATCAACACTGTACAAATTTAGGAAAGCACATAAAGTGAAGTGCACATAAAAGACGTTCATTTTCACTATGGCATTCGTCTATTTCCAAAGCTGGCCTCTCCCCTTCATGCAGGGATTCCCAGGGTTAGGGAGAGGGGATAGTATGGGACGAGTCAATTAAGGATTCAGTGACAGACTTGCAACTGGGCTTGACTCACTCACTCAATATAGAGGACGCAACCAATGAAGGGATTTACTTGTGTTTGTCTTCTCTGCCTCGACCCTGAACCCCCTTTTCATCGTCCTGGGGGGCTTAGCCACCTTCACGCCACAGTCACAATGGAAACTGTGAAGTTCACTGCCAAGTCTGAGGCGACAATAAACAATGAAGGGACTGGGGTAGGGGGTGCTTTGGTGACCGAATGCAAGCTGTCCTCCACCCCGGCCCCCTCAGTCCCCTCAGCCAACTCTCTCATGACCTTTTAGGGTCTGGGGTCACAGACTGGGGCTGAGGGGTGGAGATTTGGGATTTTGGTGGGGTGGAGTGTGAGGGAAAGCTGGGGGATGGGGCCGGGGGTCCCTGTCCTCAGTGTTCTGGATAGCCCCCCTTCTGCTTATTATGAGCA